>NW_008353009.1:1393119-1431336 GCF_000622305.1 Nannospalax galili
ACATGGGCTTGGGAGGAGCCCCTGGCTCCTTTCTTTTACCAGTTCTGCCTATGTGAAGATAAGTCAAAGGCCCTGCTCAACCATGGTTGGCTTTGCTTGGAAGCATGAAGAAAGTGATTCTTGACCATCCTCTTTGAAGACTGGACACTTGGTTTGAGGACTTGTTCCTCAGGGGTCACATGGGCTTGGGAGGAGCCCCTGGCTCCTTTCTTTTACCAGTTCTGCCTATGTGAAGATAAGTCAAAGGCCCTGCTCAACCATGGTTGGCTTTGCTTGGAAGCATGTAGAAAGTGATTCTTGACCCTCCTCTTTGTAGACTGGACACTAATGATTAAACTTTTATAATTTTAGAATAAAATAGGAGAATGACAGAAGAAGTAGAGAGAGAAAGCTTTCAGTTGTCACATGTTGGGGAACTCATAGACTGGTTTATGCTCTGCACACTAGTGACTCTGAGTTGTGGGCTTCTTCACCTTTTGGCTGAGATGGAGTGTAGTAAACAAGTTTCCACTGCAGCCAGTATCCTGGGGACTGGGGGTAGTGCGGCTGTCAGCCACTCCATGGCCAATAACAGCTCTGACTTCTGATTTCTGTCTTTTCTCAGTTGCCTGTCCTGTGGTTTGGATAGAATTGTAATTCAGTTTACCAGTCCTGCTAAATGAGTCAGCAATGCAGTTTTTTAAAAATGAACTAATTAATTTTAATTTTATGTATTTCCAGAACAGCTCCACTCTAGCGTCAGAATAGAGCATTGTGATTCTGACAAATCAGCATCAATCCCCACAGAATTAGCTCAAGAGCAGCGTGTGACCCATTCAGAACCAATGAGATTAACCAGACTTTTGCTGGGTATAAAGTGAGTGGCTATTCCCAAGCTGTGCCTATCAGACTGAAGACTCCCTGTGCTGCTGCCCTTCTGCCTGAGTGTGGCTCACAGAGAAGGCCGCTAGATGTGGAGCTAGAAATCAGCCCCTGAATGAAACTTGCTTGAACTAGAATTATCCCTAGATTTTTGGTTACATGATCCACAAAATTATTTAGTTTAAGCCAGTTTGAGTTATGGTTAAGATTCATAATGAACAAGAGAAAGGAGGCTTCCCCTGGGTCCTCGTTATGAGAGAAGGAAGGAAGTCTGCCGCCCTCAGCCCTGGGCCCAGGCAGGTGCACATGGAGGCATGGTGGCAATTGAGCACTGCTTGCATAGGAGGAGAACCCATCCTGGCTGCTCTGGTCCCAATATAAACCCAGACAGGATTAAAGTCCCCCAGATTGGGGCTGGAGAGATGGTTCAGTGGTTAAGAACACTGGCTGTTCTTGCAGAAGACCCAGGTTCAAATCCCAGCACCCACATGGCAGCTAACAACTGTCTGTAACTCCAGTTGCAGGGGATCCGAAGCCCTCTCCTGCCTTGCATGGCACGGTTGCATTTGCATACAATGCGGGCAATACACTCATACACATAAAATAAAAATAATAAAATATCTTTAAAAATAAAAGACAACCGATCTCTGCTTTTCTTCTGGGAACCCCCAAAGGATGAGTCAGGATTTACATGAAAGCAGAGCCCGTCTCCTGAAGGTAACGTCCAGGAAACAGGAAGACCACTCACTTCACTTGGCCCATGGCAATACCTGATATAGGACACTCCCCATGCAGCCCAGGCTGGTCTCAAGTGCCCATCTTTGAGGCGGCGCTGTTAGCTGTTATCAGATATCAATACCCACATAAGAATGGTTTATTACACAATATCATAGAGAGCAATTTCCAGCTGGCACAAGTTAAGGACCCTGGGGGAGGAGTCAGCCATGGAGGATAAAGATGGGAACCCTGCTATACCTAAAGCATACTTGAGGACTGTCAAAGAAAAAAAGTGGGGCCAGGCATGGTGGCGCATGCCTTTAATCCCAGCAGTCGGGAGGCAGAGGCAGGTGGATCTCTGAGAGTTCAAGGCCAGCCTGGTCTACATAGTGAGTTCCAGGACAGCTAGGGCTACAGGGAGACCCTGTCTCAAAAACACCAATTTAAAAAAAAAAAAAAAAAAAAGACAGGAAAATTTCAAGCTCTTAGTTTTATTTTCTAGTATGGAATTGCACAACACTTCATTCTGTAAAATAGAATGAGTTTTCCCATGGACCAAGCAGAGGAGGAAGTTTCCTTTCATTACTTTATTATTTTTATTTTATATGTCTGAGTGTATTGCCTGTATGCATGCAACTGCACCCGTGTCCTGCAGTGCCCATGGGGTTCAGAAGAAAACTCTGACTCCCCTGGAACTAGAGTTACAGACAGTTGTTAGCTGCCATGTGGGTGCTGGGAATCAAACTATCTCTCCAGCCCCATTTTCTTGTTGTTGTTGTTGTTGCTGTTTGTTTCTTTCTCTCTCTCTCTCTTTTTTTTTTTTTTTTTTTGTCTTTTTGAGACAGGGTCTCCCTGTAGCCCCAGCTGTCCTGGAACTCACTATGTAGACCAGGCTGGCCTTGAACTCACAGAGATCCTCCTGCCTCTGCCTCCCAAGTGCTGGGATTAAAGGCCTGCTCCACCACGCTTGGACTTTTTCCTTAATTTAAAAAAAAAAAAATCTTTCGGTGGCTAACATGGTGGCTAACAACCATTCCTACACCAGTTCCAGGGGATCCGCTGCCCTCTTCTGGCCTCCACAGGCATTGCATGACATAGGAGTACTTACATTAGGGGAAAAACACCCACGCACTTAAACTGCTGGGCGTGGTGGCGCACGCCTTTAATACCAGTACTTCGGACGCAGAGGCAGGAGGTTCTTTGTGAGTTTAAGGCCTGCCTGGTCCACATAGTGAGCTCCAGGACAGCTGTGGTTACAGGGAGACCCTGTCTCAAAAAGACCAAAAAAATTAAAAGAAATTTTTTTTAAATTTTAAAAATTGGAGGCTGGAGAGGTGGTTCAGTTGTTAAAAGTAGACACTGCTCTTCTATAGGACCAAGTCTGGTTCCCAGCACCCACGTCATGCAGCTCACAACTGCCTTAACTCTAGCTCTAGGGGGATCCAATGCCTCTGACCTCTCCCACCCCTGCACATGCCCACATACAATCACACATATACAAATAATTAAAAATAATAAAAATAAATATTTTTTAAAAAGAGAGGGTAACAGAGGGTGAATATGAGCAAAGTGCATGATATCCATGTTTGGTTATGAAAGCCATCGTTTTGTAGATAATTAAAGAAGGCAGACTGTCATTTCACAGGTACTTTTCTTTGTCAGGCAGGGGCATGGAGACACAATTATGTTAATTTCTTAACATCAAGTTCCTACAGGTTATCTTCTTGTGTGTAGGGATGAAGACAGAGGGCCATTTGTTATCAAGCCAAGTGAACATGGCCTGCTCGGGAAACCCAGCTGTTATCTCTGCCCATGATTTCAGTTTCATTTCTGCTTGGTGACTGAACTTCAGTGTGAGAGATCCCATCTTGGTTTTTAGCCTGGCCTTTGGGGGGCTGCTGCAGGAGCATCATCCACAGGGATGATATCTGTAATCTTTATTTAACAGAACTGATAAGAGAGGACATGGAGACTCAAGGTACATTCTCTTCCTCCAAAGCAACAAAATTGCTTTGGTTGGCATTTACCTTGTAATCTAAAATGTACCTGACCTTCTAACGTCCAGTGTTGGCCAAACCTGATCATGCTATCATTTTCCTGGCTGACCTGGCTACTTCTTCATTATAGCTTTAGGGCTCAGGATGGAGACAGGATGGCCCTAAATATTTGCTATGTGGTACTTTACAGAAGAAGTTTACTGACTCCTCTAAGCCAGTGGGCTCTCAAACTAGTATGTGTTAGAATGACATGAGGATGGGGGGGCACCTTATTAACACACCCAGTTGCTGAGCCCCATCCCCAGGAGCTCTGACTCATTTGGTCTGGAATGGGACCCAAGAATTTATTTTCACTTCTAACCATCTCCTAGGTGCTGTTGCCACTGCTGTTTTAAGGACCACACTGTGAAAAGCACTGTAACAGCCTCACGGCAGCTATTTATTTATATTTATTATTTATTTACTTATCTTCAGATAGGGTCTCACTATATAGCCCAGCTTGATCTCAAACACTTGATCTTCCTGTTTCAGCCTTTGAAGTTCTGGGATTACAGGTGTGCATCATCTTGCCGGTATAGTATCAAAATTTGATGTCATACCATCTCGATATTCAATTTGGCCCTGGATATTAGAGTGATTCTGAGACATGTGATCATACAGAGATCCAGCTTCTTTCCATTTTGCAGTTCAGCCATCCACCAAGGTAGTATTCTTGTATAAGTGGTCTAAGGTGGGTCCTGGCCATCTCCATGTCAAGCACCAAGAAAGGGTAAAAACGCACCTTGGAGGCAGAAGCAGGCAGATCTCTTTGAGTTCTATCCTAACCCAGGCTACATAGTGAGACCCTGCCTCAAAAATAACCAACCAGGGCCAGGTGTGGTGGTGCACACCTTTAATCCCAGCAGTTAGGAGGCAGAAGCAGGCAGATCTCTGTGAGTTTGAGGCCATCCTGGTCTACATAGAGAGTTCCAGGACAGCTGGGGCTACAGGGAGACCCTGTTTCTCACACACACACACACACACACACACACACACACACACAAAAACCCAATAAATAACCAACCAAACAAACCCAAAAGGGTAAAAACAGAAGTCAGCAGAAAGCAGCTCATGGTAAGCTGGAGGTAGCATTTGCCTCCTTCTCTTTGGCTCAGAATTAGAGGAAGAGATCCTCTGGTTAGACAGCTAGATAACCAGGAGAGGCAAGGGGACTGAGGAGGCAAACGGCAGGCTCAGGCCATTAATACCGAGGGACTTAGGAAAAGAAGGCACAGTTCTCTCTCATGGGTCATGTCCATCCCAGGTAAGTTAGAGGCTTGCTGCAGATCCTGATGTCCTCCTTTGAAGGTCCAGGCTAAAGGAGTAAGTGTTACATTTTTTCAAATTTTGCTTTCAAAGAATTTATGTTAAAGGACTGGGGAGTTGGCTTGGTCAGTAAAATGCCTGCTGCACAAGCATGAAGACCTGACTTTGAATCCCAGAGCCCATAGACAAAGGCAGGCATGGTAGCACGCACCTGTAGCCTCAGAGCTGGGGTGGATGGGAAGCAGACAAGTGGATCTCTGGAGTTCAGTGGCCAGACAGTTGAGCCAAGTGGGTGAGCTTCAGGTTCAGTAAGAGACCTAAAAGTATAGGTGGAGCTAGGTGTGGTGGCACGTGCCTTTAGTTCCAATACTTGGGAGGCAGAGGCAGGCAAATCTTTGGGAATTCGAGGCCAGCCTGATCTACATAGTGAGTTCTAGGCCAGCTGGGACTACAGGGAGGCCCTGTCTTAAACCAATAAACAAACAAACAAAGAAAATATATAGCTGGAGAGCAATGGGGACAGACCCAGTGTCAACCTTGGGATTCCTCCCACATGTGCACACAGGTGCAGGCACACTCAAATGCACACATGGACATGCACAGTACTGCACTGCCTCTGTCTCTCTACACTCTCCTCATCCCTCTTAACTAGGCTGTCTGTATTCACAAACATGTGGCACGGTCCAGTGGCTATGCTTGTTAGGACTACAGTGATAAAACACAGCTCTGGACCTCAGAAAGCTTGTACTCTAGAGGAAAATGAGCCAGCAAACATTAAATACCACATGTATATAGAAAAATGAATGCATGAAAAGTACATGACTCCATGGCTTTCATAGTGTGGACACACTCATGTAACTAGAGCACAGACATGACACAGAACACAGCTGTTGCTCCAGGAGCCTCATAACAGCAGTCCATAGGGAAAGTTTTGAGATTTCATATAAAAATTGGGCTGCTTTGCTCCTGGAGAAGAGGAAGAGAATAGAGGGTACATGTTTGCTTGTGGTTGCAGTTCTCTGAACTCAGTGCTGGTGGCTCCCATCCAGTTACACCCGCTTCATCCACTGACCTTGGCTCCCTGACCATAGTAGACAACTGAGTTTCCTGTAGTGGGCTCAATGGCCTCCCTCCAGCCCTGGTTAAGGCATCCAGTTTAACCAGACAAAGCATGCTTTCCCTTGGCAAGAAAGAGAAATAGGTCAGGAATATGTTCTCTGTCCCCAAATAATACCTCCACAATTATATTTATTTATTTATTTATTTATTCATTTGTGTTTTATTGGAAGGGCATGTGCCTGCCATGGTGCAGGCAAAACAAGGAGATCACACGATGAGAGACAAAGTCAGAGGATTAAGGGCCAGGCCCATTTTTATACTGATTTGTTTTTGGAGGGGGGGGTCCCACTAGGACTACATTAATGCCTTCTAAGGATGGTGCCCTCAATGACCTAATCACTTTCTACTCTGATAGGTGGGGAACCCCCTCATGGCTTTCTCTACCTTGCCGATCAAATCACTGACCTACAAAATCATGTTCAAATAAAATGTTTTAAGCTATTAAGTTTGGGGAGGATATGTTACATTGCAGAAGGCACCTAAAACAGGTGGTATTCATTATAAAAAAACAATATACTAATTAATTAATTAATTATTGGTCTTTTTGAGACAGGGTCTCCCTGTAGCCCCAGCTGGCTTGGAGCTCACTATGTAGAACAGGCTGGACTTGAACTCAGAGATCTGCTTGCTCCGCCTTCCAAGTGCTGGGATTAAGGCATGTGCCACCATACCCAGCAACTAGTTAATTTTTAAAATTTTATTTTTGGGACAGGGTCTCCCTATATAAGGAGGCAGAGGCAGGTGGATTGAGGCAGGCCTGATCTACATAGTGAATTCCAGGCCAGCTGAGGCTAAAAGGAGACCCTGTATCAAAGAGACCAAAAAAAAAAAAAAAAAATTCTACTCTTTGGCATAAAATACAAGTTTATGTGTGTATTTGTTGTTCTGTTTGGAGACAGGAGCTTGCTATAGTTCAAATTGACTCCATGTCATGCTCCTCTTGTCTGCTGGGATTACAGGCATGTTCCACTCTGCCCAGGCCTCTGTGTATAGATTGAAGTACTTCCAGGAACCTGAAAATTCTCAGAGGGCGCCGATTGGATTTGACTGGAGTGAGCATTCAGAGACTCTACTGGACCGCTGGGATGAGTACGTGGGTGGGTAACTAGAAAGAGAGACCAACAAGGATGGGAGGGTCCTGAAGGTCCAGGGGGAAGGTTCTAGGATGTTCATCTATTGCATGAGGTTCTTCCCGGAAGTCTGCAATTAAACAATCTCTTATCATTCAGAGACAAAACAAGCAGCAATATCAACAATAAGAAAACACAAAACTCATCTACCTGTTTAAGCTATTGCTAGACAGTAAAAAACTAGTAGTTTTAAAATTCAATACATACTTTAATTGAATTTTTCTGCATTTCATACAATACACTTTAGTCATATTTAGACCTGTCCCCTACCTGCACCCCCCTCTAGCTCATCACCAGATATCATGCATATTGTCATATATGTTAAGGCCAATCGAGTCAAATTTGTATACCCAGATGTCCCTCGGAGTGAGTTCATTCACTAGAACCTGTTCAACCTATCTAGTGTCACTCCTTAAGGGAATACCAACTCTTTAAGAGAATACCAACTCTCCCTCACCCAGTAGTGATCATCTGTCAGTGGTTCCTGAGCTAAGGTTGGGGCCTCCTGCCCATTTGTCTCCCCCACCATTTTCCCCTCCCCACTTCAAGTGCTCTATCTGCCTCTGCCTTGCCAGTGCTGGGCTTAGTGGTGTGTGTCAGCATGCCCCACTTACTTATTTCAAGATTTTACTTTATTTTAAAAAATTTTATAGCCGGGCGTGGTGGCACATGTATTTCCAGCACTCGGGAAGCAGAGGCAGGTGGATCTCTGTGAGTTCAAGGCCAGCCTGGTCTACATAGTGAGTTCCAGGACAGCTGGGGCTACAGGGAGACCCTGTCTCAAAAAGACCAAAAAAAATTTTTTTTATATGTATGTAAGGTATGCCTGCATGTATGTAAGTGCACCCATGTTGTGCAGTGCCCACAGAGTTACGGATGGTTGTTAGCGCCATGTGAGTGTTGAAATTCAATTTTTCTTTCTTTCTATTTCTTTCTTTCTTTCTTTCTTTCTTTCTTTCTTTCTTCTTTTCTTTAATATGGAATGCTTTACGAATTTGCGTATCATCCTTGCCCAGGGACCATGCTAATCTTGTCTGTATCATTCCAATTTTAGTATATGTGCTGCTGAAGTGAGCACTGTATTAGTATTTCTTAACATTCCATTGGTTTGCAGAACACTTATGTTATTCATTTTTGGTCTTTTTGAAACAGGGTCTCCCTGTACCCCCAGCTGGCCTGAAGCTCACTATGTAGACCAGGCTGGCCTTGAATTTGCAGAGATCCACCTACCTCTGCCTCCCAAATGTTGGGACTACAGGCATATGCCACCACGCCCAGCTTACTTTATTTTTAATATGTGTATGCATGGATGTCTTGCGGGGGGGGGTTATGTGCACATGAATGTAGGTGCCCTCAGAGGCCAGAGGTTTCAGATACCCTGGAACTAGAGTTACAGGTGGTTGTGAGCTTACCAACATAGATGCTGGGAACTGAAGTCAGGTCCTCTGGCAAGAGCAGTATAGGTTCTTAGCTGCTAACCTATCTCTCCAGCCCCTCATTTTTTCTGGTCTCTTTTTTTGTTTGTTTGTTTGTTTTTGGGTTTTTTTTGTTTTGTTTTGTTTTATTTTGTTTTTGAGACAGGGTCTTCCTGTAGCCCCAGCTGAGCTGGCACTCTTTACGTAGACCAGGCTGGCCTTGGTCTCACAGAAATCCACCTGAACATGTCTGTGAGGCTGTTTCCAGAAAAGTTTAGCCAAGGAAGGAAGACCCACCCTGAGGATGGGGGTGCAGCATCATTCCATGGGCTGAGGTCCTAGGCTCAATAAAAAGGAAAGAAGGAGAAAGGCACCAGCATCCATCCCTCCCTCTTTCCTGACTGGATGCAACGTGACCAGGCACCTCACACTCCTGCCACCACAGTTGGAGCTGCTCTTGCCTCCACACCTTCCCCACCACAAACTGGGAGCCAAAACAATCCCCTTTCCTTTCTTTGTGAGATATTTTACCACAGTGGTGAGAAAAGT
Source organism: Nannospalax galili (assembly GCF_000622305.1). NCBI lineage: Eukaryota > Metazoa > Chordata > Mammalia > Rodentia > Spalacidae > Nannospalax > Nannospalax galili. The sequence continues at coordinate 1,402,213 of NW_008353009.1, forward strand.
AACTAGTAAAAAGTGATAATATGATTAAAAACTGTTCAGTGGGTCTATTATGTTGGTTTGTTTGGTAAAGAAGGATAAAATACTTGTTTTTTAAAAATATTATTTGCCTGCATGTAAGTACACCTGTGTTGTGCAAAGCCTTCAGAGGCCAGAAGAGGGCGCTAGATCCCCTGGAATGGGACTGACAAATGGTTGTTAGCCACCATATGGGTGCTAGAAATCAAATCTAGGTCCTCTGAAAGAGCAGATAGTGCTCTTAACTGCCAAGCCATCTTTCCAGCCCCAGAGAAAATATTTGTATGTGCTTAAGTATAATTAAAGCAATTCTGGAAAAATCTGTTGAAAACTAAAAGAGAGCTAAACAAACACCACAGTCCTCTGTAGCTGCTTGCTGTAAGCCATGGTCAGTCCCACTGTTGACATCACTACTGACTGTGAGCCCCTGACCATGTCTCCTTCAAGCTGTTTGCAAACAAAGTTCCAAAGACGCAGAAACCTTTCATGCTTTGAGCCCTGGCAAGAAAGAACTTGGTTCTAAGGAGTCTTCCTTTCACAGACTTACTCCAGAATTCATGTCCATGGTGGTGACTTCACATGCCATAATGGCACTGATGGCAAGTTCATTTATGGGGAGAAATTTGAGGATGAGAACTTCATCCTGAGGCCTAAAGTCTTAGTAGCTTGATAAATGCTGGACCAAACACAAATGGTTCCCAGTTTTTCATCTGCACTGGCAAGACTGAGTGGTTGGCTGGCAACCATATGGTCTTTGGGAGGGTGAAAGAAGGCATGAGCGTTGTGCAAGCCATGGAGCACTTTGGGTCCAGGAAGGGCAAGACCAGCAAGAAGATGGCCGCTGCTCACTGCAGACAGCTCTGATACCACTGATTTGTGTCACCCTTTGCCCCATCTGCTCACAGTATCCCATAATCTTCGTGCTCTCGCTGCAGTTCTTTGGATTCCATAGTCTCCTTATCCCTTCCCCCGGGTCTGGAGAGATGGCTCAGCAGTTAAGAGAACTGGCTGCTCTTGCAGAGGACCTGGGTTCAATTCCCAGCACCCACATGGCGACTACAGAGCATCCTTAACTCCAGTTCCAGGGGAATCTGAAGCCCTCTTCTGACCTCCGCGGCATTGCATGACATGGGTGCACTCACGTGCATGTAGGCAGTACACTCATACACATAAAATAAAAATAATAAATATTTTTTAAAAAGCAGCAAAAAACAAAAAGGACAAAAACCAAGACAGAAGTTATTCAAGGGCCATGGGGAGGGACAGGGTAAAAAGGAGGAAGGTTTTCACTAAGAGCTCAGAAATTTGTGAGTGGATATTTGTTTTAAAGCATACCCAAAGGTTTTTGCTGTTGTTGTTGTTGTTTTGTTTTTAAATCAGGTAAGAAATACAGATATAGAAATGATCCTCACAAATGAAGAAGTTTATTGTACTCATAGATTCCCAGAAACAGGCCACAGCACACCAGGCAGGGGCACTTGGGGAAGGAGCAAAGTTGCATGAGACAGAGGGTGTGTCAGCAAGAATTTTTTTTTAATTAAAACAATTTAATTTTACTTATTTTATGTGTATGCATGTTTTCCCCGCATGTATGTAAGTGCACCCCATGTCATACAGTGCCCACAGAGGCCACAAGAGGGTGTTAGATTTCCTGGAACTGGAGTTAACAGATGGTTGTTAACCTTCATGAAGGTCCTGAGAACTGAATCTGGGTCTTCTGCAAGAAAAGCCAGTGCTCTGAACAGCTGAGCCTCAGGGCATGGTATCATACACCTTTAGTCCCGTCACTCGAGAGGCAGAAGCAGATGGGTCTCTGTGAGTTCAAGGCCAGCCTGATCTGCATCATGAGTTCCAGGCCAGCTAGGGCTACAGGGAGACCCTGTCTCAAAAGCACCAAAAATAAAAATAAAATAATAATAATAATAATAATAAAACAAAATAGCTGAGCCATCTCTCCAGCCCAGACAACAAGAGTCTTACTATAGTTTCTGTGGGACAGAGCAGGTAAGGCAGGTTTTGGATTGGCTGGTGTGAATAACTGTAGTGAGCTCTGGGACCATCTCTAGTTTCCTGGAGTAAACAGGGCAGAAGAACAGTGTCGGATGTGAGAGCTTGGTAGAGGAGGTGGCTGGGGTTTGGGCTTCAGGCTCATTGCACAGGAAAGACATGCTCTTCGGGGGTCCTTTACTTTCTTTAGAAACTGGCTAGCTTGAGAGGGACAGTCTCTTCAGGTCAGGAAGAACTTCAAGGTGTCAGAGCATCAGGAAATACAGAGAATTAAAACAAGAAAAAACATGATGGACACAACACTACAAGTGAAGTGATTAAATGCATCCCCTCTTGGGAGTTTTATTCTACCTTCCCAGGGATCTAAGCAGGCCCTTGTAGCCAGGTCTTCAGTGTTCTATGATGATGTTTGACCTTGGTCCAGGGTAAGTTCAAGATGGATTGTCTCTCCTGAGAAGCTAGCAGCCACTTGCCCCTTTGAGGCAATCATTGCTTTCCATATCTGATATGGTAACACATGTGGTGAATGAGCACTTGAAATATATCATTTATGTATCATATTATATTAATAACAAAATAATCATTTATTATATTTATTAAATATAATCAGTTATTTAATACCCTGGAATTGATCCAGGGTATTGTGATGATTCATCTCTGTTTCCCAGTATCTGGGGCACCAGGTAAAAGACTCAAAAGTGAGGGCTGGAGTCATAGAAAGGCTCATTCACCATGAATCTGGTAGTTAATGCTACTGCTGGCTAGAACCTTTGTAGGAGTAACTAGAACACACATGACCTTTCCCAGGTCCCTAAACTTCCACACAGGTGGATTTTATTGGCAAACTTCCCCAGGGAGAAGAGAGGACCAATATGAAGTCCTTACAAACCTTCTGTCGTCTACCTTGCAAGCCATGGAGTGTTTTTGCTACATTCTTTTGGTCATGGCAGTACAAAGTTCCAACAATCCAAGAGGGTGTTGGATTCCCTGGAACTGGAGTTACGGATGGGTGATAGCTGCCATGTGGGTGCTGGTAATCAAACCTGGGTCCTCTGCAAGAGCAGACAGTGCTCTTAACTACTGAGCTATCTCTCCAGCCACAGCCACAGTCTTTTCACATCTTGGTAACTCACTCCTTTTTGGCCCTGAATAATACTCCACTGCCTAGATCTACCAAAGTCTTTGTATCTATGTATTAAATGATGCCTCATTTATTCTCAAAATTTGGCAATTATGAATAAAGCCACTGTAAAAAAAAATCTCTGTGTAGACAAGAGTTATGCAATTTGGGAGTCTTTTTAGATAGACTCACTGAAGGGGTATTCCAATTGCCTCACCCTGCGTCCCTGTTCAGTATGGAAGAAGCCAAAGTGGTCTGCATCCCTATTCCCTATTGGCAATTTGGGTAACCCCTTCAGAGGATGGTGTGATACGGATAGGAGGTAGGAATTGGCTAGGCAGTTAGGGTAAAAAGACCCTAAAGAAATGTAGCCAGTTTCTTAGCTAAAAGTCAAAATGTCCTTGGGCCTGTTAGCAACATACTCTGTTCCAAAGGCCAAAAATGTCAAAAGTATTTGGGAGCTTGTATCTAATTCTTAAAAGGTTTTAAGGTTACCTCTTCAGAGAGGGGAATGTTGTAGGGGAGGGAGTGGGCATGGATTTGATCAAAATACCTTATACCCATGTATGAAATTCTCAATAAAGTTTTGTAGAAAATTTTTTAAAATCTCTGTGTAGGTTTTATGGATATATATTTTCAATTCCTTTGAGTAAATACCAAGGAACATGATTGCTAGGAGTATGTTTAGTAAGAAATTGACACACTAGGTTTGGATAGATGGCTCAGTGTTTAAGAGCATTTCCTGCTCTTAGAAAAGACCTGGGTTCAGTTACTAGCACCTACACTGAGGCTAAAACCGTCTGTAACTCCAGGGGATCTGACCATGACCCCTTCTCTGGCCTCCATGGACATTGCATGCATGTGGTACACTTACATACATGCAGGCAAAACACTCATACACATAAAATAAATAAATAAAAATATTTAAAACCTGCCAAACTGATTTCCAAAGTGCCTGTGCCATTTTGCATTCCCACCAGCAATAAATGGTAGTTCCTACTGCGCCACATCCTTACCAGCATTTGAAGGTGTCAGTGTTCTGAATTTGGGTCATGATAATATGTGCATAGGGAAAAGTTGCCTCATGCATGCATCACAAGTACTGTACACTGAGCTACATCCCTAGCCCTTTAGTGTCTTTTGCCTCTGCATTTTAACTTGAGGATAAGTTTGTCAGTATGTAAAAACCCACTGGCTGGGAATTTTGATTGAGACTGCACTTCATTTGTAGATCTAGTTGGGAAGAAGTAATGATTTTTTGACACTATTGAGTCTTCCTATCCATGAAGATGGATTAACTCTTTTCTATTTAGTGATGTCATCTCCTTTATCCATTTTATAACTTTTTATTCATATGGATATTATACATATTATATTTGTACCTAAATGTTTAATTTGGGGGATGCCAATGTAGGTGGGGTTTTTGTTGGCTTGGGTTCTTGTTTGTTTGTTTGAGACAGATCTTACTATGTAAGTCAGGCTAGCCTGAAACTTATTACGTAGCCCAAGCTAGCCTTGAATTTGCAATCATTGTGCCCAGTCTCCTAAGTGTCGGAATTTCAAGTGTGTGTCACCACACCCAGATTGGTATTGTGTTTTCATTTAAAATTCTTTTTCATTTCTAGTATATGTGGCAATGACTGATAATGAGAAACTTCACTCTTGGAGTATTTTGACTAGCAGTGGGTTCAATCTGCTTTGAGGAGTTCTGGTTTCTCCCAGAACTGTTCTCTCAGAACTGTGTGTCTAATAAAGGACTCCTCTTACACTTATTGAATAGTATGAAGCTTAGTGTGAGAAAGACAAGCACAATCTTTGGTAACAGTTTCACAAAGGAAGAAGTTGCTCTGACCCTACTGACTCAGAACAGTACACAAAGCCAAACAGATGCCATCAACCTATGCTCCCATGCTGCTTCCAACATTCATAGGGGAGATGATGTTTGTAATGTCATTGTTACTTTCAATGTCATCACTGTCACATCTCACACACATATACATTGCTTGGAGTCAGGGGCATAAGTAAGTCACAAATAGGGAACACAGTATAAGATTAAAGCTATGCATTCAATTTAGCTTATAAGAATTAGTTACATTGGGCTTCCTAATCACTGTAGGACTGATTACTTGTTTTTAGGAGTACATAGTTTTAAATGTTCTCAAGACATATGATTAACTTGGTTTACAAGGTTATATAGAATTTCAATTTGAAATCACAAAGAGTCTTTCCTAGTGGTAGGTATGGTGGTGCAGGCCTTCAATCCTAGCATTCAGGAGACAGAGACAGGTGGATCTCTATGAGTTCGAGGCTGGCCTGGTCTACATAGCGAGTTCCAGGCCAGCCAGGGATACACAATAAGGCTGTGTCTCGAAAAACAAAACAAAACAACAGTAACAACAAAGAGCATTTCCCAGAAACGCCAGTCCCATAGTATATAGAAAAATGATTGTTTTTTTCAGTATCAGCCTCTAATTCTGTGCTTCTTTTTTTTCTGTAATGCACTTGGCACCCAAACCTTGAGCATGCCAGTAAATATTCTACCACTGGAACATGGAAACTTGTTCCAACCACTTAGGAGTTCAGGATTTCTTCCATTACTTCAGTTTTTCATTATAAGCATTTGTGCTACCTGTAAACAAAGGCAGTTTTCTTTGTTCCTTCATAATCTCTGTAACTTTTATTGTTTTGTCTTATTGCATTATTTAGGAATTTTACAGTGTTTAAAATAAGAGTTGAGGGCTGGAGAGATGGCTCAGAAGTTAAGAGTCCTGGCTGTTTCTTGCAGAGGACCCAGGTTCGATTCCCAGCACCTACATGGTGGCTAACAACCATCCATAACTCCAGTTCCAGGGGATCCAACGCCCTCTTCTGTTCTCTGAGGGACTGCATGACATGGGTCCATTTACATACATGCAGGCATAACACTAATACACATAATTCTTTTTAAATTAAAAAACAAAGTGATGAGGGAATATCTTTGCCTTGTTTCTGATCTTAGTGGGAAAACGTCTAGTTTCTCATCACTAACTCTGATGGCATTTTGTATATACGTCTATTATTCTCATGTTGAGGAAGTTCTCTCTGTTCTTGTTCTTTGTTTCTGTTTTTAGCCCAGTAGTGCCGTCTTTGAATTTATTGTTTTTCTGCTTCAGCTTCCTGAATGCTGGGATTACAACTTGAGTGTTGCATTTTGTTAAATGCCTTTTCTGGATCCACTGCTGTGTGGTTTTTCTTCTTTGGCTTATTGATGTGATGGATCACATTGATTGCTTCTCAGATGTTGCACCGACTTTGAATAAATCTCACTGGGTTGTGATATATCATTCTTTTCATCTATTGTTGGATTTGATTTGCTAATACTTTGTTGGAGAGTTTGCATCTGTTCTATTAATGTGAGAAAAACACTGGCCTAATCTAGACATGACAACCGTATCCAGTTGATTGATGGTGATGTTGAGCTGACTGGCTTTTGTATGTTGTATCTGTCCATTTCTGTTCCTCCTTTCTCCTCTTCTGCTTCTCTCTCATCCCGCTCCTCCTCCTTCTTCCCTTCCTCCTCCTCTCCTTCCTTGTGCTCTCTCTCTCTCTCTCTCTCTCTCTCTCTCTCTCTCTCTTTCTCTCCTTCTCCCTCTCTCTCACATTGGGGACCCAGATCCCCATGCACGTGAAGCAAGTTCTCTACCACTGACCTTCATTCACAACCCTGGCCCTGTCTGTTTCTGAATGATGAACCCTAATAGTGGACTCTTCTATTTCTTTGTGCCGTCCTAGCCGTTTTGACACTGCATTGCGAAGTACATTCACATTATTATGTCTGTGAAGAAGTGAGCCCTTTATAAATATGTGCTGTCCTCCTTTATCCCTGATAGTTTTCTTTACTTTGAAAACTACTCAGTCTAAAGTTGAGTATAGTTATTCCTTTCTTTCAGTTACCTTTAGCATAGTGTCTCTTCCTCCAGTGAGCAAGTTCTAGTCTATAATGTCTGTTTTTAATTTTATTCATTTTGATAATCGTTCTTTCAAAAATTTTATTTAATATTTTTAGTGTACAAAATAATGGGTTTTAGCCAGTCATGATGATACTTGCCTGTAATCCCAGTCCTTGAGAGGCAGAGGCAAAGAGGCAGGAAGATCATCGCAAGTGTGAAGCTATCCTGGTTTACAAAATAACAATAAATAAATAAATAAATAAATAATATTTTTATTATGACATTCATTATGACATTTTCATACACATATCATTATACTTTGTTCATGTGAGCCCCCATAGTGCCCTCACCCATCCTTCATCCCCTTCCTGCTGAACCCCTTCCTCTCACTAAATAGTCTTCCTTATGCTTTTCATGTCATATGTAGACAGAGGGTCTAGATCCTCCATATGGAGAAAGCATGCAGTATTTCCTTCCTTCTTTAAGACCCCCCTTCTCCCCACACATAGGCCTCCTATTTTTGTTCATCCATTTCATTCATACACACACACACACACACACACACACACGACACTTTCAAATATATTCTAAATTGGCATATGAGAGAAAACATATTTGACTTTCTCAGTCTGGCTTACTTCAGTTAACACAATGATATCCAGTTTCATTCACCTTCCTGCAAATGGCGTAATTTCATTCTTCTTTATGGCGGAATCAAATTCCATTGTGGACTAGGGAGAGATAGTTCAGCCAGTCAAGTACTTGCTTTGCAAGATTGATGAGTAGAGTTCAGTCTCTAGAGCCCACATTAAAAAAATAATAATAATAAGCCAGGCGTGGTGGCACACGCCTTTAATCCCAGCACTTGGGAGGCAGAAGCAGGCGGATCTCTGTGAGTTCAAGGTTAGCCTGGTCTACATAGTGAGTTCCAGGACAGCTGGGGCTACAGGGAGACCCTGTCTCAAAAAGACCAAAAAATAATAATAATAAAAATAATAATAATAAAGAAAGGAAGGAAGGAAAAAAGAAAGAAAAGAAAGCCATCAGATGTGGTGACACATACTTGCAATCCCACAGAGACAGGCAGGTCCTTAGGGCTCTCTGGGTCAGTGAGAAAATCTCTCTTAGAAGAACAATAACAATGAACAAACAAACAAATAAACAGAGGGTTAGACAAATGGCCCAGAAGTTAGAGCACATATTGCTCTTGAAGAGGACTTGAATTTAATTCCCAGTACCCATGTGTATTTTTTTTAATTTTATGTGTATGAGCGTATTGCCTGCATGTAGGTAAGTGCACCCATGTCATGCAACACCTGCAGAGGACAGAAGAGGCCTTCAGATCCCCTGGAACTGGAATTATAGACACTTGTTAGTTGCCATGTGGGTGCTGGTATTGGAACCCAAGTCTTCTGCAAGAACGACCAGTGTTCTTAACCGCTAAGCCATCTCTCCAGCTCCCCCAGCACCCATATTTGGCAGCACACAACTGCCTATAACTCAAGCTCCAGGGAATCTGATACCCTCTTCCAGACTCTGTGGGCACCTGCACTCATACATGCATATACCCCCACACAGACATGCACACATATATACATAATTAAAATAAAATAAAGGCTGCAGAGATGGCTCAGTGGTTAAGAGCACCAGATGCTCTTGCGTAGGACCTGGGTTTGACAGCACCCACATGGCAGCTAACACCCATTTATAACTCCAGTTATAGATTCAATATCCTCCTCTGGCCTCCATACCCCAACCCCAACAGGTACACAAACACATACACACACACACACATACACACAATTCCATTGTATATGTATGCCACATCTTCCTTATCCATTCTGTTGATGGGCATTGGCTAGTTCCATATCTTGGCTATTATGAATTAATGCTGCAATAAACTTCAACATGCAAAACAAATATTTCACTTTAGTGGTACTGGTCTCTTCTTAATAACATCTAATTCTTCAGCTCCAGCTGACCAGAAACCACAGATTCATAATTCAAAATATACACAAACAGCCCTGATAATCTTTGCTTTCCTTTGAAGTTTCATAAGCCATGCCTCCATTGTCTATACCTCTTTCAGCAATTTTCTAGTCCAAAGCTCCCAAAACTTCCACAGTCCTCCTAGACACATATGGTCAGGTCCATTACAGCAATACCCCATGATCCTGGCACCAATTTTTGTCTTAGTTACCTTCGATTGCTGTGAGAAAAACACTGACCAAAACCAACTTGGGGAGGAAAGAGTTTATTTGGCTTACAGCACAATCCACCATCATGGGAGGCCAAGGCCTGAACTCAGGGCAGGAACCTGGAACACAGGCCATAGAGATAGCTGCTTACTGGCTTGCTCCCCTGGCCAGCGCTCAGCCTGCTTTCTTATATAATATAGGACTACCTGCCCAGGGATGGCACTGCCCACAGTGGGCTGGGCCCTCCCACATCACTCAACAATCAAGAAAATGCCCCATAGTCATGGCCACAGGCCAATACAGTGAAGGAAATTCCCCAATTGAGTTTCCAGGTATGTAAAGTTGGCAACTAAAGCTATCCAGCACAATTGTTTTTATTTATGTCTATGTATATGTACTTGCTGGTCTGTTATGTGTACCACATGCTTGAAGTGCCCACAGAGGCCAGAAGAGGGCATTGGATTCCCTGGAATTGGAGTTACAGGCAGTTGTAACTCCAGTGTGGGTGCTTGGAACTAAACCTAGGTCCTCTGCAAGAGTGGTAAGTGATCTTAAATGCTGAGCCATCTTTCCAGTCCCTAAACTTTGTCATTTATTATTTATTTATTTATTTATTTTATTATTATTATTATTTTTTTGGTCTTTTTGAGACAGGGTCTCCCTGTAGCTCCAGATGTCCTGGAACTCATTATGTAGACCAGGCTGGCCTTGAACTCACAGAGATCCACCTGCCTCTGCCTCCTGAGTACTGGGATTAAATGCTTGCACCACCACACCCAGCCTTATTCATTTATTTATTTATTTATTTATTTATTTATTTATTTATTTATTAAAAAAAAAAGAATCAAAACAAACCGACGCGTTAGAAAGTGGCCAAGGAGCCCAGAACGGTCGGAGGACCTTTCTAAGGTTACAATCACACAGGCCTGCCTCTTCCTTTCTAGTGCTAGGATTAGAAGTGTGCACCTCCACACATGGCATATATTTTTTTAATTTAATTTATTTTTATTTTTATTATTTTTGGTCTTTTTGAGACAGGGTCTCCCTGTAGCCCCAGCTGGCCTGGAACTCACTACGTAGACTAGGCTGGCCTTGAATTCATAGCTCATTTTGTTTATTTTTTGTACTTGTTTGTTTGAAACAGGGTCTTATGTAGCCCAGGTTGGTCTCAAACTCATAATGATCTTCCTGCCTCAGCCTCCCAGGCATGGGGATTACAGGTATACATCACCATGTTTGGTTTCCTGTTTCATTTTTACTTGAGCATTTTATGATTCTACTCCCTTTACTTTCTTAGTATACTATTTTTACTTGTTTTTTAAAAAATATTTTATTTATTTATTTTTATTATTTTAAGTGTATGAGTGTATTGCCTACGTGTATGTAAATGTACCCAAGTTGTGCAGTGCCCAAGGAGGTCAGAAGAGGGCACTGGATCCCCTGGAACTGGAGTTACAGAAGATTGTAAGAATCAAATCCGGATCCTCTAAAAGAGCAGCCAGTGCTCTTAACCACTGAACCACCTCTCCAGCCCCTACTATCTGTATTTGTATGTGTGTGTATGTGTATGGGGGTTTATGCATGCATGTGTGAGGAGGCCAGAGGTCAACCTCAGATATTCCTCAGGAGCTGTCCATCTTGCTTTTTTTTTGTTTTTTGGGGATTGTTTTGTTTTGTTTGTGGGTTTTTTTGTTGTTTTTTTTTTTTTGTCTTTTTGAGACAGGGTCTTCCTGTAGCCCCAGCTGGCCTGGAACTCACTATATAGACCAGGCTGGCCTTGAATCACAGAGAGCCGCCTGGCTCTACCTCTGGAGTACTGGGACTAAAGGTGTGTGCCACCACGCACGGCCCATCTTGCTTTTTTAATTTTAATTAATTAATTAATTTATTTATTTATTTATTATTTATTTTTAGTTTATGAGTGCTTTGCCTGCAGTATGTAAGTGCGCCACATGCACATGATGCCCATGAAGGCCAGAAGAAGGTGTTGGATTCCCTAGAACTGGTATTAGAGACACTTGTTACCTGCTACATAGGATCTCTCACTGCTAACTGGGGCTTACTGCTTAGACTAGACTGGCTGGCCAGTGAGCTCAAAGAATCCTCTTGTCTCTACCTCCCCGGTACCGGAATTACAAGCTTGTACCACCGGGCCTGGCTTCTTATGTGAGAGTTGAGGATTGAACACAGGTCCCCATGCTTGTGTGACAAGCACTTTCTTTTCTTTTCTTTTTTTATTTTTTGGTCTTTTTTGAGACAAGGTCTCCCTGTAGCCACAGCTGGGCTGGATTCGCTAATGGAGATCAAGCTGGCCTCGAACTCACAGAGATTGCTTGTCTCCCGAGTGCTGGGACTAAGGGTGTGTGCCACCACGCCCGGAGACATGAACTTTCTGACTGAGCCTTCTTCCCAGTCCCTCATCTATACTTAATGTTTTTTTTTTCTAAATTACTGTGGTGGTTTGAATGAAAATGTCCCCATAGGCTACAAGTATTTGGACATTTTGTCCCCAGTTGATGGCGCTGTTCTGGGAGGTCTTAGGAGGTGTGGCCATGCTAGAGAAAGCACATCACTGGGGATGGGCTTAGAGGATTAAGGCTTGCTGCATCTTGAGTCCTTGCTTCCTATGTACCCTTGAAGATATGAGAGCTTAGCTTCCGCCTCAACTCCAGCCACCTCTGCCACCATGACTCCAGGCCATGTGGACTCTTGCCCTTTGGAGCCATAAGCGCAAATAAACTCTTCCTTTTGTAAGTTCCCTTGGTCATGGTGTTTCTATCAGAGCAACAGAAAAGTGACTATTACAATTACATTTATTTATTTATGTGTGCTCGTGAAAATGTGTGTGCAGGTCAGAGGAAAACTTGTAGGAATCAGGTCTCTTCTTCAGTCATGTGGGTCCCAGGAGTTGCGCTTAGGTTGTCAGGCTTGGGGCAAGCACCTTTACCCTCAGAGCCACTTTGCTGGTCTACATGTATACTTAAAAAAAAAAAAATTTTTTTTTTTTTAAATGGTTGACCTAAGGCTGGGTGTGGTGGCCCACAACTTTAATCCCAGCACTTGGGAAGCAAATCTCTTGAGTTCAAGGCCAGCCTGGTCTACATAGTGAGTTCCAGGCCAGCTGGGGTTACAGGGAAACCCTGTCTCAAACAGGCCCCCAAAAAACGGGGGGGGGGGGAGGTTGACCTAGTGGGCATGGTGGCACACACCTTTAATCCCTGCGCTCAGGAGGAGGAGGCAGGCAGATTTCTGTGAGATCAAGGCCAGTATGGCAACTACATAGTGAGTTCCAGGCCAAATAGGGCTACAGGGAAACTGTCTCAAAACAAATCAAAACAAAACAAACAACAACAACAACAAAAAACAAAAGGGGGGTGGCTAGAGAGATGGCTCAGTAGTTAAGAGCACTGGCTGCTCTCGCAGAAGACCCTGGTTCAATTGCCAGCACCCAGGTGGCAGCTAACAACCATCTGTAACTCCATTTCTAGGGGATCCGACACCTTCTTTTGACCCCTGAGGGCACTGTGTGACATGAGTGTACTTACACACATGCAGGCAATACACTCACACATAGAATAAAAATAATAAAATATTTTTTTTAAGTTGCCCTGGAGTTTGCAATAAAAAGTCACAACCAATCCAGATCCACTTTATTTATTTCTATTTTTATTTTTGTGTGTCCATGTTTGTGTGTGTGTGTGCATATGCTGGGCAGGAGGTGGCCTATGGAGGCCAAAGGTTGACATCAGGTGCTTTCCTCAGTCGCTCTTCAGCTTATTGTTTTTTGAGACCAATGGGCTCATTGATGGGGCTAGACTGGCTGATCAACAAGCTCCAGGGATCCTGTCTCCACTTCCCCAGCGCTGGGGTCACAGGCGTGTGCACTCCACCTAAGTTTTCTACATGGGTTCTGGTGGATCAAACTCAGGTTCTCACATTTGTAGCACAAGCAGTTTACCAACTGAGCCATCTCCCCAAGACTGAAGTCCATTTTTAAATAATACCCTGAAACTTCCTTAATAATGTGAGTATACTATAATAACAAAATAGCTTTAATTCCTCCTAATAAATATATATAATCTAACACATTGTGGCTATTATTTTGAACAAATTGTTTTCTCTTAGACGTACAATTAAGAAAAATAAACTTTTTTTCTTTCACTTATTCTTTCATTTATTTTTCTTCATGTTTTGCTTTTTTAAAATTCATATTTGAGCACGTGTGTGCACGCACGTGTGTGTGTGTGTGTGTGTGTGTGTGTGTGTGTGTGATGTGTATGTGAGTGAGGGTGTGGGTATGCCATGCATGCCTGTGGTGATCAAAGGACAACTTTCAGGAGTCAGTTCTCTTTTCCACCTTGGGTTCAGGGAATCAAACTTGGGTCTTCAGGCTTACACTGCAAGTGCTTTTGCCTGCTGTACTATCTTGTTGGGCCCAGTATGCTTTTCTTCATTGATCAGAGTTTCTTGCTTACAGTATCCCCCTTGTGTATGAACTATGCATATATTCTGAAATCCCAGTGCATGCTAGAAATCACAGATACAACCAAATGCTGTGTATGTGATGTTTCTCCAATTCATACATGGAGTATCAATTTGGCACAAACCTAGAGTCGCCTGGTAAGAGGGAACCGGGACTAAAGAATTTCCCTGATGTCTGTGAGACTTTTCCTTAATTGCTGATAGATGTCAGAGGGCCGGTCCACTGTGGGTGGTGCCATCCCTAGGCAGGAGGACTGGCCTGTGTAAGAGAGGAAGCTGGGCAAGCCAGTAAGCAGCATTCCTCCATGGTCTCTGCCTCAGTTCTGCCTCCAGGTTCCTATTGAATTCAAACCCTGGCTTCCCTTAGTCACAGGCTAACCTGTGAGCCAAATAAACTCTTTCCTTCCCCAAGCTGATTTTCATCAGTGTTTTAGAACAGCAACAGAGAATAAAACTAGGATACAGTGGATCCTGAGTGCTTACCAAACACCATGGCTGTAATTTTGGCAGTTTGAAGTGCAATGTAAAAGTAGCTTGAATTACCTTTTTCTTCACAGAAAAAAAGGTTTTCCTGTAGACCTCGGAATCTCATCATTTCATATTTTCTTTGCTCACTAAGCTGAGAACTTTCACCCTTTCCCTTAAAGGCAGCACCCTGATGTCTATCTGCACATCCCAAGCACAGCATTGTCAACACTCCTGCTCTTTGACCACATTATGAAGTGAAATCAGCCTAGCTGAGCACAAGGACCGAATGAGGTGACAGTTGATCTGATAGCAAAGACAGCTACTAGTGAGTCATGAGTGGACAGGTGGCAGGTGGAGTGGACAGCTTTGAGTCTTACACAGGGCAGCTTCACATCCTACACAGGCCAAGCAGGATGCTACAAGATTGCTTCATGCTACTGAGAGCAGTGTGCAATTTAAAACATGAAAATTAAAATAAAAATTAGGGCCGGTGAGACGACACAGTGAGTATAGGCTCTTGCTGCCAAGCCTGAATTAGATTCCCAGGATTCACATAGTGGAAAGTGAGAAGCATCTCCTGCAAGTGAAAAAAATATTTTTTTGAACCATAAATTGTCTATTCCTGGTATTTCCCACATGTGTGTGTATGTACATGTGTATGCATACCATGACACCCATGGGGAGGTCAGAGGACAACTTTCGGGAGTTGGTTCTCTCCTTCCACTGTGTGGGCTCTGGGGATCAAGCTCAGGTCATCAGGCTTGGCAGCAAGATCCCTTAACCCCTAATCCATCTTGCCAGCCCTTGCCTTTGTTCTTCTATAGACAGCATGTGTTTTTTCCCTATGTAGTCTTTATCTACTGGGCCATCTCCCCAGCCCTGTTACAGTGCTTTTTATCTCTAACGTTTATTTCAATTTTTGAGGTGATGCTATGATTTGAGTTTGAGATATCTCCTGCAGGCTGAAGTTTGAATGCTCTGGCCCCAGCTGGTGCATCCTTTTCAGGAGGGTCTGGAGGTGGGCTCTGGCTGGCAGAAGTAGGTCACCAGCAGCAGACCTGGGAGGTTATACCCACCCTGATTCCTGTCATGTTGTCTCCTTCCTAGTCTGCCATGATGCGAAGAAACTCTACCACATACTCCAGCCACCACAAACAGAGCTGCCCCACAATACCACCCCTGCCACAATGGGTAGACACCCTCTGAAACCAGGAGCCAAAACAAATATTTTCTTCCTAAGTTTTTTAAAATTTATTTTTATTTATATACATGTGTATGTGTACATATGCGTATGTATACAGTTGTCAGCGGAGGCCAAAAGAGGGCATAAGATCCCCTGGAGCTGGAGTCAGGGAGCAACTTAAAAAGTAACTAATACAGATTCTCACTATCTTGTCCTTGAACTCCCGGACTCAGGCAATCTTCCTGCCTCAGCTTCCCAAGTACCTGGGACTATAGAGGCATACTGCCAGGCCTAGCTTCTTTTGTTTCTTTATAGTTCTTTCTTAGGATTTCCATCTCTTTGCTTACTTTGCACAAATGTTCTAGCATGTTTATCTACTTTATGCACTGGAGCCCTTGGGATAGTAATCATCATGTTTTAAGTTGTCTGTCTGATAATCCCACCATCCCTGAAGTGGGCCTTGTCTCCAAACTGTTTTATTTTTTTCTTATCTGTTTGTTTGTTTTTCCAGACCGGAACTCACGATGCAGGCCAGGTTGGTCTTGAACTCACAGAGACCCACTTGTCTCTGCCTCCTCAGTGGTGAGGTTAAAAGCCTGCTTGCTTTGTTCTTTTGAGACAAAGTGTCACTATACAGCCCATACTGGCCTCAAACTCAGTCCTCCTGCCTTGGGCTTCTGCGTGCTGGGATTACAGAGTGTCATCAGGCCTGCTGAGCTTTTGGACCATGAACTTCAAAGTTGCTTCTCAGTTGTTTTCTCAGTGGATAATACAGGCTGGAGTTGGGTAATTCCTTCTCTCTGAGTTGGGCACTTCCATTCCCTTTGATCTGTTAGGCTATGTTAAACCCTCAGCAAGTTAGGCTGTACTTAACTAGATTCTCCATCTCTCCACTGTTCTGGGTTTGTGCCACAGAACTGAGCAAACTGGGGAAAAACACATGAATGGCAGGAATGTCACTTGGCTCTGATGCTGTCTAGGATTCATGTTACTCTTCCTTTAGTCGATTGCTCCTGTGTTCTCCTGGAAGATGATGTCATACTTTTTCATCAAACAGCCAGTTTCTCCTTCTCCACCCTCACTCAGCTGATGCCCATACTTCAGGAATCTTCACTCCCTGGCTGCCACATCTTTCCACCTTCACCATCTGTACCTGTTAGCCCAGATGCTGCAGTCACTGTCCATTCTCCTGTGGAACATCCCTCCCCTTCCTTGTATGTTACATCCCATTCTTTCTAGCTCATTCGAGCAAAAGATTGTTCCTTTTTCTCTCATATCATCAACATTTGTCTTTCTATTGCTCTTTGGATGCAAGTTTACTATGACTGTTTATGGCCTAAGGAAAAGGAAGCAAAAAGGCTTTAGCATTTCACTTATTCTGTCACCCTCTACCTTACATTTTTTCTTTTTGGCCAAAGTCCTCTGAAAGGCTGCTGGTATTTTCCTCTGTGAAGGACCATCTGTAGTAACATCTTCAGTCTCTTCTCTGAAGTCTCTCACATCCGCATGGAAACCTGGGGAAACAGTTTTTCCCATAATTGCCAACAGTCTTCATGTGGAGAAATAACAGTATCATATAATTTTTTTATTCTTTAAGAATTTCATACATGTATACACTATACTTTGATAATATCCACACACCCCCATTCTTCCTTTTTAAAACCACTGGACTGTTCCCCAACATGTCTCCCTTCCAACTTCATGTCCTCTTCTTTGTTTTTTTTTTTTTTAAATTTAGGTTGAACGTGGTAGAGCATACTATTATTCCTAGCAATCAGGAGACAGAGGTAGGTGGATCTCTTAGAGTTTGAGGCCAGCCTGGTCTACACAGTGAGTTCCAGGTCAGCTAGAGTTACATAGACCCTGTCTCAAAAAACCCAAATAAGTAGATAAATAAATACATAAATAATAAACAAACAAACAAACAAATAAATAAATAAAGTCCGGCTGGGTATAGTGGTATACACCTATAATCCCAGTACTTTGGAGTCTAGGGTAGGAGGATTATGAGTTTGAGGTCTCTCAGAGCTACATAGACAGACTCAGTTTCAAAAAACTAAGGGCAAGCTGGACATGGTGGTGAATACCTGTGATCCTAGCACTTGGGAAGCTGAGGCAGAAAGACTGCTGTGAGTTCAAGGCCAACCTGGGCTATATAGGAAGAATCTCAAACAAATTTTATTCTTTGAGATTTTCATACATGTATACAATTTTAATTATAACCATTCCCTCATTCACCCTCCAACTCCTCCCACTCCTCCCCCACTACATCCCCTCCCAACTTCCTGCTGCCTCCCCACCTTCTTCTTCATAACTGTTAAGTCAAATGGTTAGTGTTACCTGTATGTACATGGGTGTGGGGCGATTCATTTCAGCACAGGCAACCTACCAGTGGCCACATCCCCAAAGCAAACAGATCCTCCCACTGTTAGCAGCTTTCAAATGCCAATAGCTCCTCAGCTAGGGGTGGGGCTTCATAAGCCCTTCCCCTATCTGTGATGGAATGTTGACTGGTTTGATCCTGTGCAGGTCTTGTGCACATAACCACAGCTACTGTGAGTTCATGAGAGCAGCAGCCATGTCATGTCCAGAAGACAGAAGAGAAAGTCAATCTTGGTTGTCCTTGTCCGTGAGCTATTGATCCCTTTCCTTCACTGGTCCTTGGGATATTCAGTCCTTGACTTTCTTCCACTGACCCTTCCGTCTCAGGCTCTTTTGCTGCTTCATCTAAACTTCAACAGCTTCCAGCTGGCATGTCTTGGGACCTGTTTCCTTTTCTATTTGCTCTTATTTTCTTCATGATCTAATTGCATGGCTTAAAACCCCCATATATAACAACTCAAATTTGCATACTCACTCAGACATCTGTCTTGTCTCAAAGTTGTGTATTCCAATGTTTCCTCAGTCTTCACTTAGATGTGGCATAGGCCTCTTTCTCTTATCACTTGCAAATGAACCTTTGATCCTTGCTCCCAGGCCTGTACTCAGAGTCTTTTGTATTTCAGAGATGGTGACCTTATCCTTCTAATTGCTCAGGCCAAAAGCCTCGGAGCATTTTCCTGGTGTCCTGATCTCATACTCCACATTCAAAACCGGAAGGAGATAGTCAAGGCATCAGCACTTTTCACTGGATTCCCGAATTGTTCTCCGGACTGGTCTTCTGCTTCTGCCCTTACCTGTTACTGTCTGCTCTGCCCAGCTGCTTCAGTGATCATTTTCTATTTAAATCAAGTTGTGCCAGCTCTCTTCTGAAAACTTGGCAATGGTCTGTCTTCCACTCAGGCCAAAAGTCAGCACGCTTTGCATTTTCCACTGGACACTAGCCAATTTAATCCCTTGTCCTCTCTCTCAGCCTCTTTCGTTATTGTCTTCCATGACACTCTAGCTCTGCTGTCCCATCTTTCCAGCACATCAAACATGCCCCTTCCTTGGATGCTTTGTGTACCTCTATTTGGAGTGCACCCCACTTAGACATCTGCATGGCTCCTCTCTCAGCTTCTTGATACCTTTGTTCACAGATCACATTATCTATGTTAACCATCTGTTCATATTGAAATTTGATATCTTCTTCCCACATGGCCCCTAGCATTCCTAATCCGTCTGCTGAGCTTTTCCTCCTTTCTTCTCTCCTCCTCTCTCCTCTCTTTTTTTTTTTTTTTTTTTTTTTTTTGAGACAAGGTCTTACTATATAGCCCAGGCTGGCCTCAGTTTCTCCATCTGCCTGCCTCTACTGCCTAAGTGTTCATGCTATTTTTCTTAGTACTTTCTAACACACAATGCAACTTACCTATTATGGTACCTGTTTCCTTCCATTAGAATTCATGAAGGTAGCCAGGCATGGTGACACATACCTTTAAGTCCAGCACTCAGGAGACAGAGGCAGGTAGATCTCTGTGAGTTCAAGGCCAGCCTGGTCTACGTATCAGGTTCTAGGCCAGCTGGGGCTATAGGGAGACCCTGTCTCAAAAAAGAAAAAATCTTAAAGATCCTATCTTTGTGCTCAGTTATTTTCTAATTACCTGAAATATCGCCTGGCATGTGGCTGACATCAAATATATAAGGTTGGGACTGAATGAGAAATCATCAGAAAATCCTTATGTGTAGAATGAGTATGTCATTCAGGCTGAAGAAAAGGAAAGGCTCCTTATCCTTGTTGAGGCAATGTCAGCATTGGTTGCCTGAGGAGAAATAAAGGCTAAAATAATTCACCAGCCTTCAGTGTCATGTCAGGAGCAGCATTCCCGACGTCCCAAACAATGACCTCAGTTATACATTGCTTAAAATAGATCAAGAAGCAATCATTTCATTTGAAGACGAGTGCTACATCTTTTAGGAATAATAATCTTATAACAGTAAATGATCTGTGTAGATGTCTATAAGAGAAAAGGAGAAAATAATAGGAAAAAGAAATGTGATGAAAAGCATTCACCAGAAAAAAAGGTGCCCAGGGATAGATGAAAATGATCAAAACTTGTCGTGGCTTACAAAGCTGAGTCAAGCCCTATAAAGTAAGAATATAAATTAGAGCTACAAAAGATTAAGGAAGTTGGAATGGGACAACAATGACAGCAAAAGGAAGGGATGAAGAGTGGTCTACAAAATGGTGGGTTAGGATGCTCAAAGCTCTTGTTTACCCACAGAAAGAACAAGAAAACAATGACAAACTGTAGGACTCAGTCTTTAGGCACTTTGGAAAATAGCCAAAGGTGTATAGTGACCAAGCCAATGCTCAGTAAAGAAAAATCTACCATCAAAACAATATAAATGGGGCTGGAGAGATGGCTCAGTAGTTAAGAGCACTGTCTGCTCTTGCAGAGGACCTGGGATTGATTTCTAGCAGCCACATGGCAATGAACAACTTTAGTTTCAGGGGAATCCGATACCCTCTCTGATCTCCACGGGCATGACACAGGTGCACTTACATAAATGCAGGCATTATGCTCATACACAAAAGATAAAAATAACAAAATATTTTTAAAAAATTATAGAAAAGGCTGGGTGTGGTGGTCCATGCCTTTAATCCCAGCACTCGGGAGGCAGAGGCAGGCGGATCTCTGTGAGTTCAAGGCCAGCCTGAAAAAGAAAAAGAAAAAGAAAACCAAAATAAAACAACAACAACAAAAATAAAGAAAAGATACTGGAGAGATGGCTCAGTGGTCAAGAACACTGACTGCTCTTGCAGAGGACCTGGGTTCGATTACCAGCCCCACATGGCGCTAACAATTGTCTGTAACTCCAGTTCCAGGGAATCCAATGCCCTCTTCTGAACTCCACAGGTGTTGCACAACATGGGTGCACTTACACTCATGTAGACAATACAGTCATACACAATATTAAATAATGATGATGATGATGATGATAATAATAATAATAGAAAATCCAGTCCTGGAGGAACAGGGCTGTAATCCCAGCTACTCAGAAGCTGAGGCAAAACGTTTGCAAGTTCAAGTTCCATCTGAACTACAGAGCAAGTTCAAGGCCAACCTGGGCAACCAAGCAAGACCCTGTCTCAAAATTAAAAGTAAAAAGAGAGCTAGAGGTACAGCTCAGTGGTCAAGCTCTTACCCAGCATGTACAAGGCACTAGTTCAAGCCCTAGAACTAAAAGAAGAAGGAAGGAAGGGAAAGAAGGAGGGTGGAAAGAGAGAAGATAGAAACATTTTATACCCCACTGCCTACCTGGCATGATATCTATCCTGGTTTTAAGCAGCAGTTACCTAATTCCAAGCTCCTTCCCATTAACCAGATGGAACAGAGTACACTTATATATAAATTTTATAGATCAGTTCTACCCAGGCCAGAAGATACTTGAAGGATATGTTGTTTTCTATTTTTCGTAAGTTATAGTGCAGAGATACCTCAGAATACAAAAGGAGATGTTGCAATCAATGCTCACAAAAGCAACAAGGGAATCTCAGACCAACAGATATCTGAGGCAAAAAGATGTGGGTGGAGACATACAACAGATTATCCAGTCTAGAGGAAGAGGTGAGAGTCTTTGGAAAATGAAAACATGCAAAGGTTGCTGTTCTATTCTTCAGCGACAGCGGAAATCTTTTGCGTGCTTAGAAGAGAACTGAGACCTGAGACCTTAGATTTCACCTCTGGCTTAACTCTAGGCTCAGTCAAGCCTGAATAGAGAAGCACTGTCTCAGCACAGAGATAAATGCAAAGAGTGGCAGATGGTTTCTCTCTCTCTCTCTCTCTCTCTCTCTCTCTCTCTCTCCTTTCCCACCCTCCCACCATCACTCCCTCTCTCTCCTCCTCCTTCTCTCCCTTCTCCTCTTTTTCCTTCTGTTTTAGCTCCTGGCATTTAAAGAAATCCTGACAAAACATCAGCTGACTGTTAAAAGCAAAGCGGCATTCTTGGTTGGACATGATAGTGCGTGCTTTTAATCTCAGCACTCAAGAGACTGAGGCAGGAGGCTCATGAGTTCAAGATCAACCTGGGTTGTATAGAAAGACTGTCAAAAAACAAAAAAGCAAGGACTTAAGTAAGTTCAAGAGACAAGGAAGCCTTTGCAATAATAGTTTGGAGACACTCAAAACAAATGGGTTACTAACTACTCCTTCAACAACTGGAAACAGCAAACTCTGAGGAAGGGCTAGAACCTGATTTCTAGAGTTGCCTCATTAAAATAATCAAATTCAGCCAGGCATGGTGGCACACACTTTTAATCCTAGCACTTGAGAGGCAGAGGCAGGTGGATCTCTGTGAGTTCAAGGCCAGCCTGGTCTGCACAACGAGTTCCAGGACAGCTGGGGCTATAGGAAGATCCTGTCTCAAGACAAACAAACAAACAAACACCAAATGTCTTAGTTTCAGTAGAAAGTCATAAGGCATATTAAGAACGAACACATGACTCATTAAAAGAACATAATTAATTGAATACAACTATCCCGAGGAAGCCCACATGTTGAACTTACTGGATAAAGATTTTAAAACACTGCCTTAAACATGCTCAAAGAGCTAAGGGAAAACATGGACAAGGTAAAGAGAATCAAGAAACACTATATGGAGCTGAGCGTGGTGGCACACACCTTTAGTCTCCACACTTGGGAGGCAGAGGCCAGCGTATCTCTGAGTTCGAGGCCAGCCTAGTTTACACAGGGAGTTCCAGGCCAACTGGGGGTTACAGGGAGACCCTTTCTCAAAAAAAGACCGAAAAAACAAAGAAAAAAAACCCAACCAAACAAACAAACAAAAAAACCCACAAAAACCCCCACTATATGAGATTAGAGATGACTCAGGGGTCAAGAGCACCTGCTGCTCTTGCAGACCTGGGTTTGGTTCCCAGCACCCACATGGTGGCTAACAATTGTCCCTAACTCCAGTTCCAAGGGATCTGATGCCCTCTTCTGGCCACTTCAGGCATTGCATGCATGTGATGCATTTATATATATGTAGACAAAAGACAAAACATAAAAAAAAATTAAAGGGCTGGAGAGATGGCTCAGCAGTCAAGAGTACTGGCTGCTCTTGCAGAAGACCCAGGTTTGGTTCTCAGCACCCACATGGTGGCTAACAACCATCTGTAATTCCATGTTCAGGGAATCCAACACCCTCTTCTGGCCTCTTTGGGCATTGTATGACATGAGTGCACTTACACACATGCAGGCAATACATTCATACACACATAAAATAAAAATCATAATTTAAAAAATAAACTTAAGCCAGGCATGGTGGTGCATGCCTTTAATCCCAACACTCGGGAGGCAGAGGCAGGTGGATCTCTGTGAGTTCAAGGCCAGCCTGGTCTATATAATGAGTTCCAGGACAGCTGGGGCTACAGGGAGACCCTGTCTCAAAAAGACCAAAAAAAAATTTTTTTTAAAAGACACTATATGAACAAAATGAAGATATCAACAAAGTCTAGAAATTATGGAAATAATCTAATGTATTTTGGAGCTGGAGAAAATATCTGAAATGAAAAAATTAATAGTGACATTCAACAGCAGATACATGTAGTCAGAAGAAAGAACCAGTGAGCTTGACATTAGGACAATTTAAACTATGGAATCAGAGGAGCAGACAGAAAAATAAACAGCAAACAGAGACTAGATTCCTGGAATATCTTCAAGCAGACACACACACACACATTATGGGTGCCTCAGAGGAGAAAGGAGAAAAAAAGGAAACATTATTTGAAGAAACAATGATTAAGAGTTCCCCACATCTGATCACTCTACAAATTCAAGCAGTATAAAACACTTCAAACAGGACAAATACAAATAACAAAACACATACAAAGAGACCATATTGAGACATTTGATAATGAAGTTGTTGAAAGACAAACATGAGACAAATCTTGAAAGTACCCAAAGATAAGTAATTTGTCATGTATAAGAGATGTTCAGTGGGCTGAAGAGATGGGTCAGTGGTTAAGACCACTGAGTGTTCTTTCAGATGACCCAGGTTTGATTCCCAGCACCCACGTGGTGGCTAACAATCATCTATAACTCCAGTTCCAGGGGATCTGATACCTTCTTCTGAACTCCTTGGCCACTGCACAACACTGGTACACTTATACATATACAGGTAATACATTCATACACATAAAAAATTAAAATAATAAATATTTCTTTAAAATAATAAAATTTTAAGAAAGAGAGATGCTCAAAGTTTATATAAAAATACAGAAAGCCAGAGGTGGTGGCACACGCCTTTAATCCCAGCACTTGGGAGGCAGAGGCAGAGGCAGGTGGATCTCTGTCAGTTAACCTGCGGTTCAGAGAGGACTGTAGCTAAGACTGAAAGTAGTCTTGAATTTGATTATCCCTTTAAAACTTGGGAAAAATGGGCCAGGTTCGTAGCACATGCCTTTAATCCCAGCACTGGGGAGGCAGAGGCAGAAGGATCTCTGTGAGTTTGAGGCCAGCCTGGGCTACATAGTGAGTTCCAGGCCAGCTGGGGCTACAGAGAGATCCTGTTTCAAAACAAACAAACAAACAAACAAATACAGAAATCTTAGAAGTCAGAAGGCAATGGGAAGCTGTACTTAAAGTATTGAAAGACAATAAGACCACCCAAGAAGAGCAAAACTGCTTTTCAAAAACTAGGGAGGTAGGTTGAACATGATGGTGCACATCTTTAATCTCAGCACTCAGGAGGCAGAGGCAGGTGGATCTCTGTGAGATCAAGGTCAGCCTGGTCTACATAACTGGAGCCACAGGGAGACACTGTGTCAAGACAAAACAAACAAAAAATTAGGGAGGAATTAAGACATTCTAAGCTAAATGAAAGATAAGAGGTAATTACCACCAGATAAGCCCTATGGAATGCTAAAGGAAGTCCTTCAGTTTGAGCATGCTCAAAATAATTTGAAGTTACATGAAGATATAAAGATCAACAGTATAAACCAATGTATAGAAAAATAAGAGGCTGGCAATATGGCTCAACAGGAATCTAAATCCAACCCCCACAACTCACATAAAGGTAGAAGGAGAGAACCAACTCTATGGAGTTTTTCTGTTCCCGCTCCCCACATGAATACTGGCAGATGCCCCCCCATTGTGCACAATATTAATAATATTAATAATAGAATAATAATAATAATAGAATTTTATTTAAAAATTATAAGTAGGCAGGCATAGTGGCACAAGCCTTTAAAATTCCAGCACTTGGGGGCTGGAGAGATGGCTCAGTGGTTAAGAGCACTAACTGCTCTTGCAGAGGACCCAGGTTTGATTTCCAGCACCCACATGGCAGCTAACAACTGTTGGTAACTTCAATTAAAGGGGATCCGATGCCCTGTTCTGACCTCCAAGCACATCGCATGACATGTGTGTAGGCAATACATTCATACAAGTAAAATAAAATAAAAATAGGAGCTGGTGAGATGGCACAGCGGTTAAGAACACTGTTCTTGCAGAAGACCTGGGTTTGAATCCCAGCACCCACATGGCAGCTAACAACTGTCCATGACTCCAGTTCCAGGGGATCCAACAGCCTTTTCTGTCCTCCTCAGGCACTGCATGACATGGGTGCACTTACCTACATGCAGGCATAACACTCATACACATAAAACAAAAATAATAAATAAAAAAATTTATTAAAATTCCAGCACTTGGGAGGCTGTGAGAGACAGGCCAGCTCAGTCTACACAGCAAGTTCCAGGCCATATGGGGCTACAGGGAAACCTTGTCTCAAAAAGACCGAAATATAAAAATAAATAAAAATTTTAATAAGGGGGCTGGAGAGATGGCTCAGTGGTTAAGAAAACTGGCTGTTCTTGCAGAAGACATGGGTTGGAATCCCAGCACCCACATGGCAGCTAACAACTGTCTGTAACTTCAGTTCCAGCAAATCTGACAGCCTCTTCTGTCCTCCAAGGGTATTGCATGGCACGGGTACACTTACATACATGCAGGCAACACACTCATACATATAAAATAAGAAAAATAATAAAATATTTTTAAAAAATTTTAATAAATAAATGCAAGCCAGGGATTGGGACTGGAGTTCAATTGGTAAAGTGCCTTTCTAGCATGTGCAAAGCCCTGGATTTGATCTCAGCCATCACATAAAGCTGAGTGTAGTGGTACGCACATGCTGATAATCTCAAGACTCAAGAAATGAAGGCAGGAAGATTAGAATTCAAGGTCATTTTCAGTTACATAATGAGTTCAAGGCCAGCCTGGACTACGTGTGACCCTGTCTCACAACCAAACAAAATGTCAATCATACATTATAATCTTAATTTAATATAGAATTTAAAAAGAAACACATAACTATAAATTTGTGTTAACAAGAACAACATGTGTAAAGACGTCATCGGTATAACAAAGTGGTGAGTTTTGTAGGAGTGGGATTTTGTGATTCAGTTAAGTGTATGTTAATCCAAATGATATAAATTTAAGATAGCAACAACAGAAGCATTTACAGAATATACAAAAAAGCAAATGTGAAGAGAATAAAAATGTGTCACAACACAAAAACAATTTAACACACAAAAAGATCACGCCTTTAATCCCAGCACTTGGGAGGCAGAGGCAGGCAGATCTCCATGAGATCAAGGCCAGCCTGGATCCTGTCTCAAAAAACAAAAACAAAAAGCAGTAATGTAATAAAAATCAGAATACTGTCAGATCTAGAGAAAACAAATAGCAAAATAGTAAAGTCCTTGTCAGTAATTATCATAAATATAAATGAATTAAACTCTCTAAACAAAAGGCATAGATTGACTGAATGGTTAAGAAACATTACACAACTGTGTGCTATCTAAAAATATACAGTTTACATGTAAAGAAACAAATAGGTTAAAAGTGGAATTATGGTACATGAACTGGCATGTGAGAGGAATAGGGAAGAGTTTAAAGCCATCAGCTAGAAAAGCCCTAGAATGTTGTCAACAGAGTTTGCTGGACCATTCTGTCTTCCGGGAGTTTGGAAGACAAAGATGCTAATAGAAATGTGGGCAGCATAGATGGTGAGCAAAAGGTTTCAGAAGGGGAGAAGGACTGCATCAGCAACTGAGCTAGAAGACATAAATATATATTCTGGAAAAACACATGGCTACATTCTGCTCATGTCCTGAGTATTTGGGTGAGGCTGAATTCAGGAGTAATAGGCTAAGCTGTTTGGTGAGGAAATTCCAAGACAGCCCAACATTCAGGCTCTGGTGTGGTTACTGCTCACTGCTCTTAGCTAGGTTTACACAGAGAGAACAGAAAGTGGAGCATAAAGATGTGGAAAATGTGCAGCTGGTGAGGAAAGGAGCTAAAATTATACTGGGCAGGACAAGGCAGGTGTGTACAAAGTAGCTGCAATTGTTAAAGAGACTGGTACCATTGAATAACCTCCCCTTGTACTAGAACAATAGGAAATGTGCCCTGAAAATAAGACCTCATACATGAAGAGAACCAGCGCATAATAATTAAAACTGGAAAAAATTTCCATCTGAAAAGACAGCATCTGAACAAAGACAGCCTCCAGTGCACCTGCTGTAATGGGCCACCTAGAGAAGTGGTTTTTTCAGGTTTAGTGGCAAAGGCATACAGAAGCCCCTGAAGCTGTGGTCCAAGAGAGCCAGGCCTATCTTGAGCTGGCAGAAGAACTTGATGTTATTTCCTACCTAGTGTCAGTTTGAGAGGAAACAACATGGCAGGGGAAGCATGGCAGAGTTCATGGCAGTAAGAACATGCAGCGGAGACTTCTTTTTTTTCAGACAGTGTCTTCCTGTAGCCCCAGCTGACATGGAACTTGCTATGTAGACCAGGCTGGCCTTGATCTCATGGAGATCGGCTTGCCTCTACCTCATGAGTGCTGGGATTAAAGGTGTGCACCACCATGACCAGCTCAGCAAAGACTTATATCTTAGTGAATCAGAAAACAGATTGGGGCAGGAGGAGGAGCCAGGCTATAACCCTCAAGCCCTGTCCCTCAGTAAACTACTTTTGCTAGCCAGGCCTCACCTTTTAAAGTTTCCACAGCCTACCCCAGTGCAACAATATTAGGAGGCACATGTAGCCTTTGGGGAGGTGGGGGGTCAGTCAGGAAGACTCCACACCCATGAATGGGAATTACTACCCTATTCTAGTTTGTTTCTCCATCACTATGAAAACACACTCTGACCAATACCAATTTGGGGAGGAAACAGTTTATTTTATCTCACATCTCCCGGGTCACAGTTCATCAGGGAACCCAAGGTAGGAACTCAGGGCAGGAACCTGGAGGCAGGAGCTGGAGCACAGGCCATGGAGGAACTCTGCTTACTGGCTTGCTCCCCTGGCTCCTGCTCAGCTTGCTCTTTTATCCAACACAGGCCCACCTGCCCAGGGGTGGTACTACCCACAGTGGGCTGGGCCCTCCCCCATCACTCAACAATCAACAAAATGCCCCACAGACATGGCACAGGCCAGTCCAATGGAGGCAGTTCCCCCATTGAGGATCCCTAAACCCAGGTGCGTCAAGTTGACACTAAAGCTATCCAGCACACACCCTTTTCACAGGGCTTAAGGTTAAAGGGTATGCTCTCTCGCTCTTCCGATATCTGCCTTGCATGGACATCATAACAAGATGCTGTCTTGGAAGCAGAGAGCAGCTCTAACAAATACCAGTGCTGGCTTCTTAATCTTGGGCTTCTTAGCCCCCAGAATGATATGAAGTAAGACTTTCTGTTTTCTAATGTTACTTAGTCTCAAAATTTTTTAAAATTATTTATTTAATAACCACACAATCAGAAGAAGCATTTCATTACAACAGCATTGACATATTCAATAACAATTTCCAGAACTAAGATGTATCTCCTTCAAAACTGGCTGTAAATTTTTAGGTTATAGTTGAATTAATACAGTTATACAATATTGTACCCTGTGTAAACCCTATAAGACATAAAATTAAATGCGGTTTTAAACTTTAAAAAAGATCTCCATCTCACTATTAAAATATACAGTTTCACACAGAAAAATTCATTTTCAATACGATTAACACTAAAATGCACATGCATTTCTAATCTCTATATATCTGATTATTACTAGTCACAGTTGGTTACTTTCTGAAATCCTTGGCATCTGAGCATGGATATAAAGTCATCAGGTAGATTTCAATGGTAATGATTTTCACATCCACCAATTTTTAAGGAGCAAATTTTTATGTTTTGAAGAATTATTATTTTTTAAAT
Organism: Nannospalax galili; assembly: GCF_000622305.1. Classification (NCBI taxonomy): domain Eukaryota; kingdom Metazoa; phylum Chordata; class Mammalia; order Rodentia; family Spalacidae; genus Nannospalax; species Nannospalax galili. The sequence continues at coordinate 1,431,236 of NW_008353009.1, forward strand.
TTTTAAAAAATTAATTATTTTTACACCCACTTCCCAGATAGCACCCTCCCATAGCCTCCCTTCCCCCACTAGAGCCCTTATACTCTGATATCCCTGCTACT
>NW_008353009.1:1431574-1432697 GCF_000622305.1 Nannospalax galili
CATATGGACTCTTATGAAATTATATTGGCCCCTTTAATCTTTGGTTATACTTCCCTTTTGGATGTTTAAGGCCATACAGTTGGACCAGTTAAACCGATTTATTTGTACTCTTAAGGTCATTAGAGGATCTGTTCCTCAGGGGTCACATGGGCTTGGGAGGAGCCCCTGGCTTCTTTCTTTTACCAGTTCCACCTACATGAAGGTAAGTCAAAGGTCCTGTTCCATCATGGTTGGCTTTGCTTGGAAGCATGGAGGAAATGATTCCTCTCTGTTGACCCTCCTCTTTATAGACTGGACACTGGTTCAAGTCCATCTGGTGGGGTCTTCTCGGCCTCCTTGATCAAGAGGACAGTTAACCCACCACCATTATAGGACATTTTGAGAGATGCTCATAGTCCTCTGGAACTAGTCGACCTAGGAGGGCTAGGAGGAAAAAGTGTCCTTTGTGTCCCTCTGACCAAATTATTATAGGCCTCAAAGTATGTCTGTTAAACACCCAAGAAGGTTAGTTCCACCAGTCTGGTATTTTTAATTACCGTGTGTCATGTAGATAAATCTTGGGCAAAGACCAGTTGTTCTCAGATAAACCTTATCTAGAGATATATTTCTTGATCTGCTATGTATAATTTGTCAGTAGGTTGTAGGAGTAATATGGTTCCCTCTGGTTTTCAAAACTAGCTAGGCATTGTTTATCTCTCAAATTGTTTCACCCCCCCCATCACGGTTTTACCACTTAAGGTGCCCCCATTTCCCCCCTTTCTCCCTTACTAATACCCTTCCCCTATGGTCCTACCTCTCTTGAGCTCCTTCTTTCCCTTTATCCCCTAGGTTCCTTGTATACCCTTCCCTCCCCCCTCCCTTAAACTAACCCAATTTTTAGCCATATCTCCCTTATTAAGGCCTGCTTCCCACTGTTCTTCTCTTTCAGGTTCTTTCTTTTTCTTTACCGCCCTGGTTCCTTTCCATTATCCTGGTTCCTTTAGTTATGTCTGGTTGCATATTTATTTATCAGCATCTGGTACTAGGATCTGTATGTGAGGGAGAACATATGTCGATTTTTTTTCTGAGATTGTGTTACTTCACTTAGTATAACAGTTTCTAGTTCCATCCATTTACCTGCAAA
>NW_008353009.1:1432914-1433518 GCF_000622305.1 Nannospalax galili
CAGCAGTGGATGAGAATTCCCTGTTCCCCACATCCTCTCCAGTATTTGGTATCATTTGTTCTCTTGATCTTAGCCAGTCTGACTGGGTTAAGATGAAATCTTAAAGTGGTTTTAATTTGCATTTCCCTAATTATTAGTGTTGTTGAACATCTTTTAAGATGTTTCATAGCCATCTTTACTTCTTTTGAGAACTCTCGGTTCAGCTCCTTAGCCGGTCTTTTAACTGGGTTGTTTCCTGTCTTGGTTCTCTGTTTTTTTGAGTTTGTTATATATTCTGGTTATTAAGCCTCTGTTGGATGTGTCGCTGGTGAAGATTTTCTCCCATTCTGTGGGTTTTCTGTTTGCTTCCTTGTTTGTCTCCTTAGATGTACAGAAACTTTTTAGTTTAATGAGGTCCCATTTGTTAATACTTGCCCTTGTTTCCTGAGTCCCTGTCCAGTTTAGAAAATCTTTTCCTACACCTATATCTTGTAGGTTATTGCCAATGTTTTCTTCTAACAGTTTCAGAGTTTGAGGCTTCACATTCAGGTCTTTGACATATTTGGAGTTGACTTTTGTGAAAGGTGAAAGATAGGGGTTTAGTTTCATTCTTCTACAGGTGGAG
>NW_008353009.1:1434148-1434540 GCF_000622305.1 Nannospalax galili
TGTGGGTTTGTTACATGGCTTTAATTATGTTGAGGTATGTTCCCTCCAGTCCAATTCCCTCTAGGACTCTTAAGAGGAATGCATGTTGGATTTTGTTAAAGGCCTTTCCTATATCTCTTGAGATGACCATGTGGGTTTTGTCTTTGAGCCCATTTATATGATTTATTACGTTTATTGACTTGCGTATATTGAACCGTCCCTGCATCTCTGGGATAGAGCTGACTTGATCATGGTGGATGATCTTTTTGATGTGTGTCTGTATGCAGTTTGCAAGTATCTTGTTGAGAATTTTTGTATCTATGTTCATTAAGGAGATGGGTCTGTAGTTTTCTTTTTTAGTTGTATCTTTACCTGGCTTTAGTATTAGAGTGATGTTGGCTTCATAGAAGTAA
>NW_008353009.1:1436857-1455024 GCF_000622305.1 Nannospalax galili
TTTTATATTGGAGTGGCCAGATTGCTTTTGCCTTCAGGAGTTCCCACAGAGGCCCAAGTCAGATGAGAATCAGATGCTCTTAGGCTTTCTCCTAAGGTCTCAATCCCTCCAGGAACGATTTTGGCCTCAGGAGTTTGGGGGTTGGACTGGCCTGGGAGCCTGGCCCAAAAAAGGTGCTGGTTTAGGGCAGCTGATGGCCATGCCACCCAGAGATGCAAAGGCAGATGGGGCGGGAAGAGGCCCCAAGGACTCCTGGGGACTGCACTAAGGAGCTGTGTTGGTCTGGATGCAAAGGATCAGGAAGAGGAAAGGTCAGTTCCAGGGTCCCAGAAAGAGGCTGGTAGGTGGTGCAGGCCCAGGGAAGCAGAGGGAGGTGAGGGCAGGGCCAGGCCCAGAAGCAGTGCTCCTGAGGCCCAGAGAAGGCACTAGGTTGGTCTGGATGAAAAGGCTCAGGAAGCAGTATTGGTTCCCCAGGTGTCTGGGGCCCCAAGACAAGGAATGGGGCAGGACCCAAACTAGGAGAGACCGGAGGGGGAGATGGGAGGGTGAATGAGGGTGGAGGAGTCAAGGCGCGGAGGGCGTGATGAACTTACCCAAGAGAGGCCTTTGGGTAGGCAGTCTCAAATATTTTTTATAGTAGCACAAATGGACTAAGAAAGTCATATATGAAAAGCCCACAGCTAACATTATCCTCGTTGGTGAATGACTTAAAACTTTCCCTCTGAGATCAGGAATAAGATAAGGATGCCAGCTGGGCGTTGTGCATGTCTTTAATCCTGGCACTTGGAAGGCAGAGGTAAGTGGATCTCTGTAAATTCAGGCCAGCCTGGTCTATATAATGAGTTCCAGGCCAGCCAGGGTTACATAGTGAGACCCTGTCTCAAAACATAAAGGAACAAGTAGAGTGTGGTGGCACACACCTTTAGTCCCAACACTTCAGAGGCAGAGGCAGAGGCAGACAGATCTCTGTTAAGTTCAAGGCCAGCCTGGTCTATATAGTGAGTTCCAGGAAAGCTGAGGCTATAGAAAGACCCTGTCTCAAAAAGACCCCCCAAAAAACATAAATAAGCAAAATCCCAAAATATAAGGATGCCCACTTTGGCCAGTTCCATTCAATGTAGTATTGGAAGTGTTAGCTGGACCAGTTAGGGCAAAAACAACTGGATAAGAGGACACAAAATCATTTCTCTTTGTGTTTTACAAACAGATCTTATATGTAGAAAATCTTAAAGATTGGTTTCACAAGAAAACTATAGAGCTAAAGAACCAATTGAATGCCAGGCAGTGGCACATGCCTTTAATTCCAGCACTCAAGAGGCAGAGGCAGGTGGATATCCTGAAATTGAGGCCAGCCTGGTCTACATAGTGAGTTCTAGGCCGGGAGCGTTATAGGGAGACCCTATTTCAAAACAAATAAATTAAAAAAAAAAAAGAGAACTAATTGAACAAAGATTCAGGATACAACATCAGCATATCAGTATATAAAATCAGTTGCCTATCCAGGAGGAAAGAGCTCCACTTATACATCGTCAAAGAGAATAGACTACTTAGGAATTAACAAAAGATTTTTACATGGAAAATTATAATGCATCACTAAAAGAATTTATTACATGGCTAAAAGTAATTTGTTCACAGACAGATCAGGAAAATTTTAAAATATAATTTATCATTTTCATTTTATGTGTAGAAGTGCATTGCCTGCATTTATGTTAAATGCACCTGTGTCATGCAATACTCATGGAGGTCAGAAGAGGGCATTGGATCCCCTGGAACTGGAGTTATGGATAGTTGTTTTATGTTTTTTTTCTTAATTTTGGTCTTTTTGAGAGAGGATCTCCCTGTAGCCCCAGCTGGCTTGGAACTCACTATGTAAACCAGGCTGGCCCTGAACTCACAGCAATCCACCTGCCTCTGCCTCCCAAGTGCTGGTATTAAAGGCATGCACCACCATGCCAGGTCAGAGTTATGGATGGTTGTTGGCCGCCATGTGGGTGCTGGGAATTGAACCTGGGTCCTCTGCAAGAACAGACAATGCTCTTAACTACTGAGTCATCTCCCAGACCCAGATTGGAAATTTTAATATTTTTAAGAGGACAGTCTAAAAATTCTTTATAATCCCTTTAAAAATCTAAACATCATGTTTTGCAGAAACAAAAAAAAATCACTCCCTAAATTAATATGGAATATTTAACACTCTGGAGAGCCAAGACAATCTTGGAAAGAAGAACAGATTTGGTAGACTCATAGTTTTTAATTCAAATCTATTACAAAGCTAGTGTAATTAAAACAGCATGGCTCTGAGTAGCATAAGGAGACACATTGATTAATCAATAGGACAGAGTCCAGAGGTAAACCCATGTGTAGTCAGTGGGTTTTCGACAGGAGTTGATTACAATCCTGAGACTGCCATTCATGTACACTGATTCAAACAATTGTATATGTGGATGGCAATGGGGCAGCCAGGTTGCTCGCTGTTGGAGTCAGAATTATAGATAAACAAGTGTCAAGGGACAAGAGTTGAGGACATGAGTAAGAGCATGTGGTTTACAGTGTGTAGATTCAGATGCTGCAAAGTATATCTGTAGACACACACATAAAATGCATACACACACATATAAAATGGCCCTAGGAGCAACAGGCTATAATATATCTACTACTACTACTACTACTACTTCTACTACTACTATTTAGTCACACACACACACACACACACACACACACAGGTTAGTGTATACATGTATATATTTATGTTAGCTGAAAATCCCTAAACAAGACAATACTCCAGAAGCACCAATCAGATCTAGGCCCAGATCTTGGTTTCTAGTACCATTCTTCAAACAACCAACAGAGGATCCTTGGAGAAAAGGCTGACTCTAGGTGTAGGGTAGAAAATACACAGGCCTGGTGTTTCTTACAGTGCCAGAAAGTAAGGAAATATTAAAAAGCATTACACGTGCTCACTTTGGCAGCATGTACATGACAGTTGGAATGATATCCAGATTTCCATGGCCCCTCTGCAAGGATGATGTGCATATTCACCAGATGGTCCATATTCCTATTATGTTAAGTGAAATAAACCAGATTCAAAAAAACAAATACTTTATTTTTTCCTCATATGCAATCCTAGATTTTAGTTTTTATGCATGCGCACATGCATGTGTGTGTACGTGTGTGTAGGTCACGTATCTAGAAAGGGGCTATGAGAGGGGAAGACGAGATCTTAAGGGAGGTCTGTGGGGGGAAGAGGGTAGTAAAATATATGTGACATGAAAACAGAAGGGGGCTACTAGGGGAGGTAGAAAAGGGACCAGTAGGAAAAGGGTAGGGGGATGGGGGAAGACATAGGAAGATCAACAAAATCAAATTATGTATGAACTGCACCAATGAAACCCATACTTTCTATGCTGAATTCTAAAATTCATAAAATAAATCAAACATGCTAGTCCATCACCATGTCATATAAAGCCCGTGAAGGCCAGGAGAGGGTGTCAGAGCTCCTGGAACTGGAGTTATAGACAGTTGTTAGCTGCCATGTGGGTGCTGGGAACTGAACCCAGGTCTTCTGCAAGAACAGCCAGTGCTCTTAACTCCTAAGCCATCTCTCCAGCCCCTGTTATATTTTTAAAAAGCATTAAAAACTCATGCTGATGGGTTGTCAAGCAGGAAGCTTGGAAGGCCATTGCTGGAGCCATCTGAACAACAAAATAAAGCAGTATTATACTGTAACCCAAAGAATAAAATAAATATCCATAGGTCTGTGATGTTACAAGTAAGTGATTGAATCTGTGTTGAGTTCCAAATTAGTGCTATACAAACTCCACAAAACTCACAGCAATTAATTCCAGTGCTGGGGTGGGGCAGGGGTCGGGGGTGGGGAGTGGAGTTGGCTGTTCAGAACTTGATAGAGAATGTCAGTTGTCTCAACATTGTGGTCTTCTGGTGTCAGTAAGCTTTCTGTACTATTACAGATGACTGAGATGAATCAACTTAAAAAGAGAAAAAAAGGGCTGACAAGAAAGCCAAGCCTTATGATCTCAGTTTGATCTCCAGGGCTCACATTGTGAAAGGAGAGTTTTCTTACAAGTTGTCCTCTGACAACTCCCACAAGTTGCTCCTCCCCAAATGAATAAATAAATCTAATTAAAAAAATAATTTACACCTTTAATCCCAGCACTTGGGAGGCAGAGGCAGGTGCATCTCTGTGAGTTCAAGGCCAGCTTGTTCTACATAGTATATTCTAGGCCAGCTTGGACTACAGGGAGACCCTGTCTCAAAAAGACCAAAAAAAATTTATTTTTAATTTTATGTGTATGAGTGTTATGCCTGCATGTGTGTGAGTGCAACCCTGTCATGCAGTGCCCTTGGAGGACAGAAGGCGGCACTGGATCCCCTGGAACTGGAGTTATGGACCATTGTTAGCCACCATATGGGTGCTGGCATTCAAACCCAGGTCCTCTGCAAGAACAGTCAGTGCTCTTAACCACTGAGCCATCTCTCCAGCCCCATAAATAAAAAATTTTTAAATTAAAATTTACAAAAAGCTAAAGTTTTATGCTTGGAGTCTAACTTTTCTTGCTCGTTTTAATTTTTAAAAAATATGTATTCTTTTTATTTTATGACTTTTATTTCCTGCAAGTATGTAAGTGTACTCATGTCATGCAATGCCCAAGGAAATCAGAAGAGGGCATTGGATTCCCCTGGAACTGGAGTTACAGACAGCTGTTAGCCACCATGTGGATGCTAGGAATTGAACCTGGGTCCGCTGTTAAGAGCAGCCAGTACTTTTTACCACTGAGCCATCTCTCCAGTCCTCTTAAATATTTTGTCATTTATTTATTTACTTATTTATTTAATGTGTGTGTGTGTGTGTTTTGATATGTAGCCCAAGCTGGCTTCCAACTCACAATCCTGCCTCAGGGTCCTGAGTTCTGGAATTGTGGACCTGTATCATCATGCCTGGTGAAATCTAACTTTTTTATTTTTAATCTAATTTTATGTTTAAGCAATTCCTGATCATAGTTTCTGCATATAGAAACTGGTTATTCTAGTTTGCCTTAAATTGATGTGAGAAAACACTGACCAATACCAACTTGGGGAGGAAAGGGTTTATTCAACTTACATTTCCCAGGTGACAGTTCATCAGGGAGCCCAAGGTAGGAACTCAGGGCAGGAACCCAGAGGCAGGAGCTGGAGCACAGGCCATGGAGGAACGCTGCTTACTGGCTTGCTCCCCTGGCTGGTGCTCAATCTGTTTTCTTAAACAACACAGGCCCACCTGCCCAGGGGTGGCACCACCCACAGTGGGAAGGGCCCTTCCACATGACTCTACAATCAAGAAAATACCCCACAGACATGGCCACAGGTCAGACCAATGGAGGCAATTCCCCAATTAAATCTCCCTCTACCCAGGTGTGTCAAGTTGACACTAAAACTACCCAGCACACTGGTCAAGATATTTTAAAGGATGGTGTCTTCAATTCTTTAAAAATTACTACTGTTTTTGTGTATGATGTGTGTTTGTGGGTGTGTATGCCACAGTGCCTGTGTAGAGGTCAGAGACAATTCTGTGAAGTCGGTTTTCTCTTTCCATGTGGGTTCTGGGAATCAAACTCAGGTCACCAGGCATGTGCTGCAAGTCCCTTTAGCCACTGAATCATATCGCCAACCCTTATTAAAGTCTATTTTTTTTTTTTATCTTTTTGAGACAGGGTCTCCCTGTAGCCCCAGCTGGCTTGGAACTGGCTCTGTAGACCAGGCTGGCTTCAAACTCCCAGGGACCTGCCTGCCTCTGACTCCCCAGTGCTGGGATTAAAGGTGTGCACCACCATGCCAGGCCCTTTTAAAGTCTTAACAGTGATCAGGGAAGGAAAAAAAAAATCTCTCTTTTTTGAGTATAAGAATATATGATAAAGTAGAAAGCTACTTTTTACTGTTCCTACATCTATGCAAGATATAAACATATGATGTATATAGATAAATATGCACAAACCCACGTGTACTACTGGGCTGATGTTAACAAACAGCCAGGACCAAAATCCAGTTGAAGAGACAGAGTGATGCCAGCAACCCAGGAACTCCTTTCTCATCTGTCCCAGCAGACAGACCCTTGCCTCATCCCAACAAGGTACCCACCACACTCAGCTAGAGAGGGATTATTAATACAGATAGACTCATGCATCTTTCTCTCTGCATTAGGTTTGCAAACTCTCTTACACATCATTTTGTATAGCAGTAATCCATTCCCTCTCAAAGTTGCTTAGTATTTGATCATAGGAAAACATCACAGCTTCTCTGCCCAGTTTCCTGCTGATGAGTTTTGGGTGATCATCTAGATTGCTTTCAGCTGCTGTGATAAAAACACTTTCCAGGCCGGGCGTAGTGGCACATGCCTTTAATCCCGGCACTCGGGAGGCAGAGGCAGGTGGATCTCTGTGAGTTCAAGGCCAGCCTGGTCTACATAGTGCGTTCGAGGTCAGCTGGGGCTACAGGGAGACCCTGTCTCAAAAAGACAAAAACAAAAACAAACAAACAAAAAAACACTGACCAAAACCAGCTTGGGGAGGAAAGGGTTTATTTGGCTTATAGCACAGTCCAGCATCAAGGGCAGCCAAGGCAGGAACTCAGGGCAGGAGCCTGGAGCATAGATCATGGAGGAACACTGCTTACTGGCTTGCTTCCCTGGCCTGTGCTCAGCCTGTTTTCTTACACAATACAGGACAACCTTCCCATGGGTGGCACTGTCCACAGGGGACTGGGCCCTCCCACATCATCCAACAATCAAGAAAGTGCTCCACAGACATGGCCCCAGGCCAATCCAATGGAAGCAATTCCCCAATTGAGGCTCCCTCTTCTCAGGTGTGTCACGTTGGCAACTACAGCTATCCAGCACAGCTGCTATACAGTTTTTGCTTATTGTCATGGAATATGCACATTTTTCTATCTTTAAACTGCATGTATATGTAGCTCTGCTGGCTATATGTATGGGAGTGAAGCTACTGGACTATGGGGTACAGGTGCGCAGAGTTCCAGCTGTTCCATGTGTTTGCCAGCATCTAGTATGGCAACTGAAGTTGCTGCTTTTGAAACATATTTTATTTTGTTTATTATTTTTATTTGGTGTGTATGGGTATATTGCCTGCATGTTTAAGTGCACTTGTGCCATGCAATGCCTGCAGAGGTCAGAAGAGGGCATCAGATCCACTGGAACTGGAGTTAGGGATGGTTGTTAGCCACTATATGGGTGCTGGGAACCAAACCGGGTTTTTCAAGAAGAGTGGCTCTTAACCACTGAGCCATCTGTCCAGCCCCAGTCACTGCTTTTTTAAAACAGTGGTTCACACATTTTAAAGTATATTTAGATTATATGTAGAGGATTTGACAACTCTTTTCTTTCATTAACAGTGGTAAAATTATTTTTTCTAGCATTGTGAGTGGATTTTGAATTGAAATAACTTTGGTGCCACTTAGAATATTGGGACTTCATGACACTGTAAAAGTGATATCTACTCAGTAGGATACTTCAAATTTAACACATTTCTGTGTTTAGTACTGGTGCTTAAAGTTACCACCTTGAACATGCTAAGCATATGGCCTAGTACTGAGCTACACCCCCAGCTCCAAAGTTTGAATTTTGATCCTCTCCTGAACTAGCAATGCGCAGTGTGATCCCCTCTCATAATGCTAGGCAGTGCAGTGAGTCAGAGCTTCCAGAGCCTCATGACTATGAGAGAACAGCTGATACTCTACAATGTGCTGTGTCACTGAGCCAGGATGCTCGGTAGGTGAGGTATATGGTCATTGCATCTTGAATTGCTATTTTCAACTTATAATGCACTTGTCAGGACTTAACCCCATCGGAAGTCAGGGAGCATCTGTGTCTTGAAATAGAGAGGCTCTAACTCTCAACTCGGGCAAGCTCTGTCAGCAGCAACATTCTGTGGCCAGGGAGGAAGTCACTGCCAAAAGGCTTCCTCAACTGTACCTGGATCTTTTCAACATCTGTGAGGACAGGGGTCCAGGGCCACTGCTCACTGTGGTAGTGTCAGTCTTCCTACTTTCCCGCCTTCTCCCTTCTACAGAGTCCAAGGAGCCCAGGTCATCTGACTCCCAGGGGACAATTGGTGGCTCTCTGTGATGTTTCCACATGCCTGACTTCGGTACAGCCATACTATTAATCATCTCAATTCGTCCATAAAGAGTAAGAAGACATTATTTTCCCTCATAGTAAAGAGGAAATTGAAGCCCATTGAAGCAAGAGATTGTCTCCAAATCATGAATCAGCTGATCAGCTACTTCAAGCCCAAAGCCCTGCTTCTGGACTCTTCTACAGAGCTTTGCATGCTCACAAAGGCAAACTTCTGATAACAGCCTCTGCTTGGAGGGTTACAACTACTCTTCTCCTTGAAGGAAGTAGATGGAAGGAAGAAAAATGGAAAACAAAGTTCCAAAAGGTAAGTCTTTCTCGTTTTTCAATTTTTAAAAATTTGTTTTATAAGTATTTTATCTGCACATATGTAAGCGTACTCATGTTGTACAAAGCCTGTGAAGGCCCGAAGAGGGTGTTGGATCCCCTGGAACTGGAGTAATGGACTGTTATGGGCTGCCATGTGGGTGCTGGGAACCAAACCTGGTCCTCTGTAAAAACAGCCAGTGCTTTAACAGCCTGAGCCATCTCTCTAGCTCCTGAAGTCCATTTTAAATTAGTGTGCATTGACGGCACATAGCACCAGGCTTCATTTGGGCATTTCTTTAAAGCATACCTTGTACTTTGCCCATACTCACCTTTCCATACCCCCCCTTGTCTTCTAGTCTCCTTCCTTCTCTAGTCTTTCTTTCATGTCATATATTTTGTTTAATATGATGATCTCAAGTACTACCAATTTTATAGCAAACAACATAATTTCATTCTCCTTTATGGCTGAATAAAACTCCATTATGGGGATGGGGACACAATTCAGTCCTGCTTGCCTAGCATGCCTGAATCCCTGAGTTTGATCCCCAGCTCTGTATAAGTGAGGCAGGGTAGCACTCACCTGTAATCCCAGAACTTGGGAGGTGGAGGCAGGAGGATCAGTTCAAGGTAGTGAGTTCAAAGCCAACTCAGGCTACATAAGACAATGTCTCAAAGAAAGAAGAGGGCTGGGTGTGGTGACACACATCTTTAATCCCAGCACTAGGGAAGCAGAGGAAGGCAGATCTGTGATTCAAGGTCAGCCTGGTCTACACAGTGTGTTCCATGCCAGTCAGGGTTACATAGTGAGACTCTGACTATAAATCAATTAATTTAAAAAAATCAGGTGATTGTAGCCAGGTAGGCTTAATTCTGGGTTTTTTGTTCTATCTCAACGTTGTATGTGTCTATTTTCTGTCAGGGTATTGTTGATTTTGTTACTGTGGCTCTAAAGGATAATTTGAAATCAGGTATTGTAGTACCTCCAGCATGTTATTTTTACTCAGGAGTCCTTTGGCTAGCTGGAAGTCCTTCCATATAAACTTTAAGATTGTTTAATTGTTGTTGTTTCCTATTTCTATGAAATGCCTGCATGAACATGGGGGTGAGGTTATTTACAAAACATCGGGCAAGTTACCAGTGGCTGTACACACCAGTGGAAAAAATGACTCCCCACACCCTCACGAGCCATCATGAACCCCTCCCTCATCCATAATGGAATGTTGACAGACTCAGTCTTGTGCAGATAATCACAGCTGCTGTGAGTTCTTGAGTGTTAACAGCCATGTCATATCACAGCACTCCTCCCCATCCTCCAGCTCTTACATTTTTCCACTCTGTCTTCCGAGAGATACGTAGAATTTGATACGTAGAACCAGTTGGAAAATGTGCACAGTGCCAGAGTGTACTGTTCACTAATATTATGGAATAATTTGTCCAATGTGTATCTGTGTGCATTGACATGTGTCATGCATGATGCTCACATGGAGGACAGAGGACAACTTCTAGGAGTTGGTACTCTCCTTCCACTGTTGGTTCCTGGGACTGAACTCGAGTCCTCAGGCTTGTGCAGCAGGTGCTTTTACCAGCTGAGACACCTTGCTGGCCCCTCAGCTGGAGTCTGCAGTGGTTAACCAGAACTTTTCCATTTGGAAAAAGTTGGGAGTCAGTGGTAATTCAGAGAAGAAAGGAATGAGGAATTCAGGGTCAGCCATTGCCTACTTCCTAAAGGAAAGTTGCTGGAAGACTCTAAAGAAGTGGGTCTTAAATCTCCTCTTCTTGGGTGATACTGAGTCTGGGAAGGTAGATATATACTCCCACTTTATTTTTGTGCTAAAATCTCTCATATACTTTTGGAGACGGGAAAGTTTCATTTCAGAGAGCCAGCCTCAGTGGGTTCTGGTGAGGGGTTGATTTCTGGTTTGTAGATGGCTGTGTTCTCACAAGGCTGACAGAGCTCAAGCCTCTTTCTGTCCTTTTTGTTTTCTAAGATTTGTTTTATGGGGGAGGAGGTCTAAATTTGATTAAGATCTATTATATGATATGCACAAAAACTCAATAAAAAAATAAAGTCAAATTTATATCAGTTAGGTATGTTATAAGATTATTTTGTCATTATGTGTATATTTAAAATAAATTAGTCCGTTGGGTGTGGTGGTGCACGCCTTTAATCCCAGCACTCAGGAAGCAGAGGGAGGCAGATCTCTGTGAGTTCAAGGCCAACCTGGCCTACATAGTGAGTTCCAGGACAGCTGGGGCTACAGGGAGACCCTGTCTCAAAAAGACCAAAAAATAATAATAATAAATAAAAATAATCAACAAAGATCTTTTTCAACTTGCTTTTCTGTTGAATTCCAAGCATTATCTGCTAGGTTCCCTTGCCTGAACTGTTGGCAGCTGGGGCCAGGGAGACCCTGTCTCAAAAAGACCAAAAAATAATAATAATAAATAAAAATAATCAACAAACTGCTATGCTTTGTAAAAAATATTTCATAATTTTTTTCTTCAAAGATTTATTTTTATTCATGTGTATGTGTATGTCCGTGTGTCATACATGTGGCTGCCCTTGGAGGCACCCTTGGAGGTAAGAAGAGGGCATCAGATCCCCTGGAACTGGAGTTATGGATGGTTGGTAGTCACCATGTGGGTGCTGGGAACTGAACCCAGGTCCTCTGGAAGAGCAGTCAGTGCCATCTCTCCAGCTCATCATTAAAAAATAATTGTGATTATTTGATAATATGCAAAGTTGTTGAGCTCACTGATTTACTGTGAAAATTTTTGGGGTCTATCACAAATAATAATACAGTATAATTTTTATTTCTTTAGAGAAATATGCAAATACATCCTGGATTTCTTCTCATTCCAAAATTCATTACACTGGAAATTCCATTTTTTTTTAACTTTTTTATTTATTTTACGTGTAGGCATGTATTGCCTGCCTGTAGGTAAGTGCACCCGTGTTGTGCAATGCCCGCGGAGGTCAGAATTGGCTGTTGGGTTGGAGTTACGGATAGGTGGTACCTGTTATGTGGGTGCTGGGATTCGAACCCAGGTCTTCTGCAAGAACAACTAGTGTCCTTAACCGCTGAGCCATCTCTCCAGCCCCAGAAATTCCATTTTGAAATTCAAAGATACATTTTCCTCAGGCTGCCAAAATGCTGTAGTCAGACTGATATTTGCAAAAAGTTATCTTTCATTTTTTAAATTTTATTACAATTTGTAAGAGCAATATTTTCTTCATGTCACTTACGCTTCATTACCAGAGTGGAACAGCAAAGCATTCTGACAGAGGTGAATGTTGGAAAAGCCCTTGGCTGAAGCTAAGCAAGGCCTAGCTTTGCCCTAGCAACATGATCTATGGAAATTTCCATCGAAAACAGCTTTTTCGATGTGAATTTTAGTGCGACAGAATGACTTACTGATAAAGCTCTTCACTGGCAGCTCTGATAAACGTGTAAGCACTTGAGGGAGACCAAGCCTCTTTCTGCTCAAATTAAGTGCAAATGAACCTTCCAGTCCCTTATGAACTACTTTATTCTTTCTTCTATTCCTAGTTAGGATGAACGTTTAAGGAATCCTGCATTACTAGCAGTAAAGTGAGTCTCCAAGGGTCTTATAGTAACAATCTCTTAAAGATTATATGGGCAGCGCATTTAGGCGATGTGCTGTCAATCCTGGTTATGCACTCTTTAGCCCATGCCTGTAAATCCAGCCACTCAGGAGGCTGAGGTGGGAGAATTGAGGAGTAAGAGGCCAGCCTGGGCTGGGCATAGGGAGACCATATCAAAAACAACCCTACTGTTAAGATTCTAAAACGCAAGGGTTGCTCGGCCGCGGTGGCGTCTAGGTGAAAGCCGGTGGTTCAAAGGATTCTTTCGCATACATTCCACGAGGATCCCTTCCCTTCGAAGGCGCCCGGCCTAGCGGCCTCCTGGTGGTCCCTGCCGGCCACACGGCCCCGCGGGCTGCGTTCCAGAGAGGCCGGCGGGGCACTGAGGAAGACCTAGAGAGAGAGAGAGAGAGACTGAGCACCGCACTCCGCACCCCGGAGGACCTCGAGCCCCTCCCGGCCGTACCAGGGGTGTAGAGACCCGGAGCCCCGCCATCTCACAGCGCCAAGCAGAGGCGGTGCGGTGAAGTGAAGCAGGGATGGCTCTCGGCGCTCGATTGCTCGAGTCTGGCGGCAACAGAGAACCCGCAACAGCTCTGCGATCGAGGAGTCGAGCCTGGCTCGGAACGGCGGCGGCACGGCGGCGGCCTCGGCGTGCGGTGGAGCGAGGCCGCGGGACGGAGCGGGAATGTCGACGAGCTCGAAGGTGGTGCTGGGCCTCTCGGTACTGCTGACGGCGGCCACAGTGGCCGGCGTGCACCTGAAGCAGCAGCAGGACCGGCAGGTCGGTGTCACGTGACCGCGTCTTCCGGGGCGCGCGGTGGTCCGGGCCCGCGTGGTCACCATGGTCCCTGTCTGCCCCGGCTGCTCTGACCCCGGCCAGCGGGTCGCTGCCGAGTGGAAGGCGCGGAACCGCTTCTGGGGGCACCTTCAGGTTATTCGCCAGCCCCGTGGCCCAGCAGCGCGTCCGAAGCCTCCGGGGCTCCAGTGCAATGACCCCAAGGGCTGGGCGTAGTCCAGGAGCACCAGGCCCGGGTCCAGCCCCTGCCCTCAAGACAATAACTGATAATTATATATCCCAAGATAAGGCATACTCACACCTAGCTTACACCCAGTGCCTTTGGCCAAGGTAATTTGGTGAGATTTATGTAACTTTTGGGTAGATGAACAGTTTACTATAGAAACGATAAGAGTTTCCTCCAAGTTTTTTTTGTTCCTTTTTTTTTTCCCCCCTGGATATATCTGGCTTATTGATCAGCGACTGTCTGTCTCATCTGTCAGGGTTATGTTCTCATTCAAGTTCTCTACGATTGATCTCTGTGCGGGCCACCATTCTAGGCACGTTAAAAGTACATAGTTAAGTACAGAGCCACACTGTTCATAATTTGCAACGGTGCTGCTTATTGCAAGCAGGTCCTTGTTGATCTTACGTAACCCCTCGACTGGTACTTGGGTTGAACCCTAAGGGAAGTAATGAACTGAATTCGGCGAGAGAAAATAGTCCTCGTGGTTGGCCTGCTCAGGACCTTGGGTTTAATACACAGATGAAGCAGAAGTGATGTTTGACCTTGGTGTTCACAGGCAAAATAGAGACTCAGGATTAGAGTATGGCTCTACCGGGGTAGCTTTTAGAATAGAGGCAAGAACCTTCCTTCTTAGAGGAAAAGGAAAAGATGATGATCCTGGTTAAATTTGGAGGAGAGGACAGGATGTCTGTGTCATCCTGATGACTGAATCCAGTGATTCGTGAAGACAGCAGGATGGAATTAGAGCTTTGTGTCAAATTGTTTATCACGTTACCTCGAGAAGTTTTTAGGATGTGACAGAGCTTGTACCCTCCACACCAAACCGGTTAAACAAGACTTTCTGAGTTTGGGGACTCGGATACATTCCAAAAGCCATGCAAAGTGCTTTAACAAAACACAGCCAGGGTTGAGAATCACTATTAAAGAGTGCAAGAGTATATTTAGGATTTGGAAATTAGCAATGAACAACCATTGATCAGAATAACTTGTCCTGTAGATCTTTGGTAGGTGCTTACTTTCTAGTTGTGGGAAATAGGAGGGCAGGGTTTGGCATGATGGATGTGTCAGAAAGTTAAATAAAGCAAGAAATGAAATAATTACTGTCTACCCCCACATCAGGCAGTGATTGACTTCATATACATTATCTTCATCCTCCCTGCAATTTAGCAGAAACCCAAGTTCACATGGTCCCTAACATAATGACTCAACTTGGTTTTGACTTTATGCTCGCAGGAAAGCAATATAACTTATATGTAGTGAAGATTACTTTGGATATTGAATTTTGGTATTTTCTCAGACGGGTGATAAATGGTTAGGAGCCTCCCAAGATGCTGAGCAGTAGTGGAGCAAGCTACAACTCCCAGGGAGCCACACGATGATGACGCTCTGTGGTGTACTGTGTTGCTGAGTCTGATGTTTGCTGGGTGCGTCTTTTGATATTTTCAGTTTATGATGAGTCTATTGTAAGTTAGGAGCACCCGTACTACTACATGAAGCAGAGCTCCACATGTTAGAATTGGGTTGGTAAAGACATCTTTTCTGGTTAGTATGGCAGGCTGAAGCTACTTGATATATGTATGAGGCAGTCCCTTGGAGAAAGGTGGCCAGTGATGCAATGGAGAGCAAACTCATAAACAAATGCTATGTTTTACAAAAGGAGGGGAGGACTTCTGCAGGCTATGGTGTGGGCTTTGTGGGGTGTGGGGGTATTTCCTGTGGTGAGAAGTATGGTAACAGGAAAACAGGATATACAAAGTTTAAGAACGTTCAGTCACCTGTGATGCCCTCTTGCAATCTCAGTACTTGGAAGGCCAAGGCAGGAGATCTCAAATTTAGGGCCAGCCTGGGCTACATAGCAAGACCTTGTACCAGACAAAACAGCACAAAAATTGAGTTTCCATTGACTTGCCAACCCAGTGCTCTTAAATGTCCCAGCTCCCTCATTTTAGCAAGTGTGGCTGTAGGCCTGGAAGAGGCTCAGCAAGTACTAGGGAAGTCTTTAAGAATACATGTAATATGAGAGATGGCTCAGTGGTTAAGAACACTGAATGTTCTTGCAGAAGACCCAGATTCGAATCCCAGCACCCACATGGCAGCTAACAACTGTCCATAACTCCAGTTCCAGGGGATCCTTCTTCTGTCCTCCTCAGGCATTGCATGACACGGGTGCACTTACCTACACGTAGGCAATACATGCATACACATAAAATAAAAATAATAAATAAAATATTAAAAAATACATGTAATAATCTCATGAAGCTGATGTTAAAAACATACTATTTTGGTGAGCTACAAACTGTAAAATGTATGTTTTTTTTTTGGTCTTTTTGAGACAGGGTCTCCCTCTAGCCCCAGCTGGACTGGAACTTGCCAAATGACTAGGCTGGCCTTGAACTCACAGAGATCCCCCTGCCTCCTCCCAAGTGCTGGGATTAAAGACGTGTGCCACCATACTCAGTTCTTATCTGTAAAATGTTAATAGTAGTAAGCAAATGGATTTTTTTTTTTTTTTTTTTTTTTTTTTTTTTTGTCTTTTTGAGACAGGATCTCCCTGTAGCCTGAGCTGTCCTGGAACTCACTATGTAGACCAGGCTGGCCTTGAACTCACAGAGATCCACCTGCCTCTGCCTCCCAAGTGCTGGGACTACAGGCGTGCACCACCATGCCTGGCAGCAAGTGGATATTTTTAAGTCTCTTGTTAGATACCAGGTTCACATCCTGGGATTCTGCTTTTAGTGTTTATCAAAGTAGCTTTCACCGGGGAACTTACCCACCAGCAGTAGTCTTTTTCCCCTTTTTCATATAATTGATGAGGAATTTTGTATTTTTGCTTTTTCATGTTGCATGACAGAAATTCTTTATTTTCTTGTATCCTTTAGAGTTTGTTTAGATTTTAGTAACCCTTTTCCTCTTGATGGTTTTTATTCATCTCAGATGACTGCTTTTTGTCAGTTAAACTTTTAAAATTCAACATAGCGCCAGTTCTTAAAAAAAATTTTGTTAATTCCTATTAAGTTTTCTGTGTTCAAGAATTTAAGATAAGTAATTTCAGTATTAACATAACACATTACCAAATTTACTTGATGGTTTATTTACATTGTACAGAAAGTTAAAATAGTAATTGGGTATTTGGAATTGGAACATTTTGAGTATATTTTTGGTGGTACTGTTATTTGGATTTCAGTGGCACAGGATGGGAGCCACCTGTTCAAGTGTAACTGAAATCTGCTTCTTACGTTTTTAGAGGCTTCGTGACGGAGTGATCAGAGACATTGAGAGGCAAAATCAGAAAAAAGAAAACATTCGTCTTTTGGGAGAACAGATTAATTTGACTAAGCAACTTGAAGCAGAAAGAGAGAAGATGTTGGAAAAAGGATCTCAAAACACTTGACTTTGTGAAAATGGATGGGGCTGCGCTGAGTAAGAGTGTGTGTGTACATGGGGTGCACAGGTGCTGTGTTGATGGAGTGTAGTTTAGTGAGAGCTTGAGGCCTTTTTTTTTTTTCAAATCACTGTCCATTTAAACATGATTAAATAAAGGACAGTGGATCCTTTCTTCTAAATGACTCCTTTAAAAATCAGTTGTGCCTGAATAAAGTAGTTGTGAACAGATGCTCTTTTGAAGAGTTCCTGTCTCAGTGATTGTGGTAGTGATCCTGTCAGCTCAGTGCCCCCAGTTTAGCAGTGTTGGGAGCAGGAAACCATGGATAGTAGCATCCAGCTGAGCAGTCTGATAAGTCGGCATGATGATGAAGCCACAAGGACATCCACCTCTGAAGGGCTGGAGGAAGGTGAAGTGGAGGGAGAGACGCTTCTGATTGTTGAGTCAGAGGACCAGGCTTCAGTGGACTTATCTCATGACCAGAGTGGGGATTCCCTCAACAGTGATGAAGGAGATGTGTCGTGGATGGAGGAGCAGCTGTCTTACTTCTGTGACAAGTGCCAAAAATGGATCCCGGCCAGTAAGGAGCTTCTCAATTCCTTTGACTTGTCAATCCCTGTGTGAAGGTTTGCTTTCCAGCCTGTGAAAGAAACACAAAATAGACCTGAATAAAAGGAAAATTATTATATTTATTATTATTATTCTAGTTGATGAAATGCAGATTTATATGAAACAACACATTTGTACTAATAAAAATTGTCAAACTCTATCCCATTGTTAAATTAATGTTCTTGGTGATAGCCCAATAAAAATTAGAAAATTGGAAAATCCTGTGTTACTTAAGGAATTAGCCACAGTTTTCTAACAAGATTATGTTATAGATTAGGGGCCAAATTCTGTTGCCAGTATAGTTCAAATTCACTGTGTTATATTTTACGTTTGTGGAATGCTGCTGTTGTCTGATGAGGTGAGGTTAGAATTGGTAAATGTTTGGTTCTTGTCCTTGGTCCAGTCTTGCTTTCCACTGTGGGCCTCTTCTACCTACCAGCAAGAGTCACAATGCACAGATCTTGAGGTTTTTCAGCTGCCAGATTCCCAGCATGTTTTGCCAGCCTTCATGATCTGTACTCAAACAGCATTTTCCATTAGGTAAGCAACTAGAAGAGACAGTACTGAAGGAATGCTTTACGCAGAGTTCACAGCTAGTGAAAAGATATGTATACATATCATTTTCTGGTATGTAGAAACCTTTGGTCAAAAGGGATCTAGTTGTTCAATATAATTGCTACTATAGTAAGTTAATAGCAACATTTTCATAGAAAATAATCCTGGAATAGACCACCTAGCTGGTTTTGGGTTCTCAGCTGTTTATTCAAGGTGGATTCCATCCAGACTCTCAGTGGTTTTCCCATTGTCCCGGCAGGGTAAAATTTAGAATACCCTTTGCAGTCAGGCCCCTGCTGACTTTCATTCTCTCCGAACAATTCGGATTCTTGGGACTTTGTACCTTCTTTGTTTTCTCCCTAGAATATGCATGTTGTCAACTTCACTGCTTTCCCATCATACCCACAGACATCCCTCTTCTAGCCAATTTCTAGTTCTCCCTTGGGGCCCCAGTAGACTCCTCTTTTTCTAACTTCCATCCCTACCTATAAGGTCGTCCAGTGTTAATGCACCCCCCCCCCTCCCAAGTTATGGCCC
>NW_008353009.1:1456244-1470953 GCF_000622305.1 Nannospalax galili
TTTATTCAAGGTGGATTCCATCCAGACTCTCAGTGGTTTTCCCATTGTCCCGGCAGGGTAAAATTTAGAATACCCTTTGCAGTCAGGCCCCTGCTGACTTTCATTCTCTCCGAACAATTCGGATTCTTGGGACTTTGTACCTTCTTTGTTTTCTCCCTAGAATATGCATGTTGTCAACTTCACTGCTTTCCCATCATACCCACAGACATCCCTCTTCTAGCCAATTTCTAGTTCTCCCTTGGGGCCCCAGTAGACTCCTCTTTTTCTAACTTCCATCCCTACCTATAAGGTCGTCCAGTGTTAATGCACCCCCCCCCCTGCCAAGTTATAGGCCCTCTTTCTGCTCTGTGATGCATGTCATCTGGGCCTGGTCTCAGAAACAGCATTCTGTCTGGGGCAGACCTGACCATAGTTAGGAAAATAAAACGAGAGAGAGAGAGAAAGAGAGAGAGAGAACCACTGTGTGGTTGTGATCACCTGTGTTTTCTTCTGCCCCCAGAGCTCTAAACCCTTGAGAGTTGGAGCGTGCTGTGCTGTATCTGTTGGGTACATTGCATATCCAGTTCCTACCCTGGTGCCTGGCAGGCGGGAGAGCTGAGGTGTGCTCTGAAAGAATGTTTGAAGGGAACTGCCTAGGGGAGTCAGGAATGTGACTGCTGGGAAATCCAGTCAGAGCAATCACACCTGCTTTTCCAGGACCTTTCTCCTAGAAGTTAAGGAGCCATAGGTCCTAGGAGGGCTATATGCCTGACATTAAAAGGAAAAATATCCTTTCTCCTACTCCTCAGCTGCAATTCTGGGTTGGCTGCAGAAAAAGAAAAACTGAACCTGGGAAACTTGGAAATCTGGTCGATCAACTGATTAAGCTTTGGATTACCTCCGCTCTAGATAAACCCTTGATGTGACTTTTTGTTTTTCTCATAGGTCAGCTGAGGGAACAGCTCAGTTACCTTAAGGGCGATAACTTTTTCAGGTTTACTTGCTCTGACTGCTCGGCAGATGGCAAGGAACAGTACAACAGGCTGAAGTTGACATGGCAGCAAGTGAGTACAAAGCTCCTCTCCAGAACTCTTGGGTTGGGTGGCCCAAGAAGTGGTTGGCATGATTATCCGGAGTAAGGAAACCTACAGGTGAGCTTTTTAGTGGTTTGGGGCAGAGTGCTTTATATTTCTCAGTGAAAATCTGGTACAGAGTATGTGGAAAGAGAAGTTCTTTAAAAAATACAAAAGCAAAACCAAAAAATTTGCTGCTAACTTAGTGACATGGATTCTTGATTATTGAAAATCTGACATGATTTCTTTTATGTCTTATCAAGCTCTGACTTTAATTGCAAACGAAGCTTACATTTTTCTGGCAGCCATTTCTGGCCTAGTAAAACCAGAAGTGGCTCCATTGGAAATGGATTTGGAAATAGTTTGACTAGATTGCAAAAAACAATACAACTTAGCCTTTCTGCAGTTGAACTTGGAGACACTTGTTTTTTTTTTTTTTTTAAGGCAGGTTTCCTTGTAGCCCTGGCTGGCCTGGAACTCGCTGCGTAGACCAGGCTGACCTCAATCTCACAGAGAGCTGCCTGCCTCTGCTTCCTGAGTGCTGGGATTCCCATGTGTGGTACCGCGCCTGGCAGGAGACATATTTTTTGTTATGTATACTTTATATCTATTTTTAGCTTAGTGGTATCAAATACCAGAACTCTAATTGGCATCTTTTATTGCTCTCTGTTTTTTTTTTTTTTTATTTTTTGTCTTTTTGAGACAGGGTCTCTCTGCAGCCCCAGCTGGCCTGAAACTCAGTGTCTAGACCCTTGATCTCACAGAGATCCACCTGCCTCTGCTTCCCAAGTGCTGGGATTAAAGGTATATGCTACCACACCTGGCTGGGTTATATATTTTTTTTTTTTTTATGTACACATATAATAAATTGCCAGGGTACATCCAGCCCTTATGTTCAAAAAATGAACTTTACATTATTCACGGGTTTTATTTATTTTTTAATTTTTTGTTAATTTTTATTTCTTCCTGTATTTATGAGTGTTTTGCTTGTGTTTATGTTAAGTATACCTGTGTCCTGCAGTGCCTGTGGAGGCCAGAATAGGGCTCTGGATCCCCCTGGAACTGGATGGAGTTAGGGCCTGTGGGTACTAGGAATTAAACCTGGGTCCTCTGTAAGCATAGCCAGTGCTCTTAACTCCTGGTTCTATTTATTGATGTTTCTAATACTGAGGATCAAACTTATGGCCTTGCTTATATTGGCATGTACTCTACCATTGACTTGTGTTCCCAACCCTGTGGGTTTTTATTTAACACACAATGAGTGCCTATTGTGACCCCCACTGTAGGGTGGGGTTGTACAAGTCTCCACCCCCAGGCTGCTGACATTCCACACTTGTTTTAGATAATAAACAGATAAATATGATAATTACCCTGGCACTTTTTGCTTTGAAGAAAATAAACAGTAAAGAGAAAGATTTTAGGTTGTACTGTTTTGGCTACTTCTTCTCTCATGTAAACTGCAGTTGCTGTAGCACCTGAGACTGTTGTCCTAATCATTAGTGCTTGGAGCTGGAAAGATGGCTCTGTGGTTAAGTACACTGGCTGCTCTTGAAAAGGACCCGAGTTTGATTCCCAGCACCCATGTGGTAGTTAACAATCTTCAGTAACTCCAGTTACAGGGGATCCAATGCCCTCTTTTGACTTCTGCAGGCATTGTATGACACGGGTGCACTTCATACATGCATTCAGTACTCATACACATAAAATACATGTGTATATATAAAATACTTATCACCAATACTTGATTAGAACATCGCATGGAATCTGCCAGTGTGAACCCAGGAAGCCTTTTTTGACTTGCCAGAAACACAAGAAAGTAGAAAATGAAGAAAGTTCACATTGAGAATGTACTTGGAACGTTACATTTGGGGTATATTTCTCAGTGTAAATGGGATACTGTGTGTAGGCCAGACATATAATGACTAAGAGAATTTGAAATACTTAGGCAGATTTATATTTGACCTCTGAATAGCTTCTAATAAAAGCTGTAAAATGGAAGGAAAGTAAATATAATTGGTCATTTTTCAGGAATGTTAGTTGTATGTAGAAAAGTTTTCTGTAAATTTTTAGGTCTTACTTTTTGAAGTGTGTGTCGGGGGGGTGTGCAATGTACAGTTGTCCATGGAGGCCAGAGGAATTGGATCCTCTGGAACTGGAGTTACAGGCAGTTGTAAGCTGCCTGATAGGGGTTCTGGGAGCCAAACTCCAGTCCTCTGCAAGAGCAGTATGGGTTTTGAACTGCTGCTCCTTCTCTCTGTAAACATTGTGTTTTAAAAGAAAACCTTGTTTTTTTGTTTGTTTGTTTTTGTTTTTGGTCTCTTTTTGAGACAGAGTCTCCCTGTGGCCCCAGCTGTCCTGAAACTGCTATGTAGACCAGGCTGGCCTTGAGCTTACCAAGATCCGCCTGCCTCTGCCTCCACGGTACTGGGACTAAAGGCATGCGCCACCACGCCCGGCAGTGAAAACCTTGTTTTTTATTATATCACTCAGAATATGTAATATTGGCCCAGCTTACAAATTTAATCAGGTTAGTATCACTTGAGTTTTTTTTTTTTTTTTTTGGTCTTTTTGAAACAGTTTCCCTGTAGTCCCAGCTGGCCAGGAACTCACAGAGATCCAACTGCCTGTGCCTCCCAAGTGCTGGGACTACAGGGGTGTACTACCATGCCCAGCTGAGAAATATTTTTTCACTCCTAAAAAACATGTTAACTGTCGTTAGCTCCCTTAGGAAGAAGTGATAATGTAGATCACATATCTTATTCTCACATCAGTGTTTCTAGTTACATCTGCAAAAACCCATCAGGAACCTGGAAAAAAAATGGTATAAATAATTAGAACATTGGAAATTGCCATATATATATATAATTATTATTATTATTATTATTTTTTTTTTTTGTCTTTTTGAGACAGGGTCTCCCTGTAGCCCCAGCTGGCCTAGAACTCAGTATGTAGACTAGGCTGACCTCAAATTTGCAGAGATCTGTCTGCCTCTGCCTCCCAAGTGTTGGGATTAAAGGTATGTACCACCATGCCCGGCTTCTCTCTTTTTAAATCTTAAACTTTGTATTTGTTCATTTATTGAAAATGCTTGTAACACGTAGTATTTTCTTTATATTACAAAATACCAACAGTAAAGAAGTCTGCCCTTTGGACTGAAAGATTCTTTCCCTTTATACCTCTTTTTTTATATCTCCTCTTCTTCCTTCTGGGTGACTCTACAGAAAACATTTGGCATAGAGGAGAAACTTTATCAAACATCTGGGAAGGATAGAGAGCTTGCAGTTCTTGTATGGTGGATTCATTCTTATGACACAGGTGAAGAATTGGGGGGTATGTGCTCATCTTTCTGGGTTCTTCAGCAAATAGTTCCTGAGTGTCTGCTGTGGCTACAGTCTGAAGTAGGCCCTGGAGAGACTGGTCCACAAGAGTAGCTTCCTTGGTCTGGTGCAGAGAGAACAGAAAATGAACCCAGTATTTATGCCTTCAGATCACATATTCCAGAAGAACAGTGGGTCCTTTCTAGAAAGGGTATAGTTTAATTTAGTGACAACAGAAAGGCTGTTTTCAAGCAGATAACCTGTAATTCATGAAATATATTTTTAAAAATATTTATGTGTATGGATGTTTACGTGTATGTTTGTACACTACATGTGTGCCTGGTGCCCACAGAGGCCAGAAAAGGGCATCAGATCCTTTGGAACTGGAGTTACAGATGGTTGTGAACCACCATCTGAGTGCTGGGAACCAAACCTGTTTCATCTACAAGAGCAACAAGTGCTCTTATCCACTGAACCATCTCTCCAGCCCCTCATGGAAAAATCTTAAACATACTGAAAACTACTGAAAATAAAATATCAGGCAGGTCTCTGTGGTTGAGAATAACAATGATACATGTTTCTGAGTAGGAGTCTTGTCTGTGGAATGATGACCTTTCCTTTAAATGTGGTAGGAAATACAGAACATAAGATTTGCCATTTTTCATTGTTCAGTGCTGTTACCTACATCCATGTGCAACCACCACCATCTTTAAGAGCGTTTTTATCTTCCCAAACTAAAACTTTATGCCATTAAATGACTCCCTGTGAACATCAACTGCTTA
This sequence comes from Nannospalax galili, assembly GCF_000622305.1. Taxonomy (NCBI): domain Eukaryota; kingdom Metazoa; phylum Chordata; class Mammalia; order Rodentia; family Spalacidae; genus Nannospalax; species Nannospalax galili. The sequence goes on from NW_008353009.1 coordinate 1,461,396, forward strand.
AAGGAAGTCATTTGTTGGCTGATGTTGCCCTAATGCAAAAAGAAGTGGAAAGCATTTGAAAAATCAGTTTGTGCATTTTAAGCATGGGGGAAGTTGAAACTCAGTGAAGCTGTTCCCTGGTCCATTTGCGTTGTGTGGACATAGTTCTTCTTGAAGGATCACTGGGGATTTAATGTGGTAAACATGGAAGTTGGTGGCACTGATTGCTGTTTACCAACTGCAGACAGCTGAGGGAGGCTCCTTGTGGAAAGAAAGATTATTTAAGAATTTTTTTCTTAAGCTGGGCATGGTGGCGCACACCTTTAGTCCCAGCAGAGGCAGGTGGATCCCTGAGTTCAAGGCCAGACTGGTCTATATAGTGAGTTCCAGGCCAGCAGGGGCTATAGGGAGACCCTGTCTCAAAAAGAACAAAACAAAACAAAAACGAAACAAAAAAGAATTCTTTTCTAGCTTCTCTGCTCTTTTTTCAGTTTCCTTAACCCAATGTAAGTTACGATTTTTCTTTTAAGTAGAAAACATGGTTTTGAGTAACTTTTGCAGTTTTGACCATCTATATAAAATCATGTATCTGCATAAATATAGATAAAAGCATAGTCACTGAGATGTTAAAAAAGGTTGTTTAATTTTCCTGTTATTTTTTTGTTTTTGAGGCAGCATCTCATTGTGTATCCCAGGCTGGTTTTGAACTTACAATCTTGCCTCAGCCTCCTAAGTACTATGATAATAGGTACTCTACCATCCATACTAAAAGTGCTGCTTTTATATGAACTTTAAGTGTATTTTATTTTATTATTTATATATGTGTGTGTGTGTGTCTGTGTGTTGGTATATGCACCAGTCTGTGTACTGGTGCCCATGGAGGCCAAAGGAGTGTTGTATCCCCTGAACCTGGAGTTTGGTGATTGTAAGTCACCTGACGTGGGTGCTGGAACTGAACTCGGGTCCTGTTGAACAGCAAGTACTCCTAGCTACTGAGCCATCTCTCCAGCCCCAAGTACTTGTTTCTTGATGGTGAACCTCAGATATTTTTCACTTCCTTCTTTGCTCTTTTTTTATGTTATTAAAGTCTTTTACACTGGGATATGTGGGGGCTGGAGAGATGGCTCAACATTTAAGAACATTTGCTGTTCTTCCATTGGACCCAGGTTCAATTCCCAGCACCCACATGGAGGCTAACAACAGTCCAGGGGATCCAACACCCTCTCTGGCCTCCATGGACATTGCAAACACATGGTACACTTAAATGCATTCAGGTAATACACTTATACACATAAAATAAAAATAGTAAATTTTTAAAAAAATGGCGTGTGTTATTTATACTCCTGGAAAATACTTCCTCACAAGAGACCCCAAATCCTCGTCTGTAAAGACAACAAGGTTGGACTAGATAGTGTCTTGCATGGTGTTTTGGAGCCTGTGAGTAGGCTGTGCAGCCAGGCCTTTTGGTTCCCTGTCTAATGAAAGATTTCTACTGTCATCCATGTCTATGTCAGTAGTAGATACCTCTTCAACTCTGAAATTCAGAGTCTTGCCTTTACACCCCATAAAAAACTTAGAAAGCATATATTCAGAAATGATTTTCAAAATATTTTGTAAAGATAGCACCACCAATCAGAAAATGTTGGCTCGGGTAGGTACTGAGAGACTGCTGCTATCCAGCAGCTAATTCCTTTGTTTAGGACTGCTTTGTATGGGGATGGGGTGCTGTGACAGTACCTCCTGATCAACCTGTGTTGTAACCATCAGCTCAGCCACACACCAGCCTTTCATTTGTGACATATAAAGATGTCGCAAAAAGCAAAAAGGAAGTAAGGTTCTCTGCCCCAAATATTCTAGGATCTCTTCCTTCTGTGTCCGCTCCATTCCCAGCATTCCCCTCCAGATGAACCCCCTCCTCAGGCTGCCCTCCCAGCCCTTGTTCATTTGCATTTCAGGTTGTCATGTTGGCAATGTACAATTTGTCCCTGGAAGGCAGCGGGCGCCAAGGATATTTCAGGTGGAAAGAGGACATCTGCGCTTTCATTGAGAAGCACTGGACTTTCTTACTAGGAAATAGGTAACTCGATGTTTAAAAATCTTAAACTTGAAGAAAGATGTAAAGAAAAATAAGTTTGAGAGCCTAATGTAGCCCTGATGGAGATTTACAGAATTTATTTGTGGTAATTTACAGTTTTTGAATTTCAGAAGCCTTTTCACTCTTTTAAACAAAACTTGTTTATGAAAATTGAGAGGGATGTGTTGACCATAAAATATGCGTTTTCATTAGTTCCTTTACTGTGCTAGCAGAAGAAAGTGTTCTTATCACACATGATGGTTAATTTGAGGCAACAGGATTATGATGTCCTTCTGAAATGACATAGGAGGTCAGAAGACAAGCAGAAAGGGCAGTTAAGGACTGCACCCATTAAGAACGTCTGTTAGTTATTAGGTTATTTTCCTTATTAACTCTGGAGGGTATACCGTGCATTTAGTTCACAGTGCTTAGCAAAGTCTCTGCATTAACATGTATATGCTCATTAAGTGCTCATTACATAATTGTGCTCTGAGTTTTGCTAAGCACCCCTCCTTGCTGGGTGCATTGGCTTCACTGGAGTTAGGGATTACAGGAGACTTAGGCCTGCACAAACTATGAGACCAGCTGTGCTATTAGGGACCAGTGTTTGCTGCTCCTTGGTGATTTTTGTGTTTTGTTTTGTTTTTGGAGACAGTCTTTCTGTAGCCCCAGCTGGCCTGGAACTCCCTATGTAGACTACGCTGGCCTCTATCTCACAGAGATCTTTCTACCTCTGTCTTCCAAGTGCTGAGAATAAAGGCATGGACCATCATACCTGTCCTACTTTGGTGAATTTTGAGATTCTGACTCCTTGATGCTTTCTGAGTTCCTGGGTGAGATTTCGTAAACTCTGTATAATTAGGTGAGCGTAGACAGTACAAGGGCTCTGGATCACTTTGGGGCAGAGCAGAGTTATAGCTGCCCTCGTTTGAACTCTGAAGCCTGGTTCCTTGGTGCTGAGATGTCAGCTCTGCCTAGGTTTCGAACAGGCAGAGAGAGAGAGAGAGAGAGAGAGAGAGAGAGAGAGAGAGAGAGTGAGAGTGTGTATGTGTGTATTTTCCTTTGTGGGAGGGTGAGCATGTGTGCATCTGTACGTGTGGAGGCCAGAGGTCAAGGAAGGTCATTCCTCAGGAGTTATCTACCTTGTGCCTCACTGGGACCTTCCAATCCATAATTAGGCTAGACTGGCTGGCCCATAAGCCCTGGGATGCCTGTCTGCCTCCTTGATGCTATGATTGGGAGTGGGCACTAACACCTAGCTTTCTTTTTTGTGTGGGTGCTAGGGATTGAACCCAGATCCTCCTACTTGTGCATCAAAATATTGCTGACTGAGCTACCGCCTCAGCCTCCAGAATATAACTTTGATAATAGTTTGAATACTTTCTTTTTATTTCACTGGTTTTAAAATGTACAACTTTAGCATTTTGACATTCTGGCAGCCTGATACATCTTACAACTAATAGTATGTCTTTTCTTTTTTCTTTTTTTGTGATAGGGTCTCCCTGTAGCCATAGCTGGTCTAGAACTACCTATGTAAACCAGGCTGGCCTCACTCTCACAGAGATTTGTCTGTTTCTGCCTCCCCAGTGCTAGGAGTAAAGGCATGTACCACTATGCCCGGCCCTCTCTCTATATATTTTAAGACAAGATCTCACTATGTAGCCCTTACTGACCTGGAACTCACAGAGATCCACTCTGCCTCCCAAGTGCTGGGATTAAATGTGTATGCCACTACGCTCAGCCTGTATGTCATAATTTTTTTGTAAGCAGGCATGGTGGCAGCCTGGTCTGCATAGAGAGTTCCAGGACAGCTGGGACTATAGGGAGACCTTGTTTCAAAACACCAAACAATAATAATAGTATTTTCGGGGGGGGGAGGGGGCTGGAGAGATGGCTCAGCAATTAAGAGCACTTGCTGCTTTTGCAGAGGACCCAAGATTGGTTTCTAGTACCCATATCAGGTGGCTTACAACTATCAGTAACTCGAGCTCCAAGGGATCTGGTTTTCCCTGAGCATACACACATACATATGGCAGATAGACACACACATACACATAAATTAAAATAAAATAAATACTTAAAATAGTAATAATTCTTTGTGGAGCTGGAGAGATGGCTCAGTGTTGAGCAGTGCTTCCTGCTGTTCCAGAGGACCCCACTTCAGTTCTCTGCACCCAGCTCAGGCAGTTCACAATTGCCTATAACTTCAGCTCCAGGGGATCCGATACCCTCTTCTGACCTCCATGGGCACACACACATGTGCACAGACATAAACACATGTATAAATAAAAAAATTTAAATCTTTTTAGTTTATTTTAAATTTTAAATCTTTTAAGTTTTAAAAAAGTTTATTTTTTATTTTGTGTGTATGAAGCATGCATGTAATTGCACCCATGTGCACTCCACATGCCTGTGGACGTTAGAAGAGGTTGTCAGATCCTTTGGAACTGGAGTTATGGACAGATGTTAGCTGCCATGTGGGTGCTGGGAACTGAACTCGAGGCCTCTACAAGAGCAGCCAGTGCTTTTAACCACTGAGCCATGTCTCCAGCCCCCTTAAATTTTTTTTTTAAACATTTATTTATTTTTGTTTTATTGAGACGGCCTCCCTGTACCCTCAGCTGCCTGGAACTCAGTGTGTAAACCAGGTTGACTGTGAATACAGATAGGCTTGGCTGGGTGGATTAAAGTGCTGGGATTAAAGATTTGTGCCAGCTTGCTCTTTTGTTTGTTTGCTTGTTTGTTTGCTTATTTGTTTGTTGTTGAGACAGGGTCTCCCTGTAGCCCTAGCTGGCCTGGAACTCACTGTGTAGACCAGGCTGGCCTTGAGTGCTGGGGCTAAAGGAGTTGGCCACCATGCCCAGCTATTTATTTTTATGTGTATGTGGGTATGCTTACATGAGTTCAGGTGTATCACCTGAGTACATGTGTGCAGGTATTTGAAGAGGCAAGAGGGCATTGGATCCTCTGGAACTGGGCTTACAGGTCCAGTGGTTAATAGGTGGTTGTGTGCCACCTGATATAGGTGCTGGGGAAAAAAAACAAAAGCAGTAAGCATCCAACTGCTGAACCATATCTCCAGCCCCGAAATAAAATCTTAAAAATAAATTTTTTTGAAAAGAAAGCTGTAAATTATTGTAAATGTATTAAATGAGCTTCTTAAACTTACCAACCCAGCTCAGGCCTTATTGAAAATCAGTGTGATAACACTGTAAAAAATGAGCTTTTTGTTTGGCAATTTAAATATGTCACAATTTAATTGGTAGCTGGCTAGTTCTTTCTTACTGTTACATAACTGGTGTATCTTAGTCAGTGGGTACTAGGTTTGATGGACTATGATAGAGCACAGTCATAGTAGTTACACTTAAGAAGACTATGTGAGGAAGATCCTGGGGCTGGAGTGGAGTAGGAGGCACCAGAAATCTGTCTCCCCACATACCACACTTTCACAGATAGAATTGGTTTCTCCTCTCATTGCAAAAGTGGGTCAAGTTAAAAAAGAAAGAAAAAAGTGGGTAAAGTAATTGAATAGACACTTCTCTAAAGAAGATATAAAAAGATGCTCAAAATCACTAATCATTAGGAAAATGCAGATCAAACTGTATTAACACCTCACACCTGTAAAGTAGGTATGAAAACAAGAGAAAATAAGGACAGGTGTGGTGATGCACAGCTTTAATCCCAGCACTTGGGAGACAAAAACAGGCATCTCTCTCTGAGTTCAAGGCCAGCCTGGTCTACCTACCAAGTTCCAGACCAACTAGGGCTATATAGTGAGACCTTGTCTCAACAACAACAACAAACAGGGCTGGAGAGGTGGTTCAGTAGACAAGAGTTCTTGCTTAAGAGCCCTTGCTACTTTTTGCAGAGGACCTGGGTTCAGTTCCCAGCTGCACATAGTAGCTCACAACCACCTGTGACTCCAATTCCAGGGTTTCAGGGAGTCTGATGCCCTCTTCTGACCTCTGTGAGCATTGCATGTACATGGTGCACATACATGCAAGTACACACTCATACACATAAAAAATATAAATAAAACTTTAAAAAGAGAGAAAATAGCTGAGCATGTTCATACATTCTCGTACTCCCACCACACCAGAGAATGAGGCAAGAGGATCATGAGTCTGAGACCAGCCAGAGGGTGTATAGAAGTTTAGGCAGCCTCAACTACATAGGGAAACCTTTCTCGATCAGTGAATAAATAACAAAACAGTAAATGACAGCTGTAATAGCACCCCTGCTCACCATTGATAGCATTGTAAAATTGTATACGCATACAGTATAGTGGGTCCTCAAAATTAAAATAGAATTATATCATCTAGTAGTTCTACTTCTGATACAGTAGTAAAATGTAGAAAGGATGCCTGTCCATCAACAGACAAATGTATAAACAAAGCATGATTTGTACATACAGTGGACTATTGTTCAGTCTTGAAAAGGAAAAATTCTGGCATGTGTTACAGTATGAATAAATCTTGAGGATCTTATATTAATGAACTAAGCCAGTCATCAGCATACTGTGTGGTGCCACCTGTATGCAGTTCTTAGAGTTTTGAAAATGCATAGGTATAGGAAGTAGAATGATGATTCTTAATGGCTGGGCAACAGGACAAAATTTGAGAGTTCTTTATTTAATGAGTCTGTTTTACACAATAAAATGAAGCTAGATGGTGGTAATGCTTGTAGAATATGAAATGTACTTAATGGCCACTGAACTGTGCGCTTAAAAATAATGAAGATAGTAAATACTTACTTTGCCACGATAAAAATTGGGTTCAGGGAGAGATGGCTAGGTGAAACACACACATAAAGTGTTTGTGTATGCGCCACAACAAATTCATTGCATTCTATACAGGTCGTATTTATGTTGTGACACCTTAGTGAAAGTACCACAGATGGATGTCTTTAACAACAGAAGTTGATGGCTTCCTAGTTCTGGGGCTGGCAGTCTGAAATCAGGGTGCAGATAGGGTGGAAGGGTCAGTTGTTCCTAGCATCTTAGTTTCACGTGTTCCTTCGTTTGTAGATGGCCTTCCTTTGTATCTTCACTTATCTTTCCTATGTGTGCTTCTGTCTCTGGGTCCACATTTCAGCTTTGTAAAAAGAGAGTGGTCGCAGCTGGGCAGATTTCCCATGCTTTTAATCCCAGAACTCAGGAGGCAGTGGCTGGTAGATCTCTCTTAAGTTCGAGGCCAGCCTGGTCTACATAGCAAGTTCCAGGCCAGCTAGGGCTGCATAGTGAGATCCTGTCTGAAAAAAAACAAAACAAAACAATTGTGATCACGGGCATAATGGCTCAGTCGATAATCCCTGCTGCCAAGCCTGTTGACCTGAATTTGATCCTTGAGACCCACGAGGGAGAAGGAAAGAACCAGCTTCTCAGAGTTGTCCTCTAATTATCCTCTGCTCTACACACACAATGAGTAAATACATAAAATGTCATTAAATACATATCTCTTGTACTGGGTTAATTAATTCCAACCTAATGATGCCATCCTAGCCTGGTCTTCCTGAGGCGGCAGCTCCCAAGTAAGTTTCTTGCCAGGTCCTGGGGATTAAGAGTGAATGTTTTTTTTGTGGGAGAGGCTCAATTCAACCCACACCTCTGCATCAATTTTATCAACTTTTAGATTATTTTCAGTTTTTTTTCCCCATTTGAATCAAACTTGTAAAGAATAATCTTGTGTGTATATCCTTTATATTTGATTTCTGGGTTCAGGGGATACAATTATGAAAAATGTCTTATGAAAGTAACCCCTAGCCAGGCATGATGGTATATATCTTTAATCCCAGCACTCAGGAGGCAGAGGCAGGCAGATCTCTGTGAGTTGGAGGCCAGCCTGCTTTACACAGAGAATTCCAGGCCAGCTGGGGCTATATATTGAGATCTTGTATCTAAAAGGGGGAGCAAGCTGGAGAAGTGACTCAGCAGTTAAGAGCACTGGCCGCACTTCCAGAGGACACAGATTCACTTCCCCGCACCACACATGGTGGCTAACAGCTTTCGAAAATAACTCTAGTTCCAGGGGATCCGATGCCCTCTTTTGGCATCAAGACATTGCACAACATGGGTGCACTGATAAAGCTTCAGGCAAAATATTCATAAACATAAAATTTTTTAGTCTTTTTAAAACAGGGTCTCCCTGTAGCCCCCAGCTGGCCTGGAACTTACTATGTAGGCCAGACTGGCCTCAATCTCACAGAGATTCTTCTGCCTCTGCCTCCTGAGTGCTGGGGTTAAAGGTGTTGTGCCACCATGCCCAGCCACAAATGATTTTTAAAATCTTTTGTGTGTCAGTATTTTTATTTATTGTTATTAAAAAGTATAACACACTGGATGTGGTGGCACATGCTTTTAATCATAGCTACATAGTGAGTTCTAGGTTAGCCAAGGCTACACAGTGAGACTTGTCTCAACAACTATCCCCGCCCGGCCCCACCATGAGCCTAACAACAACAAAAAATTGTCTGGGGAACTCTGTCATTGTGGTAAGTGTCTTATGTTTGGGTTACTTCACTTGATCTTCATATCCACCCTGTGAGGTAATTCTATTATCCTGGTTTCACAGATGAACCTGAGGCAGCTGAAAGGTGGCAGAGCCAATTCTTGAGGCCAGGCAGACTTCAGAACTGTTCCTGGATCCCTGTTCTCTGCTCCTTTACCCAGTGGAGCCTGTGTAGGTTCTCACAGCCAGGAGTCAGAGTCAGGAGAACACACATAGAATGTTCTTTCTGTATGGTGATACTGGTGTCAATAGTCTTAAAATTCTCTTGCTCTTTAGGAAAAAGACTTCGACGTGGTGGAGCACAGTAGCAGGCTGCCTCAGCGTGGGAAGTCCTGTGTATTTCCGCTCAGGTGCTCAGGAATTTGGAGAGCCTGGGTGGTGGAAACTGGTTCATAACCGGCCCCCAACCATGAGACCAGAGGGAGAGAAGATGTCTGCCTCCACTTTGAAAGTGAAAGGTAAAAAGAGCAGCTCAGAGACCCAGTGCCAGGAGAGTGGGAGACTCCCCGGCCTTAGCCTGGCCTCTGGAGTCTCAAGATCCCTGGAGGGTTTTATTTACTGTAAATACCATATAAAAACATTTGATCATTTCCTGATCTAGTTTTTATCATTTTCTCTGGTTTCTCTTCCATCTGTTTCCCTCCCTCCCTCCCTCCCTCCCTCCTTCCCTCTGTCCCTCCCTATCTCTGCAGTCCAGGCTGCCCTGGAATTTACTCTGTAACATAAGCTCGCCTCAAACTTGGACAGTCCTCCTGGGTGTTAGGACTATAGGCATGATCTGCCATACCTCATTTAAGAGATTCAGTGTTTTCAGTCTGATTTCCTTTTGACATTTTATTATGGAAATTTAAAAATACATGAAAGTGAAGAGCGTAGAACTGCCTTCCCTCACTTCAGCAGCAATCAGTGATCTCCCTTTATCCAGTTTTTCTGGGTGCCCCCCACCCTTGGCTTATTTAGAAGCAAACCTCGGGCATCTTTTTTTTTTTTTTTTTTTTA
>NW_008353009.1:1471051-1513842 GCF_000622305.1 Nannospalax galili
AAAAAGTAAAAACAGTCTAGGATCATGTACTGCATTTAACTATTACATATAGAGCTTTCTTTAATATGGAACAGTTCCATCAGGCTCTGCCTTTCATGGCCATGGCATTTAGAAAAGAACACACCAGGCTATTTCCAGACCATTCCTCAATTTGAATTTGTTTGACGTTTCCTCCTGATTAGATGAAGATTGTGCATTTAGGACAAGATTGCTACAGAGGTGACACTGTGTTCAACTCGGGGTGTGAAATCAGGAGCTGTATGACGTTGGTGTGTCGCGTTAGTGGTAAGATTAATGACAATTATTTGGCTAAAGTGATATCTAGAGTTTTCCACTGAAAGGTTCAGTTAATCGGTAATTTATGCAAATATCCTGCTCCTCATTCAAGGTCCATCTGCTAGTTTGCGCATACATTGATGATTGCTTGGAGGCCATGGGATGGTGGCCAAGGGGCGAAGTTCTAACTCCATTACTCCATTCACATTTTCTAGTGGCATTGTATCTTCAGGTGAAATTTTCCTCATTCTCCCATCTATCTATTCATTAACTTACTTGTGGTTTTTTGAGAAAAACCCTGGGGTTTTTTTTTTTTTTTTTTTTTTTTGAGATAGGGATTTGCTATGTAACCCTAGTTGGGTTGGCTTGGAACTTACCATGTAAACCTGGCTGGCCTGAAACTCAGAGATCCACCTGCCCCTATCTAAATCCACTTGCCTCTGTCTCTACCTCCCCTGTACAGGGATTAAAGGTGCATAATACCATACTCTCTAGGCAAACATTTTATCCATAAATGTTTCAGTATATCTCTAGAGGTAAGGCTTGTTTATTTTTTTTCAGCCTAGCTATAATGCCAGTTATGTTTAAAAAACAATTTGTCACCTGGCGTGGCAGCACACAGCTTTAATCCCAGCACTTGGGAGGCAGAGGCAGGCGGATCTCTGTGAGTTCAAGGCCAGCCCAGGCTACATAGTGAGTTCCAGGACAACTGGGGCTACAGGGAGACCCTACCTCAAAAAGACCAAGAAAAAAAAAAAAATTCGTCATTACCACACATTGATAGGATTTTTTTTTTTTTTAATTTTATGTGTATGTGTGTATTGTCAGCATGTATGTGAGTGCACCTCTGTCATGCAATGCCGCGGAGGCCAGAAGAGGGTGTTGGATTCCCCTGGAAATGGAGTTAAGGACGGTTCATAGCTGCCATGTGGGTGCTGAGAATTGAACCCAGGTCCTCTGCAAGAGCAGTCATTTCTCTTAACCGCTGGGAGCCCATAGCTCCGATAGGATTTTTTTAATCTAAAGTTTTTCAAAGTTTATAATTTTCTATTTTCTTTTAGTATGTATGAATGTTTTGCCTACATGTATGTAAATGTACCAATTGTGTGCAGTGTCTGTGGAGGCCAGAAGAAGGTGTCAGATTCCCTAAAACTGGAGTTACAGATGGTCGTTAGCTGCAGTGTGGGTGCTGGAAACCAAACCTGGGTCCTCCGGATGAGCAGCCAGTACTTTTAACCACTGAACCATCTCTCTAGTCCCCCAAAGTCTATAAATTTTTAAAAATATAACTGAGGCAGGGCATTGAGACATGTACCTTTAATCCTAGCACTCAGGAAGTAGAGACAGGCAGGCAGATCTCTGTGCATTCCAGGCTAGTCAGGGCTACACAGTGAGACCCTGTCCTGTCCCAAAAACAACAACAAATACACCCACCACTACCACCACCACCACCACACACACACAGTGGGGAAAAAAAGAACAAATAGAATTCAAGCATGTCCAGTTCTGTTTCTGTCCCTTGTCTGGAGTTACCATCCTCAGAGTAACACTGTTATCTCTTCTGAGTGTTATTGGAGATTCTTTCTCTAGATTTAGAGATTTCTTTCTTTAGATTTAAGCATTTTCTGTCTGTCTGTCTGTGTCTCTGTCTCATGAAGAAGCAGCATAACCAGGCATGGAAGCACACACCTGGAATCCCAGCACCAGGGAGACTTGAGGCAGAGGATTATGAATTCCAGGCTGGAGTGAGCTACAGCAAACTCTGTCTCAAAAGAAAATGAACATAAATGCTCTGCAGTGTTTATTCCTCCCACTCCCCTCAGTATGCCTCGGGTACCTTTCAGTACGGTGCACTTAGTTCTACTCTGTTTTCTTCCTTCTCATTGACTCCATAGATGACTATGATGACATTTCAAGCACTCTCTGTCATAGACATTTTGGTTGTTTCTTTACTTGCTTTGGATGGTTAGTTGGTTAGTTGTTTGGTTTGAGACTGGGTCTTTTGTAGTCAAGGTCTTGAGCTCTGGATCCTCCTGCTTCCCCTCTGGGGCACTGGGATGGCAGGCACATACCATCATTCCTGAGCTTTTATTTCTTTATTTTCATTTTTAGTACATTCTTTTTCATGTGTATATAAGGAGGAGAGTGCCACAGTACACCTGTGGAGATCAGAAGACAATTTGTGGGAGTCTGTCTTTCCTTCTACCCTGTGAGTCCCGGGGATTGAACTCAAGTGGTAAGCCTTGGCAGCAAATACCTTTATCCTCTGAGCCATCTTGCCACCCCCTGCGCTTGCACTTTTTGAGGCAGAGTTTCATTCTAGGCAAGATATCTGTCAGTGAACTATGTATTCCCAGGTCCAAAGGCTCATGTAGCCTAGACTGCTCTTAAATTCTGATCCTCCAGCCAGGTGCTGGGATTATAGGCATACACTACCACACTCAGCTTGGCCCAGTTTTGGTATCATTATTTTATTATTTTTTATTGTTATGTTTCTGTGGGTTTTTTTTGTTGTTGTTTCGTTTTGTTTTTTGAGACTTTGGGTCTAGAACTCACTGTGTAAACCAGGCTGGTCTTGATCTCACAGAGATCTGCCTGCCTCTGCCTCAAAAGTGCTGGGATTAAAAAGGCATGCACCATCATGCATAGCCTTTGTCATTATTTTAAATGGTAATAAAATTTTTCAAATTTTTGTATGTGTGCAAATTGTGATAAATTATTGAAAATAGTGTTGCTGGATCAAAGAGCAGATTTAGAAAGAAATTTCAATGGTAATGACAAGGTACCGACCAAAACTCTAGTAAAAATTTATGTTCTACAAATAAAGTCATGAAGACACTCACATAAAATAACAAATAAATAATAAATATTAAAAATTAGGTATTTATTCTTTTCTGGCAGCCTCAAAGCCAACACTGGATCCCATCATTACTGTTGAGGGACTTAGAAAACGAGCAAGTCGGAATCCTGTAGAATCTGCCATGGAATTGAAGGAGAAACGGTCTCGAACACAGGAAGCAAAAGATATCAGAAGAGCCCAGAAGGAAGCCGCTGGCTTCCTTGACAGGAGCACCTCTTCCACTCCTGTCAAATTCATAAGCCGAGGCCGGAGGCCGGATGTGATTCTTGAGAAAGGAGAAGTAGTTGACTTTTCTTCCTTGAGCTCCTCTGACAGAACCCCCCTGACAAGCCCATCTCCTTCTCCCTCTCTGGATTTCTCTGCCCCGGGGACACCAGCTTCACATTCTGCCACACCTAGCTTGCTTTCAGAAGCAGATCTGATCCCAGATGTAATGCCACCCCAAGCCCTGTTTCATGGTAAGACTTTCTTTGCTTGGGTCCTCTGCCTTGGGGAGGGCCTTATGCTCTGCATGCCTTTCCTATGTCTTGAGGACAGTGCTTTATTTTTGTTTGTTTTGTTCTAATTTTTTTTGTTTGTTTTTTTTTGGTCTTTTTGAGACAGCATCTCCCTGTAGTCTCAAGTGGCTTGGCATTTGCTAAGGAGACCAGGCTGGCCTAGATCTCACAGAGATCTGCTTGCCTCTGTCTCCCTAGGGCTGGGATTAAAGGCATGCACCACCATGCCCAGCTTACAACAATGCTTTATCCTTCACACAGATGATGATGAGATGGAAGGTGATGGCGTCATAGACCCAGGGATGGAGTACATCCAACCTCCAGCTGGGTTATCAGCTTCTGGACTGATAGGGAGCAGAAAGAAGGTCAGAGGTCCTGAGCAGATAAAGCAGGAGGTGGACAGTGAGGAGGAAAAGCCAGACCGGGTGGATGCGGACAGTGAGGACACAGATTCAAACACCTCTTTGCACACCAGGGCTCGAGAAAAGAGGAAGCCTCCCCTGGAGAAGGACATGAAGCCCAAAGGGCCTAGGTATACACCTTTGAGTATCTATGAGGAGAAGCTGTTGCTCAAGAGACTGGAGGCATGCCCCAGTGCCGTGGCCATGGCTCCGGAAGCTCGGAGGCTGAAGCGGAAACTGATGGTCAGGCAAGCCAAGAGGGATAGGGGCTTGCCACTCTTTGACTTAGATGAGGTTGTGAATGCTGCTCTTCTGTTAGTCGATGGGATTTATGGAGCCAAAGATGGAGGAGCTTCTCGGCTTCCAGCTGCACAAGCCACGTACCGTACCACCTGCCAGGACTTCCGGATCTTAGACAGATACCAGGTGACGTGAGCTTGTGCTCTAAGACTGTTGGAGAGTGAGTGGGGCAGGTAGCACCAGGCAGTGGACACTGACTGTGTGCCATTTGAAATGAGTAATTTGGGGAGAAAAGACCAAGGGAGAAAAATGTAAAACTTGCAGGACTTCATGTTTTAAAGTAGATCATTATAAATGCCCCTTAATACACCCGAGGTTTTCTTTCTTGTTGGGCATTCAAGGTTCAGCCTAGACATCTTCTGTCTCTGTCTCTTTGAGGGTAGCTCTATATGGTCTGTTCCATGGTTTTGATTGGCAGATTTGTTGGGGACATAGTGTTTCAGACCCTCCAAAGCAAGAGCTATGGGTGAGTAAGCATCTGTGCAGTTAGAGCCCAACATGAAGAAATTCGAAGTCAACATTACCTCCAGGTGTTCAGTGGAACTCAGGTTCCATGCATCTTGTGAGAACAGTTCCACTCAGGACTGCCAGGTCCTCCCACCAGCAGCAGGAGAGGTCTTGCTTCCCTCTGGTTTTGCTAACACTTGATCTTAATCAGCCTGAGGTTTGCCAATGGCTACAAAGTGAACTCTTGCCTCATACTTAATTTCTTTGATTACAGGCAAGTTGAACATTTTGTTTCCTATTTGTGAAATGCCTGTTCAGAGTCTGCAAGCTTGCAGGATCTTTGTCACCTGTTCTAACAGTCAGTACTGTCCCAGGCACAAGGCCTCCTCTTTCGGTTATCCTGGGCATTTGGTGTGGGGTCTCTTTCCACTTGCTACTCTCCCTTTTGGAATTCTGGAAGCTCCAATTTCCTGTCCTCTGTTTCTTCTGTTTCCTCTGTTCAGCCTTTTAGGAATTCCCTGTTGTTTGGATTTGGATGCAGAACTCTGTAGAACAGGAATTGTCATACCTGCTCTGTAAAGTGTCAGGTGGTGCATCCTATGGGCGCTGCAGGCCACACAGTCTGGGTTGTAACTGCTGACCAGTCTATGTAGTGAGAGTAGCCATGAGTGACTCCAACTGTGTCCCAGTGAAGCTTCCTTTACTAAAATGGGCAAGGACTAGATTTGGACCTAGTGGGTTGTAGATTGCCTAAGCCTATACTTTAGACCTTAATTTCTATCTTCCCTCTTCCTTCTGGTCTTTGCCTCGTTTTGAAGGATTAGTCTGCTTGCCTGACTTTTGGAAGGAACCTGCCTCAATAGGCAACTCCCCCAATCACCCAGTCTTAGGACTAGCTGTGTTCCCACCTCAGCTACCTGTGCAGAATCTCTGTGAGTGTTTCTAAGTGTCCAGTCTTCTGTTGAAGGCAAAGGGGAGAGTATTTCCTGGGTCAGTAAACCTAGAGCTTCTCAAGCTAGGGACCTGGTGGCACAAGCCTGTAATCCCAGCTACACAAGATGCTGAGACAGGATCTCAAGTTCAGGGCCTGCCTGACTACAGAATATTTTCAAGGTCAATTTCTGCAACTTCCTTGTGAAACCCTGTCTCAAAATATAAAGTAAATATGGGACTGGAGAGATGGCTCAGTAGTTTAAAGCACTCAGTAGTTAAAGCTGCTCTTGCAGAGAACTAGAGTTGTTCATTCCCAGAATCTACATGGTGGCTAACAATCATCCTTAACTCCAGTTCCAGATCTAATGGCCTCTGCTAGCTTCTGTAGGCATTGTACACATGGGTGTATAAATGCAGCCAAAACACTCATACACATAAAATTTAAATAAATAAAAAAATATATTAAATTAAATTCAAAAACATGTTTACTCACAGGCCTGTGCACGCACATCTGTGCTGGTATGTGCAAGTGCCTAGGTCCAATCCCTAGTGCAGGAACAAAAAAGCAAACTTCCCCCCAAGATCCTCTTAATCCATGGTTCTGCTCCTCACTGTAAGCTTCAGTGGTACCTGCTGGCCACTCCACCCCCCACCCCACCCCCCTCCCCTACAGTTGCTGCCATTTCCTGGGCTCTTCTGTGGTGAGTCACCCTGCCCCTGGCCTGTCTTTAGCGCCCGTCTGCACCACAAGTCTGGGTTTTGATTTTCTTTGGTCTCTTAAGTTGTTTGCTGCTTACCAAAATGCTTTTGTCTACAGTTATCAAGTCACCTGTTCTTTGGTTCTTGTGTGTTTTTCTTTTCTTTTTTTTTTTTTTTTTTTTTTTTTTTTTTTTTAATTGGAGACAGGGTCTCCCTGTAGCATCAGCTGCCTTGGAGTTCGCTATGTAGACCAGGCTGGCCTTGAACTGACGGAGATCCACTTGTCTCTGCCTCCTGAGTGCTGGGATTAAAGCTGTGTGCTGCCATGCCCGACTTGGGTTTGTGTTTTTCATCTGTATACTTCATTTATTTTTTAATGTGAAATGTGTCATACAGATGCACAGCACAGAGCATACAGGCATGGTTTAGAAATTAATAAAATGTCTGAGTGTCAGTCTCTGCGTTAAGAAGTGTTGCAAACACCTTCTCATATGTCCATCTGCCCCTTACTCTTCCCACCCTCCTAGAGGGCTACTGTTTTTCAGTGTGAATTATTGCTCTGCTTTTTTTTTTTTTTGGTCTTTTTGAGACAGGGTCTCCCTGTAGCCTCAGGTGATCTGGAACTCACTATGTAGACCAGGATGGCCTTGAACTCACAGAGATCCACCTGCCTCTGCCTCCCAAGTGCTGGAATTAAAGGCATGTGCCACCACACCTGGCTTCCTCTGCCGTGTGTGTGTGTGTGTGTGTGTGTGTGTGTGTGTGTGTGTGTGTGTTTGGGTGGGGCCGTGTGTGTGTGTGTGTGTGTGTTTGGGTGGGGCCGGGTCCAACATAGTCTTATATAGCCCAGTTTGGCCTGGAGCTCACCAGGTAGCCTAGGCTGGTCATCAACTCTTGATCTAGCTCCCTCTACCTCCCAAGGCTGGAATCATAGACATGTGCTCCTACTCCCAACAACTATATACTTTTCTTGATTAAATAGAACAGAATTAAGCACAAATCTAGGAATTCAGAGAGAATGCTTTATTAGATAAAGCCTTCTGTTTTAAATAATAAAGATTTGTTTTGTTCCTTGAGAGGTGAGCTGAGATGGACTTCAGGTGATCAGGTTCTTTAGTAACACAAGGTCACTCTCCGTACAGCAGGGGAAGCTGGATAGGAAACTCAACAGCAAAGGCAGCACAAAGGAAATCCTTATAGGTATAGACTTTAGCAGGGAAGGGAGGGGAGGAGGTTTAGCAGATTAGTGAAGGTGCTAGACTCTATATAAGGCTGTAATTTAGGAAGCTAATTCTATTGTCCTACCCTACCTTGGGGCTCTTACTAGCTAGGAGCTCAGCAATTTAGGGAAGGTACTAGATAGGATATAGGGTTTGGCACTTCCTCTATGGGGATAGCATTTATGCTTCAGCAGAAGATGTTTGGAGGTCTTAGTTATGGATTAAATTGTGTCTTCCTGGAGAATATATTGAAAGCCAGACATGATATCAATAGTCTATAACCCTAGCACCTGGGAGGCTGGAGCAGAAAGATTGAGAGTTAAAGCCTGGTCCAAGACTGTACAGCAAGTTCCAGGCCAGCTTGGGCTATATAGCAAGACAGATTTTCTAAAACAGAAAAACAAAAATGTCTGATATCCCAACCCCATGTATCTGTGAATGAATGTGACCTTACTTGAAAATAGTCTTTACATATTTAATTAGTAAAAATGAGTTTAGACCATATAGAATGAGTCCATAATCTAATCTGACTGATGTCTTTGTAAAGAGAGGAAAAGAGGTCCAGAGATGGCTTAGGGGAGAATGCCATGTGAAAATGGAAATGTAAGCTACAGTGATGTGTCCACATCCCAAGGAACACCAGGGGTTTCTGGCTTAGAGAGGCTGAGGGAAAGGCACAGTATGGGTTGTCTGCTGGTACATTCTGAGAGTTTGTCCCTGATCAACCTTGATTTCTGACTTCTGGCCTCTAGAACTATGAGACAATAAGTTTCTTTTGTTCAAAGTGGCCTGGTTTGTGGTACAGGTAGCTGTCCATTTCCATGGCAGGGGGGTACTCAGAGATTCAACCAACTACAAAGTTGAAAATATTAGAGGAAAAGAATTGTATCTACACTGAGCATGTGCAGACTTTTCTTGTTATTCTTATAAAGAGATGATTTCAAGTGTGTGGGAAGATATGCTTAGGTTATATGCAAATACTGAGCCATGCTGTATAACAGATGTGAACATTCACAGGTTTTGGTATACAGGGATCCTGGAACCAACTTACAGATACCAAGGACAACCAACCATATTTTGTCCTGGCAGGCCCAGGAAACAATCCCGTTCTGGATTTGACTTTCCAGGACCATGGCAGACATCTACTTAGGGGGTGAGATACTTTGCAGTTCCTTTCCTGAGCTAATATGTGTTTCCTCTAGGATTCTGGCAGTCAAAGCAGGTATCTGGGGAGGGGGTGCCCTCCATCTGTCAAGAGCCAATCCTGAGCATACAGGAGGCCCACAGCACTAGCCGAACACAGATGAAGTTCCAGGCCACCACTCCTTAGGCTTAAAGATGGCCCAGCAGCAGCAGAGACTTAGTGTCCACAACTTGGGTGTGTCAGCCCCTTGTCATGCTTGTCTGTGCATGTCGGGCTACCTTTGTGTGGGGGACCCCCCACCCCCCAGGGGTGCTAGGATCTTCCCTCCCTCCAGGTCCTTTGCTCCTCCTGGGTATTTATTCCCTCTCCTGGGGCCCATCTCTATCTCTTTGTAAGTTTACTCTGTTTTTTGTTGTTGTTGTTGTTGTTGTTATTTGTTGCATTTTGTTTTGTTTTTGGTCTCACTATATAGCTGTGGTTGGCCTGGAACTCACTATGCACATCTGACTGGCCTCAACCTCACAGAGATCCACTTGCCTCTGGCCTCCCAAGTACTAGGATTGCTGGTGAGTGCTACCATGTCTGACTAAATGTGATCCTTTTTTTTTTTTTGACATTTATTTTTATGTTTTGTGTGCACACACACACACGCACCACAGTGCACAAGTCAGAGGACAGCTTGCTAGAGTAAATTTTGAGAACCTGTGTGCCTAAAATATTTTTATTTCAATCTTGCATTTAAGTAATAACTTGTAAAATTCTAATTTTGTTTGACATTTCAGAAATGCAACTCCATTATCAATCATCTTGCATCTGGCCTTGCTCCTGAGAACCCATTGTCAGTCTTTTTCTTGCTTCTTTGTGGCCTCCTTTTAAAAATTTGCCCCTTTTCTGGAAGCTTTCAAATTTTTCTGGTTTTGATCGTCAGTACATTTTAAGTGCTTTTTCTTCTGTCCTTTGTCATGCTTGATAACTACTCTTGGTTAACGGTTGTTGTATGAACTTTTCCTGGGGAGAAACAAACATCTGTTTACTCTGGAAAGGGACACCAACAACAAACCAAAGAATCAGTTCCACTTAAGTCCAGCCTGGTGAAAACAGTGGGGTCATAGTCTTACTTCCTTCTCCTATTGCTGTCATAAAATATTGTGACAGAAGTGACTTAAGAGAGAAAAGATTTATTTTGGCTCCGAGTTCTAGTCATAGTCCATCATAGTGGGCATGTCATAGTGGCAGGAGCTTGAGGGCACTGATCACACTGCATCCATAATCAGGAACAGAGAGCAGTGAACACATGCTCCCTTTCTCCACTTACACAGTCCAGGATCCCAGCCAGGGAATGGCAGGCTCACAGTGGGCAGGTCTTCCCACTTCAGTTAATATAATCAAGATAATCCCCACAGGCGAATAGTCCCACCTTCCAGGTAATTCTAGATTCTGTCTAGTTGACAATGAATGCTAACCATCACAGTTGCAGGAGTGTGAAGGATTACTTATAGAAACATGGGCAACTTATGGGCCACTATACCACTAAGTGAAAAGTATCTCTCTCCCCTAATAACTATCATCTGTAAATCTTGGGCTAGGGAAGGACTTCATGTGCCCTCTCTAATACTATTAGCTGTCTATAAATCCTTAGGGAGGGACTTAGCCTAATGAGCCCCTCCATAATAGAAAGTTAATGTGCCCGATTTTGTGCAGGTCTCCTTCAGGAATCACAGCTGCTGATAGTTCAAGAGGGCACTGACCATGGCATGCCTGGAGGATGGCATTCCATGACAGAGGTGTCTTGTGTGTAGTATGGTATTTAGCCTGGTATTCTCTGAGCTTTCTATGGTTTGTGTCTGACATTCATTAGGAGTTGTTTTGCTTCAACTATGTTTCTGTTCCTCTCTTCTGGTATTCCCTTGTAGGTATTGTACAACTTTTGTAGTTTCCCACAGATGTGGATAGTACGTTCCATTCTGTTGCTTTTTAGTCCTTTTTCTCTTTGCTTTTCATTTGGGAAGTTTTTTTTTAAAAAAACTTTTTAAATTTTATTTTTTTTATTTTATGTGTATGCATGTATTGCCTGCATGTATGTAAGTGCACCCATGTTGTGCAATGCCTGAAGAGGACAGAAGAGGCCATCCAATTCCCTGGAACTAGAGTTACAGATAGTTGTTAGCTGCCATGTGGGTGTTGGAATTTGAACCCGGGTCCTCTGCAAGACCAGCCAGTGCTCTTAACTGCTGAGCCATCTCTCCAGCCCTTCATTTTTATTAACAGATGCTCAAGCTTAGAGAATCTCTTCAAAGCTCAGTTCACGTGATTTATGGGCCCACCCTCAAAGGCTTTCTTCATTTCTGTTACTATGTTTGGTTTCTAGTATTGCTTATTGGTTCTTTCTAAGAATGTGCATCTCTGTTTAAAGTACCATCTGCTCTTGGCATGTTTATCCATTAGAGTGCTTAACATAATAGCTATAACTATTTTAAATTTCTGCTCCAGGAATTTCATTATTCCTGCCCTGAGTTTGGTCTGGAGCTTGCTTTGTTTCTTTGAGGGGGAAGAGCAAAAGCCTGGTGTCTAGCCATGCCCTCTCAGCATTTAGTAAAATAGGAGGCTTTGTGCTAACTTCTCATTCTTTTTTCCAAAATCAGGCAGTCTTACCTCTCAGGGACCCTTTCTAGGACCAATGGCCCTGGTGCTGGGTTTTTGTTTTTTTTTTTCCTTCCTTCTGCTCACCCTCCTGGACTGTGGAGTGCTCAGGGCTGTCCACAGTGGTACCTCTTTGCTTTTTCAGGAAGACTCTAGCAGACAGTTGCCTGGCAAAGTTGGTAGCAGTAACCTATCCATAATAGTGCCTGAGAGGGGTATAATCAGGTTCCCACCTGAAAGGGGTTCCCCATCTTGTGTTCACATCTGTGGCCTTTCCCTTGTTGAGTTTGGGAAGAGATTAGGCAGCCCACCTAAAGAAGCACATTTTAACACTTCCACACATAGTTGACTTTGGAACAGTTTTTTTCTCCATCACTTTGCCATCCAACAAATGCAAATTTGAATAGCTAATACATGTCAGAATTATTCTAGCTAAGTGAGTTAAGGCTGAGCAGGCTCCTGCCATGGGAAGCTGATACACCAAAACAAAGATGACAGTGATCAACTCACTGAGCCCAGATCTCCCAAAAAGAGAGGGGTGGAAATGAGGAGCAGAGGGACCACTATGATCCTGGGAGTTAAGACCAGCCTCTCAGTGGAGGTAAGCTTAAAATAACTTGTGATTGACAAAGAAGGGCCTGGAGGAAGAAGGCTGGGATAGAAGGCCAGACACAGGCCCAAAGGCAGGAGAAAGACTGGTGGATGCGATGGAAACATCATGACAGCCCAGAAATAGGGTTCAGAGAGCTGAATCCACAATATAACATGATTAGGGCCTGCAGGATCCCTATAAGGCTGCGGTGAGGAGCATGAATTGTATTCTGTACAAATAATGGGAAGCCACATAGGAATTGTGAACCAGAGCAAGGAATTTATTTTTTATTTTATTTTTTATGTGTATGAGTATATTGCCTGCATGTATGTAAGTACACCCATGCCATGCAATGCCCCCAGAGGTCAGACGAGGCTATTGTATCCCCCCGGAACTGCAGTTAAGGATGGTTGTTAGCCACCATGCAGGTGCTGGGAACTGAACTTGGGTCGTCTGCAAGAGCAGTCATTACTCTTAACCACTGAGCCATCACTCCAGCCCCTAGTTTTTTTTTTTGTTTGTTTGTTTTTTTATTATTTTAATTTTATGTGTACACATGTATTGCCTGTATGTATGTAAGTGCACCTTTGTCATGCAATGCCTGCAGAGGACAGAAAAGGCTGTCGGATCCCCTGGAACTGGAGTAACGAACACTTGTTAGCTGCCATGTGGGTGCTGGGATTCAAACCCGGGTCTTCAGCAAGAATAGCCAGTATCCTTAACCACTGACCCATTGCTCCAGCCCCATAACCCCTAGTTTTTAAAAGAAGTATGTGTTCTGTGTGTGAAGAGTGGATGCTGTGGGTTAAGAGTGGCAGTAGAGGGGCCAATAGGACGCAGTGTGAGAGTGTTTGGGAGTCAGTGAAGGCAGTGGAAGTGGGAAGAAATCTAACATTCACAAGGCTCCACAGGACTCACCCTGAGACTAATATGATAGATTATTTTTGGACAACAGGGTCCACAAATTATCTGTTGCTGCATTTAAAACTACCCCCAAGCATAGTGACCTACCATATAACTACTAAACATGTCTTTGGATTCCGCTGGACTCAGCCCCATGGTTCTTTTACTTCATGAGCTGAAGGCTGGAGTCACCTCTGGCTGTTCACTGGGGAGCTGGGTTGGGACTAGACTGACTGGGATACCCCTCTTCTTCCAGAACCTGTCTCCATGCAGCCTCTAGCCATTCACTGGTCTAGCTGAGGCTACATGGCAGCCAAGCTTGGGTTAAGAGGAGCTGCCAGTTGTCTTTACATCCTAGGCTTAAAGTGCTAGAATGTTACTTCTGCCACTCTGATTGGTCAAAGCTGGATGCAAGGCCCACCCAGATTTGGGGTTGGGGGTAGGCTTTATCCCCTAATCTGAGAAGCTACTTACACCTACAAAGATGGGAGGAGTTGCTAGTGGCCATGTTTGGGAAAGGTATGATTACTTTGAAATCTACTTGAAGCCTTGGAAGAATTTCAAAGCTGGGTTTTGAAAATTTTGATGTCTAGGTTGGGAAAGTTTGAGAGCAAATTACAAAGGAAGAAATCTTGCTCTTCTTTCAACAAAGTTATTTTCTAGGTTAAGAGCAAACCGACTGAAAACTTTATCCAGCCCTTGGCACAACACTTTATAAAGGTGCCTTTTAATCTTCCATCTAGGCTGTTTACTATTAAACCCTAACTGCACATGTTCTGTTACTACATGACTGAGGGCCCTGAGCAGCACTCACCGAAGGACAGCACACCTCCAGTGCGGCCTGGAGGCTTTAAAGCAAAGCATAGGAGACCTACCAGTTCTGCTCCAATACCTGCCGGAAAAACAAAGACCTGAGTTCATACAGGGAGCCTCTGGTCAGGTCTCTCTGCTATGGTTTTAGGGATGGTAATCAGTACCACCCCCCATGTCTGTCATGTTGACTTATTGAAAATGGGACAACTTTCGAAAAATCCATCTGCCTGGTGACTCTTAGGATAACAGTGTGTTAATATAATAAACCACGACCACGTATGTTAGTTTTTTGCATCTAGTTTTAGACAAAAATATCTTGAAGTCTGTGTTGAAATTTCAGCTCTCCAAATAGGTAATGCAAAAATATATTAGCTGTGGAAGTTAACCAATCTTGAGTAATTCTATATTTATATAACCTCCATTTCCTTCCTGTAGACTGCCTTGCCATCCAGGAAAGGATTTCGGCACCAGACCACCAAATTTTTGTATCGTCTGGTAGGATCAGAAGATATGGCTGTGGACCAAAGTATTGTCAGCCCTTACACCTCTCGGATTTTGAAGCCTTACATCAGGTATCCAGAGAGCAGGCATGCTGTGGAGGGTGTCAGACAGATGGCATGCTCCCTGTACCCCATTCTGTAAGGACAAATGTGGCCTAACACTGAGCAGGCCCAGCAAGGACAGGAGCACTGTCTTCCTTGACTGGTATCAATGGCATTCTTGCAGACAGGATCCTTTGAAAGAGCTGTAAAAACAACGAGTTAGCTAGATTTCTTGGTCATTATCATAGTCATTATTTTAATTTAAATATTAAAAGTATAGTCTGTCAACAGAAAAAATCTGTCTCAATTGAACCAGTATCTGAACTGGACATTGAAACTGATTCTGCTTTTCTTTTCCTGTTTTTTAAAAATAATTTTTTGTGTATTCGTGTGTGTGTGTGTGTGTGTGTGTGTGTGTGTGTGTGTGTGTGTGTGTGTGTGTGTACACATGTGAACTCACCTGTGTGTGAAGGCCAGAGGTTGACTTTGGGTATCTTCTTCTTTTACTCTCAATCTTCTTTTTTTGAGACAGGTTCCCTCGCTGAAGCTAGAGCATGCTTTTTCTGATGGCTAGCTAGAAAGTTCCAGGGATTTCCCCTAGCTCTGGCACATACTGTCATTCCCACCTTTTGTAGGATTCAGGGAATCTGGACTCAAGTCCTCATGCTTGCACAGCAAGTACCCAGACTTCCCAGCCCTATTCTTTTCTTCTTGTTGGGACAACTTCTAATGAATGTTGTCCAGGCAGTGAAATGGTAGCTGAGCTTCCTAAAGAGGCCCTTGGTGGTATCTGGCACTGTGGCTGAGAGAACATGTGGTCTTCGCTGTGTCATGCTCTGCACCTTTGTCCTCACCCTCCTTGCCCAGCACTAGGTTCCTGGGCAAAGCTTGGAAAGGCTGTGCGCAAGTTTGCTGTAGTGCTGGCAGAGCTGGGTGGTCCCTCTGGCCTCTGGTCATGCTAGAGATGTATGCCTGTGTCAGGCACTTAGGGGAAAATCTAAATGTTATTTCTGTTCCTTACTTTGCTCTTTAAAGCTCACCACTGCCTTGTACAGTCCATGGTGTGTACCAATGGGCTTTGGCTTAGTGAACATTAAGAGTAAAATTTAGATTGCATGTCAGGAAGGCATTAGAGCTCTGTACAACCTAGCTAGCATATAAAGCAGTGCGAGTCAGTGTAATACTTAAAGCAGATTAAAGGAGATGTGAGTCAGATAGCTAGCAATAATATGAGTATTTTTCTTGACCTGAATTTGTTTATTTTCTGTGGTGCTGGAGGCGTGATTATGAGACAAAGCCACCCAAACTACAGCTCCTGTCACAGATTCGTTCCCACCTGCACAGGAGTGACCCTCACTGGACACCTGAGCCCGACGCACCTCTCGATTACTGCTATGTCCGACCAAATCACATCCCAACGATCAACTCCATGTGTCAGGAGTTTTTCTGGCCTGGTATGTTTCTACTTCCAAACCAGGCAGATCCATTTTCTGTACAGTTTACTGAGTCATGTTTTTAATTAGCGTCTTACATGTGGCCCTAAGCTCTTTACTCTCAGTTTCATTCCTCTGTCTCTACTAACATATTAAAGTATAAATGCCTCTCGATTTCCTAGGGTTAAGAAGCCAGCAATTAAAGTAATAAACAGTGTTTTTGTTTGTTTTTCTTCCCTGTTTGTCTCTGCTTCCAGAATAAAAGATTCATCCTGTTTTGCTTCTACCTATGTTTAGACACCAGGTAATGT
Source organism: Nannospalax galili (assembly GCF_000622305.1). Lineage (NCBI taxonomy): Eukaryota > Metazoa > Chordata > Mammalia > Rodentia > Spalacidae > Nannospalax > Nannospalax galili. Next base: position 1,487,063 of record NW_008353009.1, read on the forward strand.
CTATCTAAGATGCACAGACTGGTAGCTTGGGACACTTGGTTTTTTTACTTAATAATTCTTTATGGTAGAGAGTGTTAGTACAGCCAAAAGATGGTGTATGTTTGGTTGGGTTTTTTTGTTTTGTTTGGTTTTGAGTTTTGTTTTTTTGTTTGTCTTTTTGAGACAGGGTCTCCCTGTAGCCCCAGCTGGCCTGAAGTTCACTATCTAAACCAGGCTGATCTGGATCTCAGCAGTCCACCTGCCTCTGCCTTCGAAGTGCTAGGATTGAAGGTGTATGCCACTACACCCAGCAACCAAAAGGTTTTTGAAAAAACCAAATGCCCCTGTCATAGACTAGGAACCAGGGAAAACCAGTATGATTTGTCATTTTGTCAGCCAAGACCAAAGCCATCAATTAGAGGGACACTTTTCATTGCTAAATGTAACTACATCTTCTGTGGGTCCGCTCTGAAACTAATGGACAAGGTATGTCTTGCAGATGTTAGAGATTTCATCACATTTAGAACTCTATTCTCTTTTGGTCTAATAATCCAGTAACAGTACATATGATGGCAGAGTGCATGTGCTCCATCCCTCCTTCTGAGAGTGGTACTGGGACTGACAGTCACACTCTGGGAACAGCTGCTACTTCTGCCCTAATGTTAGGTACTTGATACACATTATGCACAGCATCGTTTTTTCATTTTACTTTATTATGAAAGTTGGCTCTCATAGAAAGATCTTGTAAATAGTGTGTGGGTGGGATAAGGAAAATGATGTTGGCAGGCTGGTGAGCTGGCTCAGCAGGTAAAAGTGCTTGCCAAGCAAACCTGACAACTCTAGTTCAATCCCCTGGTCCCACAATGGAAGGAGAGAACTGATTCCCAAAAGTTGTTCTTTGAGCTCCACACATACCTTTGGCACAGGAGCACCTGCACTCAGACACGTCATATACATGCACACACAGAAGAATAAAGAAAAATTTTTGCTTTTTAAAAATGACATTGGCACTCTCGGGGACCTTTACCCCTGCCTTGTCAGGGCTCAGTGTGTTCCTCATCTTAACACATTTCAGGAACTGAGGCCCAGAGGTATTTTAGAATGTCCCAACTCCTGAGCATGATAGAGGAGGCTGAGTCAAAGCCAGGTGTGTTACTTCTGATCCTGAGTGCTCTGCTACCCAACCTGTCCTGCCTCTCTTCTTTTAACATATGTTCTTAGAAAAGACTATGTTAATTTTGATATTTTCTAAAATTCATTTTTCTGATCTGAATGTGTGGTATCTATGGTAATGTCTTTGCCTCTAATTTGGGGAATTTTTTTAGCATGCAGGTGTAGCAATAAGTAACAGACTGAACAGCTTGGTGTTCATTATTTCCAAAAGGCACAAGGTTTGAGTGTCTGGCTGGTCTCTTCTTTAGGCATTGACCTGTCTGAGTGCCTGCAGTATCCAGACTTCAGCGTTGTCGTCCTTTATAAAAAAGTCATCATTGCCTTTGGCTTCATGGTTCCTGACGTAAAGTACAATGAAGCTTACATCTCATTTCTGCTTGTCCATCCCGAATGGAGAAGAGCAGGGATCGCCACTTTCATGATCTACCACCTGATTCAGGCAAGTTCTCTCTGCTTATGACTCACCCTAAATAATATTATTTACCTTTAAAGGCTGCCCTCAAAGACCTGGAGAAGGCATCCCCAGCATGGCCCAGTGGTGATACCTGGAAACCAAGTGAAAGGAAGCCATTGTCACCACTCAGGAGGCTGTGGAGCACATAGACAAAGCCTACAGCCCCTAGGACATGATTCTCTTCAGACTCAGGCTGCAGAGTGTTTGCTTGACTCATCTTTGTCTGTGGGCACCTTGCACCCCAACCAGACCATACGCCCCAGGGCCCAAACACAGACTCAATCTGTAGTACTTGGTGACGGCTGTGATTAGATGGTGTCTATTTACTATCTACAAACACTGACATCACCCCTACAGAATTGCTCTGCACATTCACAGCAGGTTGTTGTCCTTGGCATAGTAATTGTAGTCAGAATGCATGTGGAAGCATAGGGTGACTTAGAGAAAAGAAGGAAGCTGTCATTGCCTCCTACAGAGTTCTCACATTTGAACCTGACAGCCAGGAATCTCAAGGACTGGCAACTGCAACATCTCAGTGCCTTCCTTGTTAAACAACTTCTTAGCCCATGTGGCCTAGGAAACCTTGTTCTGTGTGGTAGACTAAATTTTAAGAACATGCCTTGTGTTTATAGGACTCTTAACTGTGCTCCCTAAATACAGAAATCTCAGTTCTGTCAGATCCAGAAGGAGACTTAGGAGTTCAGACGTCTATAAAGGTCTTCTAGCTTTATAGTTAGATTTTTAGAATTTCATATTTGTGCATTTACTTTTTTACTTTTTCTAGCATTTCTAGGAAAGGAATTCTTACACGTTTTGGAGATGGAGTATTAGCAATCCTCTAGAAAAGCAGAACTTCCATTCTCTCATCAAGGTTTTATAGTGTTGTTTCTGATGTTTGATATATAAATGTAATTGAATTATAAGTAACATAATGCAGGGGCTGACAAGATGGCCCAGTGAATAAAAGTACTTGCCACCGAGCCTGAAGACCTAAGTTCAATCCCCCAGACCCACATGGTGGAAGGAGAGAACAAATTCCCCATGTTGTACTCTGACCACATTGTGCAACATGGCACATGCATGCCCCCACACACAACCTCACATAATAAATAAAATGTAATTAAAATAACAAAACAATGAAGTATCATCTGTGGCCCTTGCTTCAGGGTGGAAATAAACCCTCCAGAGCACATCAGTCCTCTTAGTCTCGGAATGCACAGAATGCTCCTGAGTTTCTGGCTTTTGCTAGGTGCTACAGAACCTCAGCCCTAAGTTCCTGATTTCTGTTTGCTGCCCTCAGAAGAGTATCTTCACCTCATTCCCCCTCTGGCCATGTGGTTTCACTGGGTGTTTTTCGTCTCTTTGGCAGACCTGCATGGGCAAGGATGTAACCCTTCATGTTTCAGCTAGCAACCCTGCCATGTTACTGTACCAGAAGTTTGGCTTCAAGACTGAAGAGTACGTTTTGGATTTTTATGATAAGTATTACCCACTGGAGAGCACAGAGTGTAAACATGCATTCTTCCTGAGGCTCCGGCGCTGAGGTGAAGCCAGCCCTTCCAGAGAAGAGTGGATGCTGTCAGAGAATGGGCCTTAGGGAGCCGTTCAGACAACTATCTTCATGGTGGACCCTGGTCTCCAGGTACACAGCCTCCACACCGCCTAGCTGGGTGAGTGGAGCCATGCACAATGGTACGAGTTGGCAGCCTTTCCGCAGACACCCTCCAGCCCTTTCTGGAGCAGCCTTCCAGGAGTGGAGTGGACTCCACTGTTAACCATAACTGAGTGATGCTACTATCCTCCTCCCATGTAACATTGAGTGAACCCAAAAGAGCTGCTAAACTGATGCACTTGAAAACCTCCTTGTCATGCATTAGAGCTCAAGAGATACGAGAGCTATTAAAGATTTGCAGTGCCCACATGACCCTCTGCTGCCCTGGGATGAGAGATCATGAGATGACAGAAATGCGTCTGACCCTATTCCCAACCTGTGTGTCATTGACTCCAGGAGGACTCAAGGCATTGAAGCTGTTGTGTCTTGCTGACTTTGTCCCAGTCAAGAAGACTAAGCTCAGTGTCTATCTCCTTGTTGCGTGACCTGTTCTGCCTGTTAGCATCTCCTGGCAGGGAATTTGGTCTGGCTCGGGGAGGGTTGCGTTCCTGTCTTGACTTAGGAAAATGGCTTGGGATTGAAGTAGTTGAGCTGGATCCCTTCCCAGATCCTTCTTATGCCCAGGACAGTTGCATGACAGGCATGGAGGAACGCAGTGATACAGGCAAAACCCACTGTGGGTGTAGCCTACTCTCTCTGCTGGATAAGTCTGCCTCATGTGTTGTAGGGGTTGGAGATGTACCATCAGGTGTCTTTGAATCCTGCAAGTGCATTTCCAAAATATCAAATGTTCTCAAATAAAAATTTTTCCACAGAACAACTCACAGCCAGGCCTTGATAGTCATCTTGTACCCTCTTTAATTAGGGACAGTGGTTCCTAGCTTTGTGGCTTTGTGGGCTGTGGGTGCTTTTGAGAATCCAATGCGCTGCAGCACTGTCCCGCACAGCCAGATTATCCGCTGGGTGGAGCGTGTGGCACTCCTCTGCTCTTGGGCTCTCTTGCAGCTCAAACCCTGTGTTCACAGGAGGACAGCCTGCAGGTTGCTCCAAGACCTGAGGCCACAGTTGAGACTCCATTTCATTGGTAGAGAACTGGAGCAGCACTGCCTTGTGTCTGTTTCTTGTTCCTTCCTTCCTTCCCAAAGCTTTCTACCTTTTAAAGGCCTATGTTGACGAAATGGATTGTAAGCCCCGTGAAGTAAAATTGAGGAAGCCATGTTTCCCAAACCTGGAAACCTGTTTGCAACTGTCAAGTGAATATCAAACACCTGTGTGGCAAGTATATGTACCCAAGCATGGCTTGGGGTATTGACTCCATGACTTTCTGGAATTGAGGGGGGCTGTAACTACTTTAGTTGGCTTTCCTTTCCCTTCCTTCCTTCCTTCCTTCCTTCCTTCCTTCCTTCCTTCCTTCCTTCCTTCCTTCCTTCCTTCCTTCCTTCCTTCCTTCCTTCCTTCCTTCCTTCCTTCCTTCCTTCTTTTTCTTCTTTCTTTTTTGTCTCTTTGAGACAAGATCTCCCTGTAGCCCCAACTGGCACTTGCTATGGAGACCACGCTGTCCTTGATCTCACAGAGAGCTGCCTGCCTCTGCCTCTGTCTCTGCCTTTGCCTCCCAAGTGTTGGCATGTGCCCCCATGCCTGGCTATTTTACATTTTTTTTAAGTCCTTTTCTGTTTTATAAATTGCAGCTTCGTCTTACCATTTTACTTTATTTTTAAATTTAAAAAAATGTATTTTATGTATGAGTGTTTTGCCTGCATGTAAGTGCACCACATGTGTATAATGCCTGTGGAGGCCAGAAGAGGCCATTGTATCCCCTGCAACTGGAGTTAGGGATTGTTTAGCTGTCATGTGTGTGCTGGGGACTGAACCTAGGTCCTCTGCAGGAGCCGCCATTGCACTTAACCATTGAGTAATGTCAATACCCACGCCCCATTTTACATTTTTTTACTCTTTATTGAATTTTTGCCTCTCTTACATTTTTTAACTATGAAAATGTTTGATCCTCCAAATCAGAATGATGCAGCAAGAGCACTCACCAAGATGTTGCCGTATTTCCTTCATTATCCTTCTTTTGCTTTGCTAAAATATATTTTCAGGTAAATCCCAAATAGTAGTTGTACCACCACTTAAGTATTTCTGACAGTTATGGATATTTTCTTGTATCACATTGGTGCTTATTATCACTTTTTAAAAAGCGAACACTTTTTAAAATTACGTCTTAGTCAGCTTATAGTCAGACCTGACTGTATGTGTCAGCAGCCAGGCCAGGTTCATACACACAGCCGATTCTTACTCTTCTGCCCTCTAGTCCCTGGCCACATTTTGTCACAAAACGCACATCAGTTGCCTTGTGGTGTCCTTTGTGGGTGGAATAGACGATGGAATAGACGGGGTGAGAAGTGGGCCTGACCTTGTCTCTAAGCAGGACCTATGGGAAGGTTATTTCCCCACCCCCATCTCTGGCTTGGGAACTGGGGCAGAGCCATTTCCCAAGGCTGAATTTGGCACTTCCAACATGTGAGACTGCTGTTGGTTTTGTTTGTTTGTTTGTTGCCTTTGTTTTTGAGACAGGCTCTTGTGTAGCCTAGGTTGGCTTTGAACTGGTGATAATCCTGCCTAAGATTCCCAAGTGTTAGGATTACAGGTATGTGCCAGCATACCCAACTGTTTTGTTGGTTTGAGACAGTGTCTCACTGTTGCCCAGGCTAGTCTCAAATTCCTACCCTCAAGTGTTCATCCTACTTCAGTCTCCCAAGTACTAGGATTACAGGCATGTACTTCTTTCTAATAAAGCCTTAACTAGTGCTCTGAAGTGATTTTCTACAATGTGTAAAACATTATCAAATTCCCATGTTCTTTTGTTTACCTTCCATCCCACAAAAATGACATATAGCTGGGTGTGGTGGCTCACACCTTTAATCCCAGCACTTGGGAGGCAGAGGCAGGTGGATCTCTGTGAGTCAAGGCCAGCCTGGTCTACATAGTGAGTTCCAGGACAGCTGGGGCTACAGGGAGACCCTGTCTCAAAAAGACCAAAAAAAAAAAAAGTGACCTGAAAGAAGATGAGGAACTCTGCCTTTATTTTATCCCCTGGGAGGTGGCCTGTGGAAGCCAAGTAAGCCCTCAGTACTCTGTGAGACAGCTACCCTATGACCAGAATTAATGATATCCCTATTTACCTAGAGTCTGTGTAGAGGCTGAGCCCTGTTTACAACAGGATGCTTGAGAACCAGCCTTAGTTAAAAATTTTCTAAATACAGTTAAAAGACTTTTTATGTAGGGACTAGAGCGATGGCTCAGTGGTTAAGAACACTGGCTGCTCTTGCAGAGGATCCAGGTTTGGTTCCTAGCACCCACATGGCAGCTAACAATTGTAACTCCAGTTCCAGGGGATCTAATGCCCCCTTATGACCTCCAAGGACATGAATGACATAGGAACTTAATATAGGCAATACACTCATACACATGAAATAAAAATAATACAACATTTTTTAGAAAAAGAGACTTTATGTAAAGTGTGCTTGTCCTAATAGCCACACTGCCTTGGGATCTTTTCTGGAACTGTTCCCATCTCCACAGCTGGAGGGAGAGGCATCCAGGCTACCTCCACAATGCTGGATTGCTTTATGCACTGTGGTGATGGAAGGATATCCTACAGGTGTCTGTCTATGGGGAGTTGGGATAGTGAATAATGTACCTCAATCCTGGGACCAGCCATGGGGTCCTAAGACTTCATTGCTACCCAGTGGCCTCTAGTACTGGTTGGTTCACTAGTGTGTTCTTCTCTCTAAGAAACACTGCAGTTATTCATGAAAAACAAGTTAGCAAACTTAAGCAACTATCATGCTTCAATGTCCTCATCCATAAAATGGGGTTGGCAGAACCTCCCTCATGGATTTGAAGTGGCAGGCACATAGTCAAGAGAATTTAAAACAGAGCTTGTCTAGTGTGTGCAGGAATGGTGGTTCAGGTCCCAGCACTGCAAAAATAAAAGTCACAAACCAAGAACTCCGAGTTCAGAGCTTAACTACCTGATGTCAGAACCAGCAATCTTATCTGCTCTAACTGCACTTGGGACATGGGGTGCTCAGAACTGCTGGCACGGAATAGAGTGCCACACACTTTGGCTGATGGAGGGAGGAGGAGCTTAGCTGCTCCAGGTGCAGGACTGGGTGAGCCAGCTCAGCTCTGCCTCTTGTTTTTCTCACTTTTCAACTTTTCTTGCACTAGCCCTCCTCTGTTGGGCAGCTCTTGCCTGAGTCCTTGCCAACCCCTAATTGACTTCCTATTTTTGTCTACCTCCAGCTTGATGCCTGGTAGGTGTATTTCTTTTTCTTTTCTTTTTTTTGCTTTTTTGAGATAGGGTCTCCCTATAGCCCCAGCTGTCCTGGAACTCACTATGTAGACCAGGCTGGCCTTGAACTCACAAAGATCTGCCTGCCTCTGCTTCCCAAGGGCTGGGATTAAAGGCATGTGTCACCAGAAAAAACAAAAACACAATACCGTAATGTATATAAATACAATATAGAAAAACTTTTAAATAGGGACTGGAAAGATGGCTCAGCAGTTAAGAGCTCATACTGCTCCTACAGAAGATCCAAGTTTGCTTCTCAGCACCCCCATGGTGGCTTGCAACCACCTGTAACTCCAGCTCCAGGGGATCCAGTGCCTCCTGGACTCCACAGGCACCCACACTCACTTGTGCACAGACTGTCCCCCAACTAATATACACATAATTTAAAAATAAAAATATTAAATATTTAAGTAAAGGAGAAAACCATAATTTTGCATTTAAATTACTTTTTATCATCTTTATTCCAGAGATACAGGGATGACTCATTATATATGTCAATGTATGTAATAAGTTATATACACAGACTTAAAGACAAAAATCACATGATCATCTCAATGGATGCACAAAAGTTCTTTGACAAAATCCAATATGCCTTCATGATAAAAGTTAGAGGGAATTGGACTGGAGGAACATACCTCAACATAATTAAGGCTATATACATAAACCAACAGCCAACATCATTCTAAATGGAGAAAAACCTGAAGCACAAGGTTGTCCACTATCATCATTTCTTTTTCAGCTTATTTTTTTATTTTTATTATTTTTATTTTATGTGTATGCATGTATTGCCTGCATGTAGTAGGTAAGTGCACCTGTGTCGTGCAATGCCCGCAGAGGTCAGAAGAGGCTGTCAGATCCCCTGGGACTGGAGTTACAGACAGTTGTTAGCTGCCATGTGGGGGCTAGGATTTGAACCCGGGTCTTCTGCAAGAATAACCAGTGTTCTTAACCACTGACCCATCTCTCCAGCCCCTCAGCTTATTTTTTTTTATGCTTTGAAGAATTATTATTTTTTTAAATTTAATAACCACATGATTAGAAGAAGCATTTCATTACAGCTTTAACATATTCAGTAACACTCTCCAGAGCAAGGATACACCTCTTTCAAAAGTGCCTATAAAGTTTTAGGTTCACAGTTGAATTAATACAGTTATACAATATTCAACCCAGTATAAGCCCTATAAGACATAAAATTGGATGAGTTTTTAACCTTTAAAAAAGATCTCCATTTCATTTTAAAATATACTGTTTCTTACAGCTTATTTTTTTAAGCACAGAATTGTCATGAGTGGGCTATGCCAGAAAGAGACAAATATGTTTTTGTTTCTCCACACCAGAATTTATTGAAGAACAAATTCAGCGGTTTCAGTGGTAGCAATTTACCAGATAATTCCACCTGCCCCAAGATTTGGCTGGGGTGAATGCAGGTTTTTTTGGTTCCAATTTTAATTACTAATATTAACTGTTCTACTTTGGTTTCTGTGACTGTGACAAAACCCTGACCAAAAGCTACTTGGGGAGGAAGGATTTATTTCAACTTACAAATTACAGTCTGTCATTGAGGAAGTCAAGGCAGGAACCTGGAAGCAGAGACTATGGAGGAACGCTCCTCGCTGGCTTGCTCCCCCTGAATGGCTCAGCTGCCTTTCTTATCCCAGGCTCACCTGCTCAAGGATGGCACTGCCCACAGTGGGCTAGGCCCTCCTACATCAATTAGCAATCAGAATTTCCATAGACATGGCCACAGGTCAATCCGACGGAAGCAGTTCCTCGGTTGAAGTTTGCTGTCCCTAGGTGTGTCAAGTTCACAACCGAAGCTTCATCACATTAGTTCTCATCACACAGTACACAGTTAATGTCTATATATCTGTATGTGTGTATGTGGTTTACAGAAGTTAAAGAGATTGCAGTAGAGGTCAGAACGTTTCAGAACTGTTCAGAGAGCTTGAGTCTGTATTGATAAGGAACCAAACCGGTGCTGGGAGGGAGCTGCTGGAGTCAGGGTTGGAGAACAAAGCTATAGAGTTCAGTTGCAAGGTGAAAATCCAAGCCAGGGTTCAGAAGCAGGAAATGGTGGGTCAGGTCCTGGTCCAGATGGGCAAAAAGGTGTGTGGGCAAACAGTTGAGTAACCTTGTATCAATGGCAGGGGATGAGGAACTGAGCTGAAGGACAATCAGGGAGTCCTCTGCTTGTCAGTCTTTGACACACACCAGGTATCAGTTGATAGGTTGCTGTGGGACCATGCCATCACAGTCTTAGGTGTTTATCAATTTATGGGGCCCAGGAGAGGGAGCTATACCCTTTCCTTGGTCTGGTGTCTCTGATAAGTTCTTGGGCTTGGTTTCCCTGATATGACTTTAATATGCCCATGTGCTCCTACAGTCTCAATTCATCTGGTAAATTTATAGGGTGGCTCTCTTTCTACTCCCTGGAATAAGTCATTTATCAGCCTGTGCTGGATGGTGGTGCATGCTTGTAATCCCAGAGCAGTGGAGGCAGTGATGGGATAGAGATGGGGTGATCCCTAGGGCTTTCTGGCCAAATAGCCTGTCCGAATCAACAAGCCCCAGGCCAGTGAGAGACCTTGTCACAGGAATAAGGTAGAAAACTCCAGAGAAGTGACACTAGTTGATCTGTCTACACACACTATGTCACTATGTGCACACACACACACAGACACACACAGAAATATGGACACTCCTCATACAACACCCCCCACCCACTAGAATTAGGCACTACTTAAGGTAATTTTTGTTATTTTAAAATAGCTGATAACTTGCTATTTATTATTTTTTTATGTATATGAGTGGTTTGTATATATGTTAGTGCACCTATGTCATGCAGTGCCCTCAGAAGCCAGAAGAGGGCACTGGATCCCCCTGGAACTTGAGTTAGGGATTGTTGTTAGTTGCCCTCTGGGTGCTGAGAACTGAACCTGGGTCTTCTGGAAGAGTAGTCAGTGCTCTTAACTGCTAAGCCATCTCTCCAGCCCCATAACTTGTTATTTTAAGAATCATATCACGTTGACTGTTTTCAACTGTTCTGTGGTGGCAAATCTTTTGAGCACTGCTGATGGCCTTCGTTAATCTAAGGGAATTGAAAGCTCTTGGTGTATCTTTATTTAGGTGAGTTTTTCTGACAATTTAGGTGGTCATTCTTACCCTAGTCCTATCTGGAGAATTTGTGTGCTGTCCCCCTCAGAATTTATTTCATGAGGTGTTAAAGTGAGTGGAATGACGGAGAGGGAGGGAGGACAAGAGAAGGAAGAGATCACTGCCAAGACAAAACACCCCAGAGGCAGTCGCAGCAACATCTTTTCTAGGCTCTCAGCTGCTCCTCAACCAGAACCAGTACTTGCCTCTGAGCCCAGAGACGAGGGGCTGTGAGGAAAATTTCCCATTTTTGCCTTCCTTTAGAGGCCCACTGCTTCTGCTCCGATGCCTGGGCCTGCTTCTGGCTTCTGCCCTTGGATGGTAAAGGCTGGGTCCCACCAGTACACCCAATCCCAGGCTTCTTTCTCCAGGTTTCCCACAGTCAGCACCAGCAAACCGCCTTTGCTTCCCACCCAGCCCCAATTTCCTGCCTCTCACAGAAGTTTTCTCTCCTAATTGTGAGGCCATGGACATCACAGAGGTGTGTGATACAACTGCAAAAGTGTGGCCTCTCGGTATTTGGGCCTGAATCCTGCACCTGTCATCACATGCTCTGAAGTAGGGTTATCACTAAGTCCCTACATCTCTTCAGGTGGATGCTGTTCTGTGTTTGATTTCATTTTATCCTTGTGTCTTTAAAAAAAAAAAACCCAAAAAACTAAAAATAAAAACTATACTGGTACTTGTTCTTTTCCTTCCTGCATTTAAAATTATACATATATATTTTAATTTTATATAGATTTATATAAACATAGGCACACCACTAAATAAATAAACAAATCAAGAAAACCAGACTTGGGCTGGAGAAATGGCTCAGCATGTAAGAGCATTTACTGCTCTTGTAGAGGACCAAAGATCTGAACTTGATTTTTAGCACCCAAATCAGACATCTCAAAACTGCCTATAATTCTAGCTCCCAGGATATCCAATGCCTCTGGCTTCCATGGTCACCTGCACTCATGTGCACATACCCCCCACCACATAATTAAAATAATAAAAATAAAGGAAACCAGACTCATTGGCTTTTGTGTTCCAAAAGTCTAAACCCTTGGAGAAGCCTTGAGGAACTCTGGTACTGGTGATGTTTGAAGAAAACAAGTCAAGGGGCTGGAAGTGATGAGTGGAGGGAGCTGTGAGGTGGGGAGAAGGCTGCAGAAGTGAATTAGGCCTTTAGTTCTGCAAGTAACAGAACCACAATTGAAGCTGGTTTAAAAAATTACTGCCTGGGTAAATCCAGAGGCAGTGTGTCTCCTTGCCACACAATTCAGTAGCTCGTTAGCTATATGACCTTGGGCAAGTCATTCTACCTGAATTTCCGTATTTGTGAAGAAAAATTGTTGGTATCAAATGACTCACTAAAAATAAAGGTCTTATAGCAACCTAAGATAAAGTGTTTTGTCAAGTATTGCTGGATAACAAATAAAAAATATCCGAGGTCTTCAGTAATGCACAGTTCCTTCGCTCATGGCTACAGGCTGACAAGACTGGGTTGTGGTATTCTAATTAAGTCTCTGTATGCAAGTGGGTTTAGCTCCCAGGCTGATGGGCCAAGTTCTGTTCTGCCCACACATGTTCCACCGGGTTCCTGGTCAATTTGGCAGCAGGCACCAGCAGAATGTTCCCATGTCTGATGGAGGCACGTGCTGGCACTACCATTGTGCTCCCATTCCTTTGGTCAAAGCTTCACATTCCTTAGCCACTATCAGTTAGGAAGGAAACTAACTTCTTCCCATTCCAGTGGACAGTAATGTAAAGTCACATGGCAAAGGGCATGAAGAATTATAAACAGTATTTGAAGGAAAAACAATCAGTAGATTAGAGGGAAGTATTGTGTTATTTAGCACTGTTATATTAAAATATTTTCTAATCTCATGGCTTCCTCTGATCCATGAGTTATTTTAAATATTTTAAAATTTATTTTTATGAATGTTTTGCCTGTATGCGTGTAAGTTGGATGGTTGTTAGTCTCCATGTGGGTCCTAGGAACTAAACCCAGGTCCTCAGCAAGAGCAGGCAGTGCTCATAACCACTGAGCCACCTCTCCAGCCCCATCCATGGGTTATTTAGAAGTGTATTGTTAAATTTCCATGTTCTTGGGTTCAATCCATATGTATTATGTGGATATATGTAGATATGGCTCGAATATGTACATATACATATAATAATCATATAATTATATATATAGTTTCCATGCCTTTAGGAGAATTTCCATATATTCTTCTGTTACTGATTTTTAGTTCAATTGTCTTGTGATCACAAACCAGTTAAACTTACTAAAGTTATACTGTGTCTCTCTGCTCAGGAAACACACCCTGAAACACCTAAAGGTAAATGACCATGGTATATGTAACTTACTGTCGGGTGGGTCAGAAAAAAGTGTAGGTGGGGATGGAAGGGAGGGGACTTTTAAGTTAGAAAAGAGAAGAGAGGAAAGTCAAATGGAAAAGCTAGTAATCACCCCCATACCCCCACCCCTGCCTAGTCTTCAGGGTATGTATCTTCTATACCTTCTCCGTACCCATGCACTCCTACACTAATATTTATATATTACATGGGATTTTGAAAAGTAAAAATAAGATCATTCTTTGTGTGTCATTTTTTAGTTTGATCTTCTCTTTTAATATATCATAGAGCTGGGCGTGGTGGTGCATACCTTTAATCCCAGCACTTGGGAGGCAGAGGCAGGTAGATCTCTGTGAGTTCAAAGCCAGCCTGGCCTACATAGTGAGTTCCAGGACAGCTGGGGCTATAGGGAGACCCCATCTCAAAAACTAACTAGCTAACTAACTAACTAACTAACTAACTAACTAAATCATAAAAATCCCTCCAGGAAAAAGATAAATTTTATTTGCTTTTCAATATATATAATATTCATATGTATGTGAATATTAGTTTCTTTAACCATCTCTCCTTATTGGTAGACACTCTGGCAGCTTTCAGTCTTTGCCGCCACAAACAAGATACCCCAAACCATCCTTTTACACAGAGCCTATTGTATTGGTGCCAAATCCACAAGTCACTTCTGAAATTATATTTATTTGGTTGGTTAGTTTGGGCCAGGGAGGGTCTTGCTATGTAGCCCAGGCTAGCTTCCAAATCACTATGTATCCCAGACTGTCCTTGAAGTGAAGAGGTTCCTACATCAGCTTCCCCAGTGCAAGTTTTACAGGCATGTTCTGCTAGGGCCAGACTGAAATTAGAATTTTAATTAAAGCCAAGAAACACAACAAACCTTTCAGGATCCACTAAGCTCTGAGCTGTTTGCTGTGGGCCTAAAGGTGGTCTCCAGAGGGCTATCCAGTTGCAAACAAACCCAGCATTTTCTGGAGGCAAGCTGGAACATCCTTCAGGAAGATGGGTGGACCAAGTTTCTCTTCAAAAATGAAGATACTGCTTTCTTGTGGCAGGTCCCCCATATTTGGTAGGTGAGTCCAACATTACCATATGTCCACCAACCCCACACATCTCTTAGCTTGTTCATGAATGCCCACTGATTATATAACTTCAAAAAGGTTTTGCTAGAAATTCTATGCAGGCCCTCGGCTTCTGTAGGAGGGCAGCATATGTTCCCTAAGTAGCTGGCTGGATGCTCAGGTGGAGTCAATTTCTAGCCCAATCAGTTTGTCTGGGATCACAGTTTTGATCACCACATGGTACATAATGCCTTACACCAAAAATAATAGACATTCATGGATTGGTGCCTAATGTTAGGCATTTAGTCAAGTGCTTTTACATAGACCATCTCATTTAATTTCCTCTATAACTCTGTGATCCACAGGAGTTGTATAACCTCCTATCATCACTTACCCATTATTACAATAGTTCTGCATAAAACTCCAAAAACTTAGTGGTTTAAAACAATCACTTAGTATTTGCTTGTGATTCTGTAAGTAATTTAAGCTGGGCTCAACTGGGCAGTCCTGGTTTCATATTTCTTTGGTCATCTGCAGGTCAGCTGGGCACCTTGACCTCTGTAAGTTGACTGGCTGTGGACTGGAACAATGGGATTTAAAAAATATTTTATTGTGCCAGGTGTGGTGGTACATGCCTTTGGGAGGCAAAAGCAGGCGGATCTCTGAGTTCAAGGCCAGCCTGGTCTACATTGTGAGTTCCAGGCCAGCTGGGGCTACAGGGAGACCCTGTCTCAAAAAACAAAACAAACAAAAATATTTTATTATTATTTTATGTGTATGAGTGTTTTGCCTGAATGTAAATGCACCACATGCATACAGTGCCCCTGGAGGCCAGAACAGGATGTCAAAGACCCTGAAACTGGAGTTACAGATGGTTGTTAGCCACTTTGTGGGTGCTGGGAATCAAACTCAGGTCCTCTGGAAAAATAGCAAGTGTTCTTAACAGCTGAGTCATCTCTTCAACACCCAAAAATGGGGATTTTTAAAAATTTAATATTCTATGTGTATGGGTATATTGCCTGCATGTGTGTAAGTGCATCCATGTTGTGCAGTGCCCTTGGAGGTTAGAAGAAGGCATTGGAGCCTCTGGAACTAAAGTTACAGGTGGTTGTTAGCTGCCATGTGGATTCTGGGAATCGAACCCTGGTCCTCTGCAAGAGCAGTCAATGCTCTTAACCACTGAGCTATCTCTCCAGTCCCAGCAATGGGGATTTTTTTTGATCCATGTGATAGCTCATCCTCCAAAGGGCTAGCCTGGACTTATTTTCACATAGGAAGGTAACATAAGGCTTCAGGAAGAATGACAGATGGAGAAGAACAGAGAAGGAGAATGGGTGCCAAGGAGGTCTACTCAAAATTGCCCTATCACTTTGTCACATTCTGTGGCCAAAGCAAGCCACAGGTCAGCCCAGATGCAAGTGGTTAGAGAGTAGACCTCACCTCTTGTGAAGAGCTGAAAAAATATTACAAAAAGAATGGATTAAAAGATGAGCAAAAGTGTGTGGTCCCTTGTGTCAAGTACCTCACATGTTTTTGCAGGTCGGCAGAGGGAGGAACTGAGCTGAAGGAAAAAATAAAAGGCAGGTGAGAACCTTGATGATTAAGGACCTAAGCATTCAGCCCCTCTCCTGTCTGTGTGTAACGGCTTTCTGACCATTGCAACCTTCCATGATCTCACTGTTTCTGAAGATCCCTAGCAAGGATTTTCTTCCACAAGTAGACCTTAAGAAAATTATCTTCAAAGACCAAGCCCTTCAAGGAGAGATGTTTGGGAGAAAATGAAGGTGGCATGCAGGTAGGTTTGTGAGTAGACAAATAGGTGGTTGAATTTCTGGAGAGGTGAGTGGATGGTTTGTGGGAGTAGGTGGAAGGATGGGTTTGTGCATATGTATGTGAATGGGTGGATGGATGGATACATGGAGGGGTATATGGATTCATGAATGGGTGGTTGGGTGCATGGATGACAGGATGGCAAGGAGGTAATGTGAAGGGGCTGAGGGGAACTCTATTGTCCTCTCTCTGGTTTTGATTGACATTGAAAAGCAGGAACTGTGGAAATGTGGACCTGTAGGAACCATCTGTTAAGCTAAGATGCTGAGGTCTAAGGTCTGCACTGAAGTAAAACGGGCTTTCTAACCAGAGATGTGACAATTTAGAACCTGAGCTGGAAGCAATAAACACAGAGCTTTCCTTCCTTTGGGGGAGAACGTCTAGAACTATTTTAAAGGTATCAGTCAGGAGCACAGGCTGATCTATTTCTTCTCTCATGTCTCCAGTCTTAAGTACCCCACCACTGAGCTACAGCCTCAGCCTTCTAAACCTCCCCGTTCAAGGCACTGGGATCCCGAGAGGACCCTTTTGGAAAGAGGTTGACAATCAGGGCCTTCCCTCACAGGAACAATCACAAGTCCTGACTGGTCACAAAAGTCTCTCCCACTTTATGGGTCACTCTGTGTGGATGACTGTTGTGAATCCATGTCTGTGATCAAGGTTAGTGTCAAGGACCCCAGACCAGTCCAAATTGGTTTATGGGAAAAGCCTGAACTCTGGCCTGGAAGCCCAACTGCCCAAATGTTGGCTCCAAATACACCAGCCCATGGTTCATCATGCCATTGTCCAAACCCCATTTCCTCCCCATAGAACTCTGAGGAGCTGGGACAGGAACCTGACTGTAGGGGTTGGACCAGTCTCCCAAATGAGGCCTCCGAGAGTATCAGCCTCTCAGCAGCTTCTGCTCCACCTGCCCCATACCTGCCAGCTCCCTTCCAATTCCAGCATGCTCTTATCTCCTTTAAATGTTTTGTTTTGCCTCTGCTTGCTGACTTTTTACCTGGGTATATCAGATGTCTAGATAAAGGTCAGGACTCTTTCCAGAGCTACAGAGGCTTCCCTGTGCCTCTCTCCAAGACTGCCACTTTTCTGACCTTTGTCCCCATGGGTGACTTTTGTTAATTCCTGACTGTACTATAAATGGAATAATCTTTAGCTTAGGCCTTGCCACCTTAACATGCTTATTGTTAATTTGCATTAGCACATCCCTGCCGAGCTGGAGCTCCTGAGGACTGGGTCCTCTTTACCTCTGTGTGAGCCACTGCCTCCAGCCTCGGGCAAAACAGGGTACCCAGAGGAGGTTCATCCACAGAGGGCACCCAGTCTCTCCACAGCACAGTACAGGAAAGAGCACCAGCCTCTTGCCTTTGGAGCCAGCTTGCATCCACTACTGTGTGACCCTAGCCAGGACTCCTGGCTACCTTTCTTTTTTTTTTTTTGCCTTTTTGAGACAGGGTCTCCTTGTAGCCACAGCTGGCCTGGAACTCAATATGTAGGCCAGGCTGGCCTCAGTCTCACAGAGATCTGCCTGCCTCTGCCTCCCGAGTGCTGGGATTAAAGGTATGGGCCACCATGCCTGGCTCCTGACCACTTTTTATTCAAGTCAGAGAATAATAAACTGGACATCTAGGGTCAATGAGATAATTAGTTTTTTGAGTTATTAAAAAACTTTATTAGACATTGAATTAAAAACTCGAATTCAGGTATAGAAGATTCACAGTCCAGTGCTTATCAGATGACTTTCTTCAGTTATATGAAGCATTAAGTTTATAGAAATTTTCTCTTTCTATATAAGTTATCTCAATATTTTCTTTCACTATTTCTCAGAAGTTAAATTTTTTTCAGGGCATGTTCTAGTTTCATTTCTGTTGCTGTGATTAAATATCCAGACAAAAAGCAACTTTAGGGAAGAAAGAGTTCATTTGGCTTACAATTCCAGGTCATAGTCCATTACCCAGGGGAAGTCAAGACAGGAACTAAAGGAGCTAGTCACATACATCCACAGTCAAGAACAAAGAGAGAATAAATGCATCCTTACTTGTTTGTTCTTATCTAGCATTCTCGTGTCTTATATCCCTAACTGGGGAATAATGCTGCCCAGAATGGTCTGGGCTGTATCCTCCTACATCAATTAATGATCAAGAGGATCCCCACAGACATGCCCACAGGCCAACCTGATCTAGATAATTCCTTATTAAGACTCTCTTCTCAGGTGATTCTAGGTTTTGGCAAGTTGACATTTAAAACTAACACAAGCAATATTTTTTATTATTGTTATCCTTTTTTAAATTTTTACAAAAACTTTATTGAGAATTTCATACATGTGTATAAGGTGTTTTGATCAAATCCATGCCCACTCCCTCCCTTCCAATTCCTTCCATATCTCCCCATCACCTTTTCCTGGCCTAAGGACATTTTAACTTTTAGCCAAGAAACTGACTACTGCTCTTTGGGGTCTTTTTTACTTTAACTGCCTAGCCTAACTTCCTCCTATTCTTATTACACCATCCTCTGAAGGGGTTACCCAAATTGCCAATAGGGAATAGGGATGCAGACCGCTCTAGCTTCTTCCATGCTGAACAGGGACACAGGGTGAGGCAATTGGAGTACCCCTTCATTGGATCTATCTAAAAGACTCCCAAATTGCATAGCTCTTGTCTCTAAGGGGAGAAGAAAGTCCTTGAATCATGAATAGGAGATGTGAAGAAGTAAAGGCAAGAGTAATTAGCATTACAAGTTCTAGACAGGGAACTAGAAAAAAGTCAGAACAGGGCAATTTTCAAATGGTCATATGAGAGTCCATTGGAGTTTCTTGACAAGGGCTTCCAAAAGTATCCCTCTATTGAGTTCTTCGTCTCAATGAGATAATTATATGCATCAATATGATGAGGTACTTATAAATGGCAGAAGTATAGTGGTACTGTTACACGGGTGGCTCTGACTCTAGAGAGCAGATGCTGAAGTTCCCAGGTTCTTGTACCTCTTTACAGTGAATTAAACAGAGATCTGTGGATAGTTACAGGAAGGGAGATAGCATATTGATTGGTGCAGAGGAGCGTAGAGGTGTGCCAGACCTCACTCGTGGCCTGGCTAAGAGGGCAAAACAGGAGAGAGGAGTGAAGTGAGGTCTGCAGTGGCTTCTTGTGCGTTATTAACATAGTGCCCAGCTCTCCCAAGTTCCTATAACCTGCGCTTTTCAGAGCATGCTCCCTTGGCTGAATAAGGCTCGGGTGGACAGGCCTACAAGTCCTTCCTGCTCTGCCTCACCTATGTTGATCTCTGGAACCTCCTCCTCCACAGTTTTCTATTCTGCCTCAGCACTGTGTAAATGTTAAATGAATACATAGAAAGATGTCATTTTTCCTACCTCAATTGCTGAGAGTAGGCCTAGCTTTAGCTCTCTTTCTCTCTCTCTCTCTCTCTCAACTTAAAAAAATTTATTGAGACTTCATACATGCATAGAATGTGTTTTGATCAAATCCACATCCACTCCCTTCCCTCCAACTCCTCCCATATCTCCCCATTACTTTTTTCTGACAATTTCATGTATGCTTTCTTTTGGGGGCGGGGCGCTTTTTGCTACTCTAACATTCCCCCCTCTGAAGAGGTAACCCTAAAATCTTTAAGGGGTTAGATAAGAGCCTCCAAATACTTTTGACATTTTTGGCCTTTGAAACAGAGTATGGGGGTCTGGAGAGATGGCTCAATGGTTAAGAACACTGGCTGTTCTTGCAGAAGACCCAGGTTCAAATCCCAGAACCCACATGGTAGCTAACAACTGTTGGTAACTCCAGTTCCAGAGGATCCAACAGCCTCTTCTGTCCTCCGTGGGCATTGCACGAAACAGGTGCACTTACATGCAGGCATGACACTCATACGCATAAAATAAAAAAATAATAAAATATTTAGAAAGAAACAGTATGTTGCTCAGAGGCCCAAGGACATTTTGACTTTTAGCCAAGAAACTGGCTACTTTTCTTTGGATCTTTTACCCTAATTGCCTAGCCAATTCCTCCCTCCTATTCTTTCACACCATCCTCTGAAGAGGTTACCCAGCTTGCGGATAGGAAATCAGGACGCAGACCATTCTGGATTCTTCCATGCTGATTAGGGACACAGGGTGAAGCAATTGGGATACCCCTTCAGTGGGTCTATCTAAAAGATTATCAAATTACATAACTCTTATCTGTAGGGAGAAAGGAAAGTCCTTGACTGGTGAGAAGTAAAGGCAAGAGTGCCGGGACTCAGGTTTGCTTTGCTTAGTGGGGGACCTGCTGGCTTCAAACTCTGGGACCTGTGTCTTCCCAACAGGACGATTTATTTTTGAATTTAGAATGTTTTTATACATCCCAAGGAACTAGCAGTCACGTGGGATAAGGCAGTCCCATACAAAGATTTAGGGTAAAAAGAAACAGGACATTTAGTCTGTTAGTTGGCGCCAGAAGGATTCTTAAACTTTTACTCAAGGTTATCAATGCCCATCCAGTAATTTATTGGCCACAATGTTTTCTTTCTTAAAGCTAAAAGCATGATGAACTTTTAGCTTTTAGCTCAGGAGTAAACCTTTAACCTGGCCTAATCTCTTAGCCAGGGATAGCTGAGTTATTTGTTCAGGACAAGGAGATGAGCTAAGGGTTGTTGACCAAGATGCTTTCCCACACAGCAGGGAGCCTGCACTTTTATGACCAGGCCACTTCCTCTCGCCAGAGCCACTGTTTTCAGTGCCCCTCCCTTTAGCAGAGAATGCAGCCTGGACCTATAAGTTTTAGGCTCACCTCACCCTAAGGCCTGGCATCCTGGTTTCCTACACAAGAGTAATTAGCATTATAAGTTCTAGACAGGGAACCAGAAAAGTCAAAACAGGACAAATTTCAAAAGTTCATATCAGAGTCCATTAGAATTTCTTGACTAGAGCTTCCAAAAGCATCCCTCCATTGGGTTACTCCTCATTTTTCTTTTGTCTGCCAAGGCTGGACTCAAGAGTGATAGATTCAGGATTTGTTTTCAGGCACTTTGATAGCTGTTGGAGTGGCTAGAATTAGTGTCAGTTCCCTTGCAAAGGCATCTAGATAGGGGGAGAAAACAAAATTAGCCATCATTTTAGAACTTTAGAACAATAGCTGGTTGTCTCCCTTAGCTACAGTAGGTGGGCACTACAGGATTGCAGACCAAGATTTGAAGTCCTATATCTGAGCAGCACTTTTTGCTTAGAAACAAAATCATCAATGAGAAATAATTGTGTAAATAACATTTTATATGGACTTAAGTCTAATGTCTGGGAAGTATAATTGTTAAGGTCCAGATAGCCCCACCCCCTCACCAACAGGGCCTCAGTGACCTCACAAGCCCCTGAGAAAAGGGAACCCAGTTGATAAGCACCCTGGTCTTTGAAGTCAAGAGAAGCAGACTTTTCTCCACTGTTTGGCCAACATACCAGGCTTCCCCTTTGATCTCTAAATGGGGCAGGTTTTAACAGTCCTGCTCTCCCGCTTCCCCCTGCTCAACTTTAAAAAAATTTATCTTCCCACTTTCTGCAGGAAGCAGAAGCCTCCCCCTTTAAAAGACCCCCAGCTCATGACCTGGACAGATATTTTCCCTCCAGGAAGGGAATCTGTCCCAGGTGGTCCTTTGCTAATGAACTCTATTCCAATGGAGTTTTGTCAGTGTCCTGGTACTTTCTCCTCATCAACTGGATTCTCCATGGCCTACTTTATCTATCAGATGATGCCAAAACCTGGTTCTTACTTCAAGGGACCCGCCTGGACTTCTCCAATGCCACTAACTTGGCTTTCAGGTACACCCCCACCCTTCTTTTCTCTCTCTCCTCCTCTCCCCAGCCCTCTGCTTTGCTTTCACCTCTTTCTGGTGCTCCTCACTGGGGAACACACTCTGCCTTGCCTACGTCTTCTTTTGATCTCCTTTCCCTTTGATTTCTGTCACTCCTGGACAACACTGGTCTCCGTGATGGAGCTGCTTCATCCATTCGCTACCTCAGTTTCCCCATCCCCCGGCCTGCCCCCCCACCAGCATCTCTCCCCCCCCCCTTTGCCATGGGCCTACAAGCTCTGCTGTCTTCCATCCTTTTTCCTGTCTTTATCCTCTTCCACTGCCTCTCTTCCTCACTTTACTTGGAAAATACACATGCAAATGGTCTGTATCCTTCTCCTCTCTCTCCCCCTCTCATACTAAAGCTTTCTACTCCCTGCCAAGTGCCTGCCAGCCTGCCACATGTCTGACCTCCCATGCAGGCTCTAAACCTGCATGACCCCAAGGATTTTTTTTTCCTTCCTGCTATTCACCCCCTCCAGGCAGCTGCCAAGATTGCCAGTTCACTTGCCCTGGGGATTTTTTTCTTTAACATTCTAATAATATGATAAAAGTTTCCAGCTGGCCCCATTCTTAAATTCTCTTATAAATGTGGCTAAGAACATTTAAGGGACCCTTTCTCTCCATTTCAACCCAACTAGCCTAAACTGGCTGGGCAACTTTGCTGGAGCATTTAAAGAATTTAAGGCGGCTTGCCCCATGTTCACTTGCCCTGGGGATTTTTTTCTTTAACATTCTAATAATATGATAAAAGTTTCCAGCTGGCCCCATTCTTAAATTCTCTTATAAATGTGGCTAAGAACATTTAAGGGACCCTTTCTCTCCATTTCAACCCAACTAGCCTAAACTGGCTGGGCAACTTTGCTGGAGCATTTAAAGAATTTAAGGCGGCTTGCCCCATGGACAAACAGAAAACGTTTTAAAAGCCTTTTTTCTCCTAAACTTTTTCTCAGGCAAAGGAGCTCGAAATTTTGATCTTAGGCCCTCTTAGGCATCAAACAACTGGTGCTCAGGCACCTACTTTTCTAACTAGACCTAACCATTTTAAATTTCACTATACATAAAAGCTCACAGGCACTGCTCAGGCGAGTCATATGCTTTCAGACCAACAACCAGTGACTTACATGCCCTTTTCCTTCTGCTGCCCTCATGAGTTTCCTTTCCAGTATAGCTTGTGTCTAGAAATAAAAAGATCCTGAGAACTTCACTTCACATTCATAGCTACAATTGTTGGTGAGAAACATGGATTCCTTTGATTTGTTTTTCTATTTGGGTCACATATACATATATATCTGAGCGTACTTTCTTCTTTTATTTCAAGCCTAATCTACTGGTACCAGGGGTGCCTAGGATTCTCTTGCAATTTATTTTTGTTTTTGTTTCTTGATGATTTCATAGAATAAACAATCAATTTCTAGTTCAGAGTAAGGGAATAATGCCAGATCTACACAATGGTAGTTTAAATTTTAACATTATTTAGGGCCTGTTTCTAAAGGGGAATACTTTGAGTTTTAACTTCTATAGTATATTTGCTGTTTTTAAAAATGATTGTTTTAAGTTTTTACATTGTTTGACCTAATTTACAGATTTTTTAAAAGGAATTATTTTTAGGTTTTGACATTGTTTGCATGACATCTTTATCTGGTAATATTAAAGAAATTATTTTAGATTTTAACATCTTTTATGTGGTATTTGCTAATTTCTAAAAATGACTATTTTAAATTCTTACTGTTTTACATAGTATATTTATTAGTTTATAAAGGGAACTTGAATTTTTTCTAGCCGTTTGCCTTGAAGGTGCAAAAGGAGCTGACACTTTGTGATGACTACACCTATGAAGCACATGAAAACTTGCTGTACTCCAGGGCCAAAACC
Source organism: Nannospalax galili (assembly GCF_000622305.1). NCBI lineage: Eukaryota > Metazoa > Chordata > Mammalia > Rodentia > Spalacidae > Nannospalax > Nannospalax galili. The sequence continues at coordinate 1,510,735 of NW_008353009.1, forward strand.
TTACAAGAGACAAGCTACTACCAACACATAGTTACAACAGTGACAGGTAAAAAGTAATAGTCTACCTGAGTGAGAGGCTTGAGACGCCATCTCTACTGGTCTTAACTCCTCCCCTTTCTACATTGTGAGTCTAAGCCTGTTTTTCTCTGAAATAGAGTTATTTCCCTCTCTGATACTCAGAGGCTCTATGCTTGCTTGTGTTCCAGCCCCATCATTCCCTGAGTGCTTTCTAGTTATAATGTCAAGGTAATATTATTATATTGGTAAATTGTCACATGCTGTTTGAGCTCACTGAGACACTGACTCTTTCCTGAGTTCTTTCTAGTTATAATGTCAGAGTAATATTAATTATATTGACAAATTGTCACGTGCTGTTTGAGCTCACTGAGACGCTGACTCTGGAGATGGGATTGGCCCTCACACTTCAGACTCAAGCCTATTATGTCAAGATGTGTTCTCCAAGACTTTTCCAGGCTCAGGCTGGCCCCCTGATGCTGTGACAAGGAGAAGGAGAACAACAAAACAGCCTGAGAGCAAAGGCATTATGCAGTTGAGAACAGCTAAGGTGTACATTAATTTCAATGAAACTAAATTTTATTTATTCTTAACCTAATCTGTTAATGTTTCCTTTTGTCTTTCCTGTTTCCTACAAGGTTTTATTAACTTCATTCAGTCATTTAGCTCTTAAAAAGGAAAAAGATGTTACCTCAAATCTATATGGAAACTGAACTCTTTCTTTAGATCACTAATTACCTCTGCAAAATGACATCTAAGCTGATTTGGTAAAATCCTATTTGTTGAATGCAATTTTTGTTTTTAGTTTACTTTCACAGTGTTTTAAGATGCATTTATTTTTTTGTCTACTTCAAAACTGTTTTAGTTCAAAAATAATAAACCAACCACATTCTCAACAAAGACTATATAATTAAATATGGATACACAGTCAACATGAATTTATGCTTCTTAAAATTAATTTACTTGGTATCATACTAATTTTTAATTAAAATCTCATGCAAACTAAAAATGTTAAATTAACACCAAAATATATTTATTTTTTTGTCTACTTCAAAACTGTTTTAGTTCAAAAATAATAAACCAACCACATTCTCAACAAAGACTATATAATTAAATATGGATACACAGTCAACATGAATTTATGCTTCTTAAAATTAATTTACTTGGTATCATACTAATTTTTAATTAAAATCTCATGCAAACTAAAAATGTTAAATTAACACCAAAATATTTTTTTTCAGGCCAAAATATCTTCTCTTTAATCTACAACATGGTTCCTGGTACTAAAATATATAAATTAATTTTAAGTACCTCTCTCTCTCTCTCTCTCTCTCTCTCACCACCACCCTTTTGGGCTCTCTCTCTCTCTCTCTCTCTCTCTTTCTCTCTCTACCTATCTTTATCTCTATCACACCACAGCCCTTCTGTGGCTCTACTAAACCTCTACTAAACCACCACCCTTCTAGGGCTCATCTTCCTTCAGCCTCTACTAAACCTTGGGATCAACTTGTTCCACAAGCTTCCCTCCCTTCTGACTGCATTTTTTCCACTTTTCTCCCATCCCATTCCTTGTACTCCATCTCCTTGTCCCCATCTACTGGCTGGTCATACCATGCTCTCATTGCAGGGTTTTCCGCTCCTCTCACTTTCCTCGAAGTCACATGTGTGTCAGAAAACCCCTTTCTTTCTCTAGATATAGGACACTATTTCCATAGATAGGAACACACACTACTTCCTGTCCAGGACAGGATCTCGCCTTTCCTCTCCCTGATCATCTAATTGTGGGATGCCACCTTCTGGAAATTGGAAATAACTCAAAAATAATAACTCAAACCCACGCAACAAAAAAGGATGCTTTCTTTTGATGCCTGGTTCTCCTTGTTCTTGTTTTGGGTGAGCAATGCCAAACCCCTTTTCCTCCTACTCCCTCCTGGTCTCTCTCTCTTCTTCATCTGCTGCACTTTCCTGCCAGGACTCGTGATCCTGCCTCCACTCCCTAAGGAGAGAGAATTTTCTTTGTCTCCCACCTGCTCGGTTCTGACTCTACCTCCTACCTGTTTGTTCAATTCTTTCTCTATCTCCCCTTCACTTTGTACTTAATTTGTCATTATGGGAACCACTCACTCAAAGTCTCAGGGTCTCACATCTCTTGCGTGTCTTCTTAAATCCTTAAAACAACTAGGACTTTCAGATACAATCAAGCCAAAATGCCTGAAGTTCCTGTGAACCACTGCCTGGCCTCAGTATGAGTTAGGGAATAAGTCTGTTTGGCCAGACACCGGAACCTTAAACTTCAATATTTTGAGAGATTTAGAAAATTTCTGCCATCATAAAGGAAAACAGTCCAGATTACCATACATCCAAGCTTCCTTTGATTTCTGTCTTAATCCCTCCTTCTGGGTCCCATGTTCTTCTCATCAGGTTCTTCTGGCTAAGACAGTATCATAGGATCCCAACCTGCCAGGGGCCTCTGCCCCTCCTCCTCCTCCCTATCCCTCCACTTCAGCTTTTGATCCTATCATAGTCAATGAACTGCCTCTGATTAGGACCCATCCCCAACCTCCTCCTGCTCCCCAGCCTGAGGCACAGCCAAGTCCTTCCCATGCTCTCCCCTTGCTATACTCTCCCTTTCCTTCCATTCCAGGGCCCAACTTGGCTCCCCTCCTTTCTCAAACTCGAACTCCCTCTCCACTTCATGATCTTCCCCCTCTCCAGTGCCGCTCTACGTTTGTCACCAACTCTTCTTCCTCTACTTGAAGAAATTCAAAACCTTAAACAGCTCCTTGCCAAATATTCCCTGTTCTCCCCTATTCTGGCTTCTAGCTCAAATAAGCCATTTATCCCCCCTGCATCTACTTCTACTTCAATTCCAGACCCTGCCTCTGATATCCCTGCCCCTGCATCTCCTCATAGACAAGACACCCCTCCCATCTCTCTCACTCTGGCCTCTTCCCGGCACTCCCCTTCTCCCAGCCCCTCTCCTGTGTCAAGCCATAGCTGCTCCCACACCAAGTCTCAACCCCCTGCCCATTGTATCTTTCTCCTCCAGGAGGTGGCACACATGGACAGGATGGTCAAGGTCCATGTCCCTTT
>NW_008353010.1:0-217 GCF_000622305.1 Nannospalax galili
TGCACCTTAGGTGCCTCATTAGAAAGCTAGCTCTTCATGCATAAATAAGAACCAAACATTTAATCTAAATTATCATCAGATTAAGTGAACCACATAACAGAAAATCAAGAAAATTAAGCATCTGAATTTCCTTCTACCAGTTTTCACAGTGTGAATTTCTGGTTTTTGTAACTGGTAAAATAATAAGCAGCATTATTGTCCATGATTAATTTTTATC
>NW_008353010.1:616-1229 GCF_000622305.1 Nannospalax galili
TACACCACTGAAGGTTTCTCTTTCCTGCTAATATCAGAGAGTATTTGAAAAATTGTTTTAAATATTTTCTGGTTACATAAACTGATAAATGATGATTAACCTTCACATTTACAGATTCTGATGAATCTCTAACCCTATCATTATAGATTTCATGTAAATTACATATATGCCCTTTACTGATCTGCTGATTGTTAGCAAAGTGAGCTTCCTTCTGTGATAGAATATTACTCTTGTTTTAAACTTTCTTTAAACAATTTAAGGTACTCTCATGATTCCCCCCAAATCTTGCTTTAATTATTCACAATTGGAAAACACCCCAGCACGTCACGGTGTGAGAACTTCTATTCAAGCTGATCAGTACCCTCTGATGTTTCTCTTCTACAATCATCACATTTCAAATCGTGCTGCTGAAGACAAGCTTGATTTTGAATGGTTTGGGATATGGAGCTTTTAATATGAATACTGATCTGAATGACAGATGTGGTTTGTTTTCTTGGCTCTTTTGGAAATTGGGATTTGGAGCCTGAGAAATTTCCACACAACAGGCAAGAGACTTGGTGAGCTCGGAATTTTCATGTCCTCAGCTCAGTGTTTCTCAGACTTGGCACTTCTC
>NW_008353011.1:0-236 GCF_000622305.1 Nannospalax galili
AGTTCTTTGGGTATATGCCAAGGAGTAGTATAACTGGGTCAAATGGTAGGTCAATTTGTAGTTTTTAAAGAGTTCTCCAAACTGTTTTCCATAGGGGTTGAACAAGTTTGCAGCCCCACCAGCAGTGGATGAGGGTTTCCCTTTCCCCACATCCTCTCCAATATTTGGTATCATTTGTTCTGCTAATCTTAGCCAGTGTGACTGGGGTAAGATGAAATCTTAAAGTAGTTTTAATT
>NW_008353012.1:0-234 GCF_000622305.1 Nannospalax galili
GAATAAAGCCTACTTGATCATGGTGAATGATCTTTTTGATGTACATCTATACACAATTTGCAAGTATTTTGTTGAGAATTTTTGCATCTGTGTTCATTAAGGATATGGGTATATAGTTTTCTTTTTTGGTTTTGGTTTTGGTTTTGGTAGTAGAATGATTCTGGCTTCATAGAAGGAATTTAGGAAATCTCCCTCTGTTTCTATCTTTTTGAAAAATTTAAATAGTATTGGTTG
>NW_008353013.1:0-2039 GCF_000622305.1 Nannospalax galili
TATATTTGCACACTGAGCAATGTGATGACACATTAGATTCCTTGTGAGGGATATTCAGGATTGCAATGCCACAAAGAGAGTTGTGGTGACACACTGGAGCATTGTGATTTTACGTTTGGGGATCGAGAGGGGACATTGAGGACCTTTTTGGCATACTGAGCATGACGACGACACAATGGATCATTTTATGACAAGGGGCATTGTGATTGCACAATGAGCCTTGTGATGGCACAATGGAACATTGTGAAGTAATATTCTAACATTGAGATGGGACATTCGAGAAATACAGTGGCACATGGCACGATAGTGTTGGCACATTGCAGCATTGTGATGGCACAATGGAATAGAGGGAAGTCATGTTGTAACATTGTGATGACACTTTGGAGCAATAAAATGGCACGTGGGGCCACAGTGTTGGCACATTGGAGCATTGTGTTGTCACATTGGAGCATTGCGATGTGACATTGGAAAATTTTGATGTCACATTGTGGGATTGTAATGGCACATTGGGGCATTTTGAGGATACAATGAGCACTGTTATGGAACAATGGAATATTGGGAACACTGTTATGGAACAATGGAATATTGGGAAGTCATATTGTAACATTGTGATGGCAAATAGGAGCAATATAATGGCACATGGTGCCAGAATGTTGGCACATTGGAGCATTGTGATGTCACATTGGTTAATTGTGATGCCACCTTGCAAATGTGATGTCACACTGGGAGATTGTTATAGCATATGGGACCATAGTGTTGGCTCAGTCGAGCACTGTGATGTCACATTTGAGCATTGTGAAAACACATTGGAGCATGGTGATATCACATTGGATAATACTTTTAGGACATTGGAGCATTGTGATGTGTCATTGGAGCATTGCAATGACAAACTGGAGCATTTTGATGTCACATTGGGGGATTGTGAGAGGAAATTGAGCACTGTGTTAGCATATTGAGCATGGTGATGACACAATGGATCATTGTAATGACACAATGGTGCATTGTGATGGCACAATGAGCATTGTTATGGCACACTGGAAAATTGTTTAGTCATATAGTAACATTGTAATGGCACATTGGAGCAATATAATGGTAAATGGGGCCATAATTTTAGCACATTGAAGCATTATGATGTGTTATTGGGGCATTGTGATGACAAATTGGAGCATTGTGATGTCACATTGGTGGACTGTGAGAGGAAATTAAGCACCGTGTTTGCATGTTGGGCATGGTGACGGCACAATGGATCATTGTAATGACACAATGGCCCATTATGATGGCAAATTGAGGATTGTGAGGGCACAGTGGAACATTGTGATATCATATTGTAACATTGTGATGGCACATTGGAGCAATATTATGGCACGTGGGGCCATAGTGTTGGCATAGTGGAGCATTGTGATGTCATATTTGAGCATTGTGATGTGACAATGGAGCATTTTGCTGACATATTGGAGCTTTGTGATGTCACATTGGGGCATTGTAAGGGGACGTTAATTACTGTGTTTGCATATTGAGCATGAAGACACAATGGATCATTGTAATGACAAAATATCGATTTGTGAGGGCACAGAGAACATTGTGATGGCACAATGGAACATTGCAAAGTAATATTGTAACATTGCAATGCCACATTGGAGCAATTTAATGGCATATGGGGCAATGATGTTGGCACATTGGAGCATTCTGATGGCATATTGGAGCATTGTGGTTTCACATTGGAGCACTGTGATGTCACAATGGAATATTGAGGAATCATACTGTAACACTGTGATGGCACATTGGCACAAAATAATGGCAAAGGGACGAGAGTGTTGGCACATTGGGGCAGTGTTATGTCACGTTGGAGCATTGAGATATAACATTGGGACATTTTCAAGTCACACTGTAACATTGTGATGGCACTTTTGAGCAATATAATGACATATGGGGCAATAGATTTGGCACATTGGAGCATCGTGATGTCACATTGGAGCGTTGGAATTTCACATTGGAACTTTGTGATGTCATATTGCTGCATGCTGATGGCACCACGGTGA
>NW_008353013.1:2111-3738 GCF_000622305.1 Nannospalax galili
GAGCATTGTGATGTCACATTGGAGGATTGTGAGGGGACATGGATTACCATGTTTGCATATTGATCATGATGACAGAACAAGGGAATATTGTAATGACACAATAGCACATTTTGATGGCTCAATGAGCATAGTGATTGTAAAATGGAATATTGTGACTTCATATTGTAACGTTGTGATGGCACATTGGAGAAATATAATGGCACATGTAACTGTAATGTTGGCACATTGGAGCATTGATACGGCACATGAAACATTGGAATAACAAATTGGAATATTGTGATCACTCATTGGGACATTATATTTGCACACTAAGCATTGCAATGACCAATCAGAGGCCTTGTGAGTTGACATTCAGCATTGTGATGCAACACTGAGAATCGTGGTGAAACACTGGAGCAGTGTGAGGTCATATTGAAGCATTGAGATGTCACATTTGGGGATCGAGAGGGGAAATTGAGCACGAATTTTTCATACTGAGCATGGTGACAACACAAGGGATCATTGTAATAACACAATGGCGCATTTTGATGCCACAATGAGCACTGTGATGGCACAATGCAGCATTGTGAATACATATTGTAACATTTTGAAGGGACATTGCAGCAATATAATGGCACATGGGGCAATAGTGTTGACACATTGGAGCATTGTGATGGCACAAGGAGCATTGTGATTACACAATGGAATGTTGTGAAGTCATAGTGTAACATTGTGATGGACCACTGGAGCAATATAATGGCACAAGGGGCCTTAGTGCTGGCACATTGGAGCATTGTGATGTCACTTTGGAGCATTGTGATGTCGCAGTAGAGCATTGTGATGACACATTGGAACACTGAGTTGTCACATCAGGGTGTGTGCATATTTAGTATGGTGACGACATGACGGATCATTATAATGACACAATGGCGATTTGTGATGGCACAAAGAGCATTGTGAGGGCAAAATGGAAGATTGGGAATTCATATTGTCACATTGTGATGGTCTGGAGCAATATAATTGCACATGGGGCCTTAATGTTGGCACATTGGAGCATTGTGATGTCACATTGGAGCTTTGTGATGACACATTAGAGCATTCTGACCTCACATTGGCGGATTGTGAGGGGATATTACACACCGTGTTTTCTTATTGAGTATGGTCATGACACAAAGGATCATTGTAATGACAGAATGGTGCATTGTGATGGCACAGTGGAACAATTTGAAGTCATATTGTAACATTGTGACAGCGCATTTGAGCATTATAATGGCACATGGGGCTAAAGTGTTGCACATTAAAGCATTGTGATGTCAAATTTTAGTGTTGTGATGACACATTGTAGCATTTTGATGTCACATTGGGGTATTGTGAGGTGACATTGAGCACCATGTTTGCATATTGAGCTTATTGATGAAAAAAATGGATCATTGTAATGACACAATAGCGCATTGTGATGCCACAATGAGCAATGTGATGGCACAATGGCACATTGTGATGGCACATTGGGGGATTGTGAGCAGACATTGAGCACCGTTTTTGCATTTTGAGCAAGGTAACAGCACAATGGATCATTGTCATGACACTGTCTTATTGTGATGCCACAATGGAACATTGTGAAGTCATATTGTAACATTGTGATGGCACA
>NW_008353013.1:3997-4916 GCF_000622305.1 Nannospalax galili
CATATTGAGCATGGTGACAACACAAGGGATCATTGTAATGACACAATGGCACATTGTGATGCCACAATGAGCATTGTGATGGCACAGTGCAACATTGTGAAGACCTATTGTAACATTGTGAAGGGACATTGGAGAAATATAATGGCACATGTGGCTAGAGTGTTGGCACATTGGAGCATTGTGATGGCACAACGAAACATTGTGAAGTCATAGTGTAACATTTTGATGGCCCATTGGACCTATATAATGGAACATGGAGCCATACTGATGGCACATTGGAGCATTGTGATGGCACATGAAACATTCCAATACCAAATTGGAATATTGTGATGACACATTAAGGCAATATATTTGCCCACTTAGCAGTGTGACGACACATTAGGGGTCTTGTGAAGGGACATTCAGCATTGTGACATGAAATTGAGCATTTTATTAACACATTGGAGCATTGTGATGTCACGTTGGAGCATTGGGATGTCACATTCATCATTTTGGTGACACATTGGAGCATTGTTTTGTCACATTGGGGGATTGTGAGGGGACATTGAGCACCGTATTTGCATACTGAGCATCGTGACGACATGGTGGATCATAGGAATGACACAATGGTGCATTGTGATGGCAGAATGATGGCACAATGGAACATTTTGAGTTCATATTGTAACATTGAGATGGCACATTGGAGCAATATAATGGCACATTTGTCCTTAGTGTTGGCAGACTGTAGCATTATGATGTGACAGTAGAGCATTGGGATGACACATTGGGGGATTGCGGGTGGACATTGATCACTGTGTTTGAATATTGAGCATAGTGACAACACCATAGCCCTAAATGTAACAATAACACTTCCCCTAATCATAACCCTGATCATAACCTCAAACTAACCCTAGGCGTAACCCTAAACCTAACAGTAATC
>NW_008353014.1:0-23971 GCF_000622305.1 Nannospalax galili
CCCTAACCCTAACCCTAACCCTAACCCTAACCCTAACCCTAACAACAACCCTAACCCTCACCCTAAAACCCTAACCCTAACCCTAACCCTATCCCAACCCTTTATCACATCACAATCCTAAAGTGTGACATCATAATTCTCCATGTTGCCATCACACTGTTACAATCTGACTTTCCAAATCTCCATTGTGACATCACAATTATCCAGTATGAGTACACAATGCACCAATGTGACATCACAATGCTCTAATATGACACCACAAAAAACAAATGTGACATCAAATACTCCAAAATGACATTCAGTGTGTTACAATATGATGGCACAATGTTCAAATCTTACTTCACAATGCTTCAATATGACACCACAATGATCCAAAGTGCCAACATTCACTCCCCAAGTGCCATTATATTTCTCCATTACATCTTCACAATGTTACAATAAGCCTTCACAATGTTCCCTTCTCACATCACAGTCCTCAAATATCACAATGCTCCATGGTGCGATCACACTCTTCGAAGCTGACTTCACAAAGCTCCATTGTGACGTCCCAACACTCCCATGTGTCAAGCACTCGACCCATGTGCCATTATATTACTCTATACGCCATCAAAATGTTACAATATGTCTTAAGAATGTTCCATTGTGACATCACAATTATCCATTGTGCCATCATACTGTTACAGTCTGACTTCCCAGTGCTCCATTGTGAAGTCACAATAATCCAATTTGACGTCACAATGCACCAATGTGACATAACAGTGCTCCAATGTGAAATAACCCTGCAAATTTATGACATCAAAATATTCCAAAATGACATTCAGAGTGCTACAATATGACATCACTATGTTCAAATTTGACTTTACGATGCTTCAATACGACACCACAATGCACCAAAATACGAAAACTAACTCCCCAATTGTCATTATATTTCTCCAGTATATCATCATAATGTTAAAATATGACTTAACAATATTCTGTGTCACAGCACAATCCTCAAATGTGACATCACAATGCTCCATGGTGCAATCACAGTGTTACAGCCTGACTTAAAAATGCTATATTGTGATGTCACAATCACTCAATGTGGTCACAATGCACAAATGTGACATCACAATGATCTAATGTGACATCCCAATGCACCAATGTGACATCAAAATATTCCAAAATGCCATTAAGAATATTACAATATGACTTCACAATGTTCAAATTTGACTCCACAATGCTTCAATATGGCACCCCAATGCTCCAAAGTTCCAAACTAAATCCCAAAGTGCCATTATATTTCTCCCATATATCATCACAATGTTACAAAAGCCTTCACAAATTTCCCTTGTCACATCACAATCCTCAAATGGGACAACACAATGCTCCATGGAGCAAACACAGTTTTACAATCTGACTTCAAAATGCAGCATTGTGATGCTACAATGATCCAATGTGACGTCAAAATTCACCAATGTGACATCACAATTTTCCAATGTAACATCACATTGCAGCAATGTGACATCAAAATATTCCAAAATGTCATTCAGAATATTACAAAAGACTTCACAATGTCTAAATTTTACTTCACAACACTTCAATATGACATCACAATGGTACAAAGTGCCAACACTAACATGCCAATTGCCATTATATTTCTCCAATATATCATCACAATCTTACAATATGCCTTCACATAGTTCCCTTGTCACATCACAATCCTCAAATGTGACATCACAATGCTCCATTGTGCCATCACACTTTTACAATCTGACTTCACAATGATCCATTGTGACGTCCCAATAATCCAATTTGACGTCGCAATGCACCAATGTGACCTGACAGTGCTCCAATGTGAAATAACAGAGCAAATATATGACATCAAAATATTCCAAAATGACATTCAGAGTGTTACAATATGACTTCACAATGTGTAAATTTGACTTCACAATGCTTCAATATGACACCACAATGCTCCAAAGTTCCAAAACTAACTGCCCAAGTGCCATTATATTTCTCAAATATATCATCACAATGGTACAATAAGCATTCAAAATGTTCCATTGTCACATCTCAATTTTCAAATGTGACATCACAATGCTCCATGGTGACATCACACTGTTACATTCTGAGTTTACAATGCTCTATTGTGACGTCACAATGATCCCATGTGATGTCACAATGTTCCACTGTGCCAACCTCTCGCTATACGTGCCATTATATTGCTCTATATGCCATCAAACTGTTATAATATGTCTTCATAATGTTCCATTGTGACATCACAATTACCCAGTGCGACATCATAATGCTCCAATTTGACATCACAATGTATCAATGTGACATCAAAATATTGCAAAATGCCAGAGTGTTGCAATATGAGTTCACAATGCTCAAATATGACTTCAGAACGATTCACTAGGGCAAGACAATGCTACAAAGTGCCAACACTAACTCCCCAAGTGCCATTATATTTCTCCAGTATATCATCACAATGTTTAAACATGCCTTCAAAATATTCCCTTGTCACATCCCTATCCTCAAATGTGACATCACAATGCTCCATGGTGCCATCACACTGTTACAATCTGACTTCCAAATGCTGCATTGTGACGCCACAATGATCCACTGTGACGTCACAATACACCAATGTGACATTACAATTATCCAATATGACATCACAAGGAACCAATGTGACATCACAGTGCCCCAAAGTGACATCAAAATGTTCCAAAATGCAGAGTGTTACGATATGATTTCACAGTGTTCAAATTTGACTTCACAATGCTTTAATATGACAGCACCATGCTCCAAAGTGCCAACACTAACTCCCCAAGTGCCATTATATTTCTCCAGTATATCATCAGAATGTTACAATAAGCCATCACAATACTCCCTTGTCACATCACAATCCTCAAATGTGATATCACTGTGCTCAATGGTGCCATCACAGTGTTACAATCTGAATTCACAATGCTCCATTGTGACATCATAATGATCAATTTGAGATCACAATGCTCTACTGTGCCAACACTCCAAAAACAAGTGCCATTATTTTGCTCGATATTCCATCACAACGTTCAATATCTCTTCATAATGTTCCATTGTGACATCACAATTATCCAGTGTGACATCACAATGCTCCAATGTGACATCAGAATGCACCAATGTGACATCAAAATATTCCAAAATGCCATTCAGAGCGTTACAATATAACTTCACAATGTTCAAATTTGACTTCGCAATGCTTCAATATGACACCAAAATGCTCCAAAGGGCCAACACTAACTCTCCAAGTGCCAGTATATTCCTCCAATGTCTCTTCACAATGTTACAATATGCCTTCACTATGTTCTCTTGTCACATCACAATTCTCAAATGTGACATCGCAATGCTCCATGGTTCCATCACAATGTTACAATCTGACTTCACAATGCTCCATTGTGACGTCACAAAGATCCTCGCGCCATCACAATACTCCAATGTGCCAACACTCTCGGCCCATGTGCGATTATATTGCTTTATATGCCATCCCAATGTTACAATATGACTTCATAATGTTCCATTGTGACATCAAAATTCTCCAATGTGACATAACAATGCACCAATGTGACATCAAAATTTTCCAAAAGGCCATTTAGAGTGTGACAGTATGACTTCACAATGTTCAAATTTGACTTCACAACGCATCAAAATGACACCACAATGCTACAAAGTACCAACACTAACTCCCCAAGTGCCATTATATTTCTCCAATATATCATCAAAATGTTACAGTATGCCTTCACAATGTTCCCTTGTCACATCAAAATCCTCAAATGTGACATCCCAATTGCTCCATGGTGCCACCATGCTGTTATGATCTGACTTAACAATGCTCCATTGTGACGTCAGAATGATCCAATGTTATGTTACAATGCACGAATGTAACATCACAATGCTCCAATGTGACATCACAATTACCCAGTGTGACATCACAATGCTCCAGTGGTACATCCCAGTGCACCAATGTGACATCAAAATATTCCAAAATGCCATTTAGAGTATGACAGTATGACTTCACAATGTTCAAATTTGACTTCAAAAGCATCAAAATGACACTGCAATGCTACAAACTGCCAACACTAACTCCCCAAGTGCCAATACATTTCTTCAATATATCATCAAAATGTTACAATGTGCCTTCACAATGTTCCCTTGTCACATCAATATCCTCAAATGTGAAAACACAATGCTCCATGGTGCCATCATTCTGTTACATTCTGACTTCACAGTGCTCCATTTTGACATCACCATAATCCAATGTGACATCACATTGGATCCCATACGCCATCCCATACGCCAACACTCTCGTCCCATATGCCATTATATTGTTCTATATGACATCACAATTTTACAATGTCTTCATAATGTTGCATTGTGACATCACAATTATCCACTGTGACATCACAATGCTCCAATGTGACATCACAATGCACCAATGTGACATCAAAATATTCCAAAATGGTATTCAGAGTTTTACAATATGACTTCACAATCTTCAAATTTCAGTACATAACACTTCAATACGACACCACAATACTACAAAGTGTCAACACTACCTCCCCAAGTGCCATTATATTTCTCCAATAGATGAACAAAATGTTACAATATGCCTTCATAATATTCCCTTGTAACATCACAATCCTCAAGTGTGATAACACAATGCCCCATGGTGCCATCACACTGTGACAATCTCACTTCAAAATGCTCCATTGTCACGTGACAATGATCCAATGTGAGTTCACAATGCACGAATTTAACATCACAATGCTCGAAAGAGACATCACAATGCACCAATGTGATATCAAAATATTCCAAAATGCCATTTAGAGTGTTATAATATGACTTCACAATGTCCAAATTTGACTTCACTATGCATCAAAATGACACCACAATGCTAGAAAGTGCCAACACTAACTCCCCAGGTGCCTTTATATTTCTCCAATATATCATCAAAAATGTTACAATATGCCTTCACAATGTTCCCCTGTCACATCAAAATCCTCAAATGTGACACCCCAATGCTCCATGGTGCCAACACGCTGTTATGATCTGACTTAACAATGCTCCATTGTGACGTCAGAATGATCTAATGTGACGTCACAATGCACGAATGTAACATCACAATGCTCCAATGTGACATAACAATGCACCAATGTGACATCAAAATATTCCAAAGTGCTATTCAGAGTGTTAAAATATGACTTCACAATGTTCAAATTTGACTTCACAACGCTTCAGTATGACACCACAATGCCTTAATATGGTACTACAATTTTTCATGTCACATCACAATGCTCCAATATGACATCAAAATGTTCCAAAGTGCCAACACTAACTCCCCAAGTGCCATTATATTTCTCCAATATATCATCAAAATGTAAAAATAGGCCTTCAAAATATTCCTTGTCACATCACAATCCTCAACTGTGACATCACCATGCTCCAAGGTGCCATCACACTGTTACAATCTGAATTCACAATGTTCCATTGTGACGTCCAAATGACCCAAGGTGACGTCACAATGCTCTAATGTGTGAACACTTTCGTTCCATGTGTCATTATAGTGCTCTACAGGCCATCAAAATTTTACAATATGTCTTCATAATGTTCCATTGTGACATCACAATCACCCAATGTGACATTACAATGCTAAAATGTGTCATCCCAATGCACCAATGTGACATCAAAATATTCCAGCATGCCATTCAGAGTGTTACAGTATGACTTCACAGTGTTCAAATTTGACTTCACAACGCTTCAATATGACACGACAGCTACAAAGTGACAACACTAACTCCACAAGTGCCATTATATTTCTCCAATATATCAGCGCAATGTAACAATATGGCTTCACAATATTCCCCTGTCACATCACAATCCTCAAGTGTGACATCACAGTGCTCCATGGTGCCATCAGACTGTTACAATCACACTTCAAAATGCTCCATTGTCACGCCACAATGATCCAATGTGACGTAAGAAGGCACGAGTGTAGCATCACAATGCTCCAATGTGACATCACAATGCACCAATGTGAAATTAAAATATTCCAAAATGACATTCAGAGTGTTACAATATGACTTCACAGCATTCAAATTTGACTTCACAATGCTTCAATATGATACCACAGCTACAAAGTGGGCACACTAACTCCCCAAGTGCCATTATATTTCTCCAATATATCATCACAACGTTACAATATGCCTTCACAATATTCCATAGGCACAACACAATCCTCAACTGTGACATCAACATGCTCCATGGTGCCATCACACTGTTACAATCTGACATCACAATGCTTCATTGTGACATCAAAATGATCCAATGTGATGTCACAATGCTCCAATGTGCCAACACTCTCATGCCATGTGTCAATATATTGCTCTATTTGCCATCACAATTTTACAATTAATATTCCATTGTGACATTCCCATTACCCAGTGTGACATCACAATGCTCCAGTGGTATATCCCAATGCACCAATGTGACATAAAATTATTCCAAAAGGCCATTTAGAGTGTTACAGTTTGACTTCACAATGTTCAAATTTGACTTCACAATGCTTCAATATGACACCACAATGGTACAAAGTGCCAACACTAACTCCCCAAGTGCCATTATATTTCTCCAATATATCATCAAAATGTTACTATATGCCTTCACAATGTTCTCTTGTCACAACACAATCCTCAAATGTGACATCACAATGCTCCAAGGTGCCATCACACTGTTACAATCTGACATCACAATGCTCCATTGTGCTGTCACAATGATCCAATGTGACATCACAATCCTCCAAGGTGCCAACATTCTCGCCCCATATGCCATTATATTGCTCTATATGCCATCGCAATTTCACAATATGTCTTCATAATGTTGCATTGTGACATCACAATTATCCAGTGTGACTTCACAATGCTCCAATGTGACTTCACAATGCACCAATGTGACATCAAAATATTCCAAAATGCTATTCTGAGTTTTACAATATGACTTCACAATCTTCAAATTTCACTACATAACACATCAATACAACACCAAATACTACAAATTGTCAACACTAACTCCACAAGTGCCATTATATTTCTCCAGTACATCATCACAATGTTACAATATGCCTTCCCAATATTCCGTTGTCACATCACAATCCTCAAGTGTGACACCACAATAGCCCATGGTGAGATCACACTGTGACAGTCTCATTTCAAAACGCTCCATTGTCACGCCCCAATGATCCAATGTGAGGTCACAATGCAGAAATGTAATATCACAATGCTCCCATGTGACATCACAATGCACCAATGTGACATCAAAATATTCTAAAATGCCATTTACTGAGTTACAATACGACTTCACAATGTTCAAATTTTACTTCACTACACATCAAAAAGACACCACAATGGTACTAAGTGCCACAACGAACTCCTTAAGTGCCGTTATATTTCTCCAATATAGCATCAAAATGTTACAATATGCCTTAACAATGTTCCATTTTCACATCAAAATCCTCAAATGTGACAACCCAATGCTCCATGGTGCCAACACGCTCTTATGATCTGACTTAACAATGCTCCATTGTGACGTCAGAATGATCCAATATGACGTCACAATGCACGCATGTAACATCACAATGCTCCAATGTGGCATCACAATGCACCAATGTGACATCAAAATATTCCAAAATGCCATTGAGTGTTACAATATGACTTCACAATGTTCAAATTTGACTTCAAAATGCTTCAATATGACACCACAATGCAACAAAGTGCCAACACTAACTCCCCACATGCCATTATATTTCTCCAATATATCATCAAAGTGTAACAACATGGCTTCACAATATTGCCTTGTCACATCACAATCCTCAAGTGTGACAACACAATGCTCCATGGTGCCATAACACTGTTAAAATCTGACTTCCCAATGCTCCATTGTGATGTCAAAATGATCCAATGTGATGTCACAATTCACCAATGTGCCAACACTGTCACCCCTTATGCCATTAGATTGCTCTATATGCCAACACAATGTTACAATATGTTTTCCCAATGTCCCATTGGGACATCAAAATTATCCACTGTGACTTCACAATGCTCCAAAGTGACAAAACAATGCACCATTGTGACATCAAAATATTCCAAAATGCCATTCAGAGTTTTACAATACGACTTCACAATCTTCAAATTTCACTACACAACGTTTCAATATGACACCACGATACTAAAAAGTGTCAACACTAACTCCACAAGTGCCGTTACATTTCTCCAATATATCATCACAATGTGAAAATATGCCTTCACAATATTCCCTTGTCAAATCACAATCCTCAACTGCGACATCACCGTGCTCCATGGTGCCATAACACTGTTAAAATCTGACTTCCCAATGCTCCATTGTGATGTCAAAATGATCCAATGTGACGTCACAATGCTCCAATGTGCAAACACTCTCGTCCCATGTGTCATTATTTGCTCTATATGCCATCACAATTTTACATTATGTCTTCATAATGTCCCATTGTGACATCACAATTACCCAGTGTGACATCACAATGCTCCAATGGTACATCCCAGTGCACCAATGTGACATCAAAATATTTCAAAATGCCATTCAGAATGTGAAAGTATGACTTCACAATGTTCAAATTTGACTTCACAATGCTTCAATATGACTCCAGAATGCGACAAATTGCCAACACTAACTGCCCAAGTGCCATTATATTTCTCCAAGATATCATCACAATGTAAAAATATGCCTTCACAATATTCCCTTGCCACATCACATTCCTTAAGTGTGACACCACAATGCCCCATGATGCCATCACAGTGTGATAATCTCACTTGAAAATGCTCCATTGTCATGCCACAATGATACAATGTGAGGTCATCATGCACGAATGTAACATCACAATGCTCCACTGTGACATTATAATGCACCAATGTGACATCAAAACATTCAAAAATGCCATTTAGAGTGTTACAGTATGACTTCACAGTTTTGAAATTTGACTTCACAATGCAAAAAAAATGACACAACAATGCTACAAACTTACAGCACTAACTCCCCAAGTGCCATTATATTTCTCCAATATATCAACAAAATGTTACAATATGCATTCACAATGTTCCCTTGTCACATCAAAATCCTCAAATGTGACATCCCAATGTTCCATGATGCCAACACGCTGTTATGATCTGACTTAACAATGCTCCATTGTGAAGTCAGAATCATCCAATGTGACATCAAAATGCTCCAATGGGAGAGCATAATGCTCCAAAGTGACATCACAGTGCACCAATGTGACATCACAATATTCCAAAATGACATTCAGAATGTTATAATATGGCTTCACAATGTTCAAATTTGACTTCACAATGCTTCAGTATGATACCACAATGCTCCAAAGTTCCATCACTAACTCCGCAAGTGTGATTATATTTCTCCAATATATCTTCACAATGTTAAAATATGCCTTAACCACATTCCCTTCTCACATCAAAATCCTCAAATGTGACAACACAATGCTCCATGGTGCCATCACACTGTTACATTCTGACTTCACAATGCTCCATTATGAGGTCAAAATGATGCAATGTGACATCACAAAGCACCAATGTGGCAGCAAAATGCTCTAATGTGACATCACAGTGGACCAATGTGACATGAAAATATTGCAAAATGCCATTCACTGTTTAACAATATGACTTCACAACGGTCCAATTTGACTTCACAATGCTTCAATATGAAACCACAAGGCTCCAAAGTGCAGACACGAATTCCCCTAGTGCCATGATATTGGTCCAATATATCTTCACATGTTACCATATGCCTTCACAATGGGCCCTTGTCACATCACAATCCTCAAGTGTGACATCACAATGCTCCATGGTGCCATCACACTTTTAAAATCTAACTTCACAATGCTCCATTGTGACATCAATATAATCCAATGTGACTTCACAATGCTCCAACATGCCAAGATTCTCACCCCATGTGCCATTATATTGCTCTATATGCCATCACAATGTTACAGTATGTCTTCCTAATGTTCCATTGTGAGATCACAATTACCCAGTGTGACATCACAATGCTCCAATGGTACATCCCAATGCACTAATGTGACATCAAAATATTCCAAAATGCCATTCAGAGTGTTACAGTATGATTTCACAATGTACAAATTTGACTTCATGATATTTCAATATGACTCTAGAATGCTACCAGTTGCCAACACTAACTCCCCAAGTGCCATTATATTTCTCCCATTTATCATCACAATGTTAAAATATGCCTTCACAATATTCTCTTGTCACATGACAATTGTCAAATGTGACATCACAATGCTCCATGGTGCCATCACACTGTTAATATCTTATTTACCAATGCTGCATTGTGATATCACAATGATCAAGTGTGTCATCACGATGCACCAATGTGACATCACAATGCCCTAAGGTGACATCACACTGCACCAATGTGACATCAAAATATCCCAAAATCCCATTCAGAATATTATAATATGACTTAAGAATGTTCACATTTGACTTCACAATGCTTCCATATGACACCACAATGCTCCAAAATGCCAACACTAACTCCTCAAGTGCCACTATATTTCTCCAATACATCTTCACAATGTTACAATATGCCTTCACAATGATCTCTTGTCAAATCACTATCCTCAAATGTGACATCACAATGCTGCAAGGAGCCATCACACTGTTACAATATGACAGCACAATGCTCCATTGTGACTTCACAATCATCCAATGTGACATCACAACGCTCCAATGTGCCAGCTCTCTCGCCCCATATGCCATTATATTGCTCTATATGCCATCGGAATGTTACAATATGTCTTCATAATGCTCCATTTTGACATCACAATTATCCAGCGTGACTTCGTAATGCTCCAATAAGACATCACAATGCACCAATGTGATATCAAAATATTCCAAAATGCTATTCAGCGGTTTACAATATGACTTCACAATTTTCAAATTTAACTTCACAACGCTTCAATTCGACAGCACAATACTACAAAGTTTCAAAACTAACTCACCTAGTGCCATTATATTTCTCCAATATATCATCAAATTGTAACAATATGGCTTCACAATATTCCCGTGTCACATCACAATCCTCAAGTGTGACACCACAATGGCCCATCGTGCCATCACACTGTGACAATCTCACTTTAAAATGCTCCATTGTCATGGCACAATGATCCAATGTGAGGTTACAATGCATGAATGTAACATCACAATGCTCCAATGTGACATCACAATGCACCAATGTGATGTCAAAATATTCCAAAATGCCATTCAGAGTGTTACAATATGACTTCACAATGTTGAAATTTCACTTCACTACTCATCAAAATGACACAACAATGCTACAAAGTGCCAACACTAACTCCCCAAGTGCCATTATAATTCTCCAATATATCTTCACATGTTACCATATGCCTTCACAATGTGCCCTTGTCACATCACAATCCTCAAGTGTGACATCACAATGCTCCATGGTGCCATCACACTTTTACAATCTAACTTCACAGTGCTCCATTGTGACATCAATATGATCCAATGTGACTTCACAATGCTCCAACATGCCAAAACTCTCGCCCCATGTGCCATTATATTGCTCTATATGCCATCACAATGTTACAATATGTCTTCATAATGTTCCATTGTGATATCACAATTACCCAGTGTGACATCACAATGCTCAAATGGTACATCCCAATGCACCAATGTGATATCAAAATATTCCAAAATGCCATTCACAGTGTTACAGTATGACTTTGCAATGTACAAATTTGACTTCACAACGCTTCTATATGACTCTCAAATGCTACGAATTGCCAACACTAACTCCTCAAGTGCCATGATATTTCTCCAAAATATCATCGCAATGTTACAATATGCCTTCTCAATATTCCCTTGTCACATCACATTCCTTAACTGTGACATCACCATTCTCCATGCCATCACACCGTTACAATCTGACTTCACAATGCTCCACTGTGACGTCAAAATGATCCAATATGACTTCACAGTTCTCCAATGTGACATCACAATGCGCAAATGTGACATCAAAATATTCCAAAGTGCCATTCAGAATATTACAGTATGACTTCACAATGTTCAAATTTGACTTCACCATGCTTCAATATGACTCCACAGATACAAAGGGCCAACACTAACACCGGAATGCCATTATAATTCTCCCATTTATCATCACAATGCTACAATATGCCTTCACAAAATTCCCTTGTCACATTACAATCCTCAAATGTGACATCACAATGCTCCATGGTGCCATCACACTATTAAAATCTTACTTACCAATGCTGCATTGTGAAGTCACAATGATCAAATGTGTCATCACAATGCACCAATGTGACATCTCAATGCCCAACGGTGACATCACAGTGCACCAATGTGACATCAAAATATTCCAAAATGCCATTCAGAATATTATAATATGACTTCAGAATATTCACATTTGACTTCACTTTGCTTCAATATGACACCACAATGCTCCAAAATGCCAACACTAACTCCTCAAGTGCCATTATATTTCTCCAATATATCTTCACAATGTTACAATATGCCTTCACAATGATCTCTTGTCAAATCACTACCCTCAAATGTGACATAACAATGCTGCAAGGTGCCATCACACTGTTACAATATGACATTACAATGCTCCATTGTGAGGTTACAGTCATCCAATGTGACATCACAACGCTCCAATATGCCAGCTCTCTCGCCCCATATGGCATTATATTGCTCTATATGCCATCAGAATCTTACAATATGTCTTCATAATGTTCCATTGTGACATCACAGTTATCCAGCATGACTTCACAATGCTCCACTGTGACATCACAATGCACCAATGCGATATCAAAATATTCCAAAATGCTATTCAGCGGTTTGCAATATGACTTCACAATCTTCAAATTTAACTTCACAACGCTTCAATTCGACAGCAAAGTAGTACAAAGTTTCAAAACTAACTCCCCAAGTGCCATTATATTTCTCCAATATATCATCACAGTGTAACAATATGCCTTCAGAATATTCCCTTGTCACGTCACAATCCTCAAGTGTGACACCACAATGCTCCATGGTGCCATCACACACTTACAATCTCACTTCAAAAGGCTCTATTGTCATGACACGATGATCCAATATGACATCACAATGCACGAATGTAACATCACAATGCTCCAATGTGACATCACAATGCTCCAATATGACCTCAAAATATTCCAAAATGCCATTCAGAGTGTTACAATATGAGTTCACAATGTTCAAATTTGACTTCACAATGCTTCAATATGAAACCACAATGCTACAAAGTGCCAACACTAACTCCCCAAGTGCCATTATATTTCTCCAAAATATCTTCACAATGTTACAATACGCCTTCACAATGATCTCTTGTCACAACACTATCCTCAAATGTGACAACACAATGCTGCAAGGCGCCATCACTCTGTTACAATATGACATCACAATGCTCCATTGTGACGTCACAATCATCCAATGTGACATCACAATACTCCAATGTGCCAGCTCTCTCGCCCCATATGCTATTATATTGCTCTATATGCCATCAGAATGTTACAATATGTCTTCATAATGTTCCATTGTGACATGATAATTATCCCGCGTGACTTCGCAATGCTCCAATGTGACATCACAATGCACCAGTTTGACATCCAAATATTCCAAAAGGCCCTTCAGCAGTTTACAATATGACTTCACAATTTTCAAATTTAACTTCACAACTCATCAATTCAACAGGACAATACTACAGTTTCAAAACTATCTCCCCAAGTGCCATTATATTTCTCCAATATATCATTACAATGTAAGAATATGCCTTCAGAATATTCCCTTGTCACGTCACAATCCTCAAGTGTGACACCACAATCATCCATGGTGCCATCACACTCTAACAATCTCACTTCAAAATGCTCTTTTGTCATGACACAATGATCCCATATGGCGTCACAATGCAAATGTAACATCACAATACTCCAATGTGACATCAAAACGCACCAATGTGACCTCAAAATATTCCAAAATGTCATTCAGAGTGTTACAATATGACTTCACAATGTTCAAATTTGACTTCACAATGCTTCAATATGAAACCACAATGCTACAAAGTGCCAACACTAACTCCCCAAGTGCCATTAAATTTCTCCAATATATCATCACAATGTGAAAATATGCCTTCACAATATTCCCTTGTCACATCACAATCCTCAACTGTGACATCACCATGCTCCATGGTGCCATCACACAGTTCCAGTCTGACTTCACAATGCTCCATTGTGACGTCAAAATGATCCAATGTGACGTCACAATGCTCCAATGTGCCAACACTCTCGTCCCATGTGTCATGATTTGCTCTATATGCCATCACAATTTTACATTATGTCTTCATAATGTTCCATTGTGACATCACAATTACCCAGTGTGACATCACAATGCTCCAATGGTACATCCCAATGCACCAATGTGACATTAAATATTCCAAAATGCCATTCAGAATGTTAAAGTATGACTTCACAAGGTTCAAATTTGACTTCACAGTGCTTCAATATGACTCCAGAATGCTACAAATTGCCAACACTAACTTCCCAATTGCCATTATATTTCCCCAAGATATCATCACAATGTAAAAGTAGGCCTTCACAATATTCCCTTGCCACATCACAATCCTCAAGTGTGACTCCAGAATGCCCCATGGTGCCATCACACTGTGACAATCTCACTTCAAAATGCTCCATTGTCATGCCACAATGATCCAATGTGAGGTCACAATGCACGAATGTAACATCAGAATGCTCCAATGTGACATGATAATGCATCAATGTGACATCAAAATATCCCAAAATGCCATTTAGAGTGTGACAGTATGACTTCACAGTGTTCAAATTTGACTTCACAACGCACCAAAATGACACGACAATGCTACAAAGTGCCAACACCAACTCCCCAAGTGCCATTATATTTCTCCAATATATCATCAAAATGTTACAATGTGCCTTCACAATGTTCCCTTGTCACATCAAAATCCTCAAATGTGACATCCCAATGTTCCACTGTGCCAACACGCTGTTGTGATGACTTAACAATGCTCCATTGTGACGTCAGAATGATCCAATGTGTCGTCACAATGCTCCAATATGATATCACAAGGCTCCAATGTGACATCACAGTGCACAAATATGATATCACAATATTCCAAGATGACATTCAGAGTGTTATAATATGACTTCCCAATGTTCAAATTTGACTTCACAATATTTCAGTATGATACCACAATGCTCCAAATTTCCGTCACTAACTCCGCCAGTGTGATTATATTTCTCCAATATATCTTCACAATGTTAAAATATGCCTTCACAATGTGCCCTTGTCACATCAAAATCCTCAAGTGTGACATCACAATGCACGAATGTAACATCACAATGCTCCGATGTGACATCACGTTATTCCAAAATGCCATTCAGAGTGTTACAGAAAGTGCCAACACTAACTCCCGAAGTGCCATTATATTTCTCCAATATATCTTCACAATGTTAAAATATGCCTTCACAATGTGCCCTTGTCACATCACAATCCTCAAGTGTGACATCACAATGCACGAATGTAACATCACAATGCTCCGATGTGACATCACGTTATTCCAAAATGCCATTCAGAGTGTTACAGAAAGTGCCAACACTAACTCCCGAAGTGCCATTATATTTCTCCAATATATCTTCACAATGTTAAAATATGCCTTCACAATGTGCCCTTGTCACATCACAATCCTCAAGTGTGACATCACAATGCACGAATGTAACATCACAATGCTCCGATGTGACATCACGTTATTCCAAAATGCCATTCAGAGTGTTACAGTATGACTTCACAATGTACAAATTTGACTTCACAACGCTTCAATATGACTCTGGAATGCTACCAATTGCCAACACTAATTCCCCAAGTGCCATTATATTTCTCCAAAATATCATTGCAATGTTACAATATACCTTCTCAATATTCCCTTGTCACATCATAATCCTCAACTCTGACATCACCATACTCTATGGTGCCATCACACTGTTACAATCTGACATCACAATACTCCATTGTGACCTCACAATCATCCAATGTGACATCACAATGCTCCAATGTGCCAGCTCTCTCGCCCCATATGCCATTATATTGCTCTATATGCCATCAGAATGTTACAATATGTCTTCACAATGTTCCATTGTGACATCACAATTATCCACCATGACTTCGCAATGCTCCAATGTGACACCACAATGCACCAATGTGACATCAAAATATTCCAAAATGCTATTCAGCGGTTTACAATATGGCTTGACAATTTTCAGATTTAACTTCACAATGCTTTAATTCGACAGCAAAATACTACAAAGTTTCAAAACTAACTCCCCAAGGACCATTATGTTTCTCCAATATATCATCGCAATGTAACAACATGCCTTCAGAATATTCCCTTTCACGTCACAATCCTCAAGTGTGACACCATAATGCTCCATGGTGCCATCACACTGTTACAATCTTAGTTCAAAATGCTCTATTGTCATGACACGATGATCCAATATGACATCACAATGCACGAATGTAACATCACAATGCTCCAATGTGACATCACAATGCACCAATGTGACATCAAATTATTCCAAAATGCCATTCAGAGTGTTACAATATGACTTCACAATGTTCAAATTTGAATTCACAATACTTCAATATGAAACCACAATGTTACAAATTGCCAACACTAACTCCCCAAGTGCCATTATATTTCTCCAAGATATCATCACAATGTTACAATATGTGTTCACAATATTGTCTTGTCTCAGAACAATCCTCAACTGCGACATCACCATGATTCATGGTGCCATCACACTCTTACAATCTGACTATACAATGCTCCTTTGTGACACCGCAATGATCCAATGTGAGGTCACAATGCACGAATGTGTCATCACAATGCTCCAATGTGACATCACAATGCACCAATGCGACATCAATATATTCCAAAATGTCAGTTAGAATGTTATAGTTTGAATTGAGAGTGTTCAAATTTGACTTCACAACACTTCAATATGACACCACAGGTGCAAAGTGCCAACACTAACTCCACAAGTTCCATTATATTTCTCCAATATATCATCACTATGTTACAATATGCCTTGACAATATTCCCTTGTCAAATCAAAATCCTCAAATGTGACATCACAATGCTCCATGGTGCCATCACAAAGTTAAAATCCGACTTCACAATGCTCCATTGTAACGTCAAAATGATGTAATGTGACGTCACAATGCTCCAATGTGCCAACCCTCTTTTCCCATGTGTCATTAAATTGCTCTATATGCCATCACAATTTTCGAATATGTCTTCATAATGTTCCATTGCAACATCACAATTAAACAGAGTGACATTACAATGCTCCAATATGACATCTCAGTGCACCAATTTGACATCAAAATACTCCAAAATGCATTCAGAGTGTTACAGTATGTCTTCACAGTGTTCAAATTTGACTTCACAACGCTTCAATATGATTCCAGAATGCTACAAATTGCCAACACTAACTCCCGAAGTGCCATTATATTTTTCCAATATATGAACACAATGTTACAATATGCCTTCAGAATATTCCCTTGTCACATCACAATCCTCAACCGTGACACCACCATGCTCCAAGGTGCCATCACACTGTTACATTCTCACTTCGCAATGCTCCATTGTGACGCCACAATGATCCAATGTGACGTCACAATGGTCGAATGTGACATCAAAATATTCCAATATGCCATTCAGAGCATTTCAATATGACTTCACAATGTTCAATTTTGACTTCACAATTCTTCCATATGACACGACAATGCTACAAATTGCCAACACTAACGACACAAGTGCCATTATATTTCTCCAATATATCATCACAATGTAACAATATGCCTTCACAATATTCCCTTGTCACATCAGAATCCTCAAGTGTGACACAAAAATGCTCCATGGTGCCATCACAGAGTGACAATCACACTTCAAAATTCTCCATTGTCAGGGCACAATGATCCAATGTGATGTCACAAGGCACGAATGTAGCATCAAAATGCTCCAATGTGACATCACAATGCACCAATGTGGCATCAAAATATTCCAAAATGCTATTCAGACTTTTACAATATGACTTCACACTCTTCAAATTGCACAACATAATGCTTCAATACGACATCACAATACTATAAAGTGTCAGCACTAACTCCCCAATTGCCACTATATTTCTCCAATATATCATCACAATGTGACAATATGCCTTCACAATATTCCCATGTCACATCACAGTCCTCAAGTGTGACACCACAATGCACCATGGTGCCATCACACTGTGACAATCTTATTTCAAAATGCTCCATTGTCACGCCACAATGATCCAATGTGAGGTCACAATGCACGAATGTAACATCACAATGCTGCAAAGCGACATCAAAATATTCCAAAATGTCATTTAGAGTTTCACAGTATGACTTCACAATATTCAAATTTGTCTTCACTATGCATCAAAATGACACCACACTGCGAAAATGTGCCAACACTAACTCCCCCGGCGCCATTATATTTCTCCAATATATCATCAAAATGTTACAATATGCCTTCCCAATGTGCCCTTGTCACATCAAAATCCTCAAAGGTGACATCCCAATGCCCCATGGTGCCAACACGCTGTTATGACCTGACTTAACAGTGCTCCATTGTGATGTAAGAATGATTGAATGTGACCTCACAATGCTCCAATGTGACATCACAATGCACAAATGTGACTTCACAATATTCCAAAATGCCATTCAGAGTGTTATATTATGACTTCACAATGTTCAAATTTGACTTCACAATGCTTCAATATGCCACCACAATGCTACAAAATGCCAACACTAACTCCCCAAGTGCCATTATATTTCTCCAATATATCATCACAATGTAAAAATATGGCTTCACAATATTCCCTTCTCACATCACAGGCCTCAAGTGTGACACCACAATGCTCCATGGTGCCAAAACACTGTTAAAATCTGACTTCCCAATGCTCCATTGTGACGTCACAATGATCCAATGTGAAGTCACAATTCACCAATGCCAACACTCTCACCCCATATGCCATTATATTGCTCTATATGCCAACAGAATGTTACAATATGTCTTCCCAATGTTCCATTGTGACATCACAATTATCTAGTATGACTTCACAATGCTGCAATGTGACATCCCAATGCACCAATGTGACATCAAAATATTCCAAAATGCCATTCAGAGTGTGACAGTATGCCTTCACAATGTTCCCTTGTCATATCAAAATCCTCAAATGTGACACCACAATGCTCCATGGTGCCATCAGACTTTTACAATCGAACTTCACATTGCTCCATTGTGACATCAATATGATCCAATGTGATATCACAATGCTCCAATGTGACAAGACTCTCGCCCCATGTGCCATTATATTGCTCTATATACCATCACAATGTTACAATATGTCTTCACAATGTTCCATTTTGACATCACAACTACCCAGTGTGCCATCACAATGCTCCAATGGTACATCAAATGGTGACATCAAAATATTCCAAAATGCCATTCAGAGTGTTACAGTATGACTTCACAATGTTCAAATTTAACTTCACAAGGCTTCAATATGACTCCAGAATGGCACAAATTGCCAACACTAACTCCCCAAGTGCCATTATGCTTCTCCAAAATATCATCGCAATGTAACACTATGGGTTCACAATATTCCCTTGTCACATCACAATCCTCAAGGGTGACACCAAAATGCTCCATGGTGCCACCACACTGTGAAAATCACACTTCAAAATGCTCCATTGTCACGCTAAAATGATCCAATGTGACCTCAAAAGGCATGAATGTAGCATCACAATGCTCCAATGTGACATCACAATGCACCAATGTGACATCAAAATATTCCAAAATGTTATTCAGAGTTTTACAATATGACTTCACAATCTTCAAATTTCACTACACAGCGCTTCAATACGACACCACGATGTTACGAAGTGTCAACAATAACTCCCCAATTGCCGTTATATTTCTCCAGTATATCATCACAATGTTACAATATGCTTTCACAATGTGCTGTTGTCACATCACAATCCTCAAATGTGACATCACAATGCTCCAAAGTGCAATCACACTGTTACAATCTGACATCACAATATTCCATTGTGACATCACAGTGATCCAATATGACATCACAATGCTCCAATGTGCCAACAGTCTGGCCCCATATGCCATTGTATTGCTCTAATGCCATCACAATTTTAAAATATGTCTTCATAATGTTCCATTGTGACGTCACAATTATCAAGTGTGACTTCACAATCCTCCAATGTGACATCACAATGAACCAATGTGAAATCAAAATATTCCAAAATGCTATTCATAGTTTTACAATATGACTTCACAATCTTCAAATTTCACTATACAATGCTTCAATAGGACACAACGCTACTACAAAGTGTCAACACTAACTCCACAAGTGCCATTATATTTCTCCAATATGTCATCACAATGTTATAATATGCCTTCAAATATTCCCTTGCCACATCACAATCCTCAAGTGTGACACCACAATGCCCCATGGTGCCATCATACTGTGACAATATCACTTCAAAATGATCCATTGTCATGCCACAATAATCCAATGTGAGGTCACAATGCACGAATGTAACATCACAATGCTCCAATGTGACATCAAAATATTCCAAAATGCCATTTAGAGTGTGACAGTATGACTTCACAATGTTCAAATTTGACTTCACAATGCATCAAAATGACACCACAATGCTACAAAGTGCCAACACTAACTCCCCATATGCCATTATATTTCTCCAATATGTCATCAAAATGTTACAATATGCTTTCACAGTGTTCCCTTGTCAATTCAAAATCCTGAAATGTGACATCACAGTACTCCATGGTGCCAACACGCTGTTATGATCTGAGTTAAGAATGCTCCATTGTGATCTCAGAATTACCCAATGTGATGTAACAATGCTCCAATGTGACATCGCAATGCACCAATGTGACATCACAGAGCACCAATATGACATCAAAATATTCCAAAATGACATTCAGAATGTTATAATTTGACTTCACAATGTTCAAATTTGACTTCACAATGCTTCAAATTTGACTTCACAATGCTTCAATATGACACCACAATGCTCCAAACTTCCATTACTAACTCTGCAAGTGTGATTATATTTCTCCAATATATCTTCACAATGTTAAAATATGCCTTCACCATATTCCCTTGTCACATCACAATCGTCAAATGTGACAACACAATGCTCCATGGTGCCATCACACTGTTACATTCTGACTACACAATGCTCCATTTTGAGGTCAAAATGACGCAATGTGACGTCACAAGGCACCAGTGTGACATCAGAATTCTCTAAAGTGACATCACAGTGGACCAATGTGACATCAAAATATTGCAAAATGCCATTCAGTGTTTTACAATATGACTTCACAATGTTCAAATTTGACTTCACAATGCTTCAATATGACACCACAAGGCTCAAAAGTGCAGACACTAACTCCCCAAGTGCCATTATATATCTCCACTAGATCTTCACACGTTACCATATGCCTTCACAATGTGCCCTTGTAACATCACAATCCTCAAGTGTGACATCACAATGCTCCATGGTGCCATCACACTTTTATAATCTAACTTCACAATGATCAATTATGACACCAATATGATCCGATGTGACGTCAAAATGCTCCAACATGCCAAGACTCTCGCCCCATGTGCCATTATATTGCTCTATATACCATCACAGTGTTACAATATGTCTTCACAATGTTCCACTTTGACATCACAACTACCCAGTGTGACATCACAATGCTCCAATGGTACATCCCAATGCACCAGTGTTACATGAATATATTCCAAAATGCCATTCACAGTGTTACAGTATGACTTCACAATGTTCAAGTTTGACTTCACAACGCTTCAATTTGACTCATGACTTCACAACGCTTCAATATGATGCCAGAATGCTACAAATTACCAACACTAACTCCCCTAGTGCTATTACACTTCTCCAAGGTATCCTCACAATGTCAACAACATGCCTTCACCAGATTCCCGTTTCACATCACAATCCTCAAGTGTGACATCACCATGCTCCATGGTGCCATCACACTGTTGCAATCTGACTTCACAGTGCTCCATTGTGATGCCACAATGATGCAATGTGACATCACAATGCTCCAATGTGACATCACAATGCACTAATGTGACATCAAAATATTCCAAAATGCCATTCAGAATATTACAATATGACTTCACATTGTTCAAATTTGACTTCACAATGCTTCAATATGACACCATAGCTACAAAGTGCCAACACTAACTCCCCAATGCCATTATATTTCTCACATTTATCATCACAATGTTACAATATGCCTTCACAATATTCACTTGTCACATCACAATCCTCAAATGTGACATCAAAATCCTTCATGGTGCCATCACACTATTAAAATCTTACCAATGCTGCATTGTGATGTCACAATGATCAAATGTGTCATCATGATTCACCAATGTGACATCACAATGCCCTTATGTGACAACACAGTGCACCAACGTGACATCAAAATATTAAAAAAATGGTATTCAGAATATTATAATATGACTTCAGAATTTTCACATTTCACTTCATAATGCTTCAATATGACACCACAATACTCCAAAATGCCAACACTAACTCCTCAAGTGCCAATATATTTCTCTAATATATCTTAAAAATGTTACAATATGCCTTCACAATGTTCTCTTGTCACATCACTATCCTCAAATGTGACATCACAATGCTCCAAGGTGCCATCACACTGTTACAATATGACATCAAAATGCTCCATTGTAACGTCAAAATCATCCAATGTGACGTCACAATGGTCCAAAGAGCCAGCTCTCTCACCCCATATGCCATTATTTTGCTCTATATGCCATCAGTGTTACAATATGTCTTCATAATGTTCCATTGTGACATCACAATTATCCAGTGTGACTTCACAGTCCTCTAATGTGACATCACAATGCACCAATGTGACATCAAAATATTCCAAAATGCTCTTCAGAGGTTTACAATATGACTTCACAATTTTCAAATTTAACTTCACAATGCTTCAGTATGACACCACAATACTACAAAGTGTCAACATTAACTCCCCAAGTGCCATTATATTTCTCTAATATATCATCACAATGTAAAAATATGCCTTCACAATATTCCCTTGTCACATCACAATCCTCATGTGTGACTACACAATGCCCCATGGTGCCATCACACTGTGACAATCTCACTTCAAAATGCTCCATTGTCATGTCACAAAGATCCAATGGGAGGTTACAATGCACGAATATAACATCACAATGCTTCAATGTGACATCGCAACGCACCAATGTGACATCAAAATATTTGAAAATGCCACTTACAGTGTTACAGCATGACTTCACAATGTTCAAATTTGACTTCACAATGCATCAAAATGACACCACAATGCTACAAAGTGCTAACACTAACTCCCTAAGTGTCACTATATTTCTCCATTATATCATCAAAAAGTTACAATGTGCCTTCACAATATTCCTTTGTTAGAACAAAATCCTCAAATATGACATCACAATGCTCCTTGGTGCCAACACGCTGTTATGATCTGACTAAATAATGCGCCATTGTGACGTCAGAATTATCGAATGTGACGTCACAATGTTCCAATGTGACATCACAATGCTCCAATGTGATATCACAATGCTGCAATGTGCCAACACTATTGCCCCATATGCCATGATAGT
>NW_008353014.1:24253-26297 GCF_000622305.1 Nannospalax galili
CAATATTCCCTTGTCACATCACAATCCTCAAATATGACATCACAATGCTCCATGGTGCCATCACAGTGTTAAAATATCTCTGACTTTGCAATGCTCCATTGTGATGTCACAATAATCCAATGTGACATCACAATTAACCAATGTGCCAACACACTCACCCCATATGCCATTATATTGCTCTATATGCCAACAGAATGTTACAATATGTCTTCCCAATGTTCCATTGTGACATCATAATTATCCAGCATGACTTCACAATGCTGCAATGTGACATCACAATGCACCAATGTGACATCAAAATATTCCAAAACGCTATTCAGAGTTTTACAATATGACTTCACAATCTTCAGATTTCACTACACAACGCTTCAGCAAGACACCATGATACTACAAACTGTCAACACTAACTCCCAACATGCCATTATATTTCTCCAATATATCATCACAATGTTACAATATGCTTTCACAATGTTCTCTTGTCACATCACAATACTCAAATGTGGCATCAAAATGCTCCAAGGTGCCATCACACTGTTACAATCTGACATCACAATATTCCATTGTGACGTCACAGTGATCAAATGTGACATCACAATGCTCCAATGTGCCAGCACTCTAGCCCCATATGCCATTATAATGCTCTATATGCCATCACAATTTACAATACGTGTTCATAATATTCCATTCTGACATCACAATTATCAAGCGTGACTTCACAATGCACCAATGTGACATCAAAATATTCCAAAATGCCATTTAGAGTGTTACATTATGACTTCACAATATTCAAATTTTACTTCACAATGCTTCAATATGACTCCAGAATGCTACAAATTGCCAACTCTAACTCCCCAAGTGCCATTATGTTTCTCCAAAATATCATCGCAATGTAACAATACGGCTTCACATTATTCCCTTGTCACATCGCAATCCTCAAGTGTGACATCAAAATGCTCCATGATGCCATCACACTGTTACAATCACACTTCAAAATACTCCATTGTCACGCCAAAATGATCCAATGTGACGTCGCAAGGCACGAATGTAACATCACAATGCTCCAATGTGACATCACAATGCACCAATGTGACATCAAAATATTCCAAAACGCTATTCAGAGTTTTACAATATGACTTCACAATCTTCAAATTTCACTATACAACGCTTCAATAGGACACCACGATACTACAAAATGTCAACACTAACTCCACAAGTGCCATTATATTTCTCCAATATATCATCACAATGTTAAAATATGCCTTCACAATACTCCCTTATCACATTACAGTCCTCAAGTGTGACACCACAATGCTCCATGGTGCCATCACACTGTTACAATCTCACTTCAAAATGCTCCATTGTCACGTCACAATGATCCAATGTGACATCACAAGGCACGAATGTAACATCACAGTGCTACAATGTGGCATCACAATGCACCAATGTGACATCAAAGTATTCCAAAATGCCATTCAGAGTGTTACAATATGTCGTTACAGTGTTCAAATTTGACTTCACAAGGTTTCAATATGATATCACAGCTACAAGTTTCAACACTAGCTCCCCAAGTGCCATTATTTTTCTCCAATATATCATCACAATGTAACAATATGGCTTCACAATAGTCCCTTGTCACATCACAGTCCTCAAGTGTGACACCACAATGCTCCATGGTGCCATCACACTGTTACATTCTCACTTCAAAATGCTCCATTGTCACGTCACAATGATCCAATGTGACATCACAAGGCACGAATGTAACATCACAGTGCTACAATGTGGCATCACAATGCACCAATGTGACATCAAAGTATTCCAAAATGCCATTCAGAGTGTTACAATATGTCGTTACAGTGTTCAAATTTGACTTCACAAGGTTTCAATATGATATCACAGCTACAAGTTTCAACACTAGCTCCCCAAGTGCCATTATTTTTCTCCAATATATCATCACAATGTAACAATATGGCTTCACAATAGTCCCTTGTCACATCACAGTCCTCAAGCGTGACACCACAATGCTCCATGGTGCCATCACACTGTT
>NW_008353014.1:26745-27492 GCF_000622305.1 Nannospalax galili
TGTGACATCACAATGCCCCAATGTGACATCACAATGCCCCAATGTGACATCACAATGCCCCAATGTGACATCACAATGCCCCAATGTGACATCACAATGCCCCAATGTGACATCACAATGCCCCAATGTGACATCACAATGCCCCAATGTGACATCACAATGCCCCAATGTGACATCACAATGCCCCA
Organism: Nannospalax galili; assembly: GCF_000622305.1. Lineage (NCBI taxonomy): Eukaryota > Metazoa > Chordata > Mammalia > Rodentia > Spalacidae > Nannospalax > Nannospalax galili. The sequence continues at coordinate 26,934 of NW_008353014.1, forward strand.
ATGTGACATCACAATGCCCCAATGTGACATCACAATGCCCCAATGTGACATCACAATGCCCCAATGTGACATCACAATGCCCCAATGTGACATCACAATTATCCAATGTGACATCACAAAGCATCAGTGTGCCATCAAAATATTCGAAATGCCACTTAGAGTGTTACTGTATGACTTCACAATGTTCAAATTTGACTTCACAATGCATCAAAATGACACCACAATGCTACAAAGTGCCAACACTAACTCCCCATGTGCCATTATATTTCTCCAATATGTCATCAAAATGTTACAATATGCCTTCACAAGGTTCCCTTGTCACATCAAAATCCTGAAATGTGACATCACAGTATTCCATGGTGCCAACACGCTGTTATGATCTGAGTTAACAATGCTCCATTGTGACATCAGAATTATCCAATGTGACATCACAATGCTCCAATGTGACATCACAGAGAACCAATATGACATCAAAATATTCCAAAATAACATTCAGAATGTTATAATTTGACTTCACAATGTTCAAATTTAACTTCACAATGCTTCAATATGACACCAC
>NW_008353015.1:0-3161 GCF_000622305.1 Nannospalax galili
CACACACACACACACACACACACACACACACACACACACACACACCCCTGTTAAAAATGGTTGTTTTGGTGACTCTTCCCTGAGATGCCACACCCACATTCTCAGGCGTGTCTTTCCTGTTTAGCACCTTTTCTGTCTCTTAACCCTAGTGATTAAAATCTGTATTAAAATCTTTCAATAAATTCCAACTCTACTTAAGAAAAATGGCTTAATATTTCTAAGAAAGACAGTTTAGAAGATGGTGTAAAACATGTAGATACTATAATAAACAGTCAAAATCTCTAGATATTGTGATATTCATTGCTATTCTTAGTAATACAGGTCCTGTTTGTCTTTTTGAGACAGGGTCTCCATGTAGCCCCAGCTACCCTCGAACTCATTATGCAGAGAAGCCTGGCCTCAAACTCAGAGATCCTCCTGCCTCTGCCTCCCAAGTGCTGGGATTAAAAATGTGTACCATCATGCCCAGCTTGTTTGTTTTCTTAACTTGGAAAAATGGCATTATTCCAGCTTCATATGTAACTTGCATGGATAGGAACCAAGTACAGTAACTACCTTTTGATACTGGCAGACACTTAGGTTGAGATACAAGGGACCAACTCTAAATATTTGTTAATAATTTAGAAAGTCTTTATCAAAGCAGGTGTGGTATCTCTAAATTGCATTATAATCATCACCCCCCTCCCAAGAATGTTTTAGAAAATAAGGAGTGTAGGGAAAGGGTCACTTAAAACTTAAATTTTTGAGCCAGGTGCTGTGGCAGAGGCAGAGGGATATCTGTGAATTCGAGTCCAGACTGGTCTTCATAGAGAGTTCCAGGCCAGCTGGGACTCCAAGGAAACCCTGTCTCAAAGTGACCAAAAAAAAAAGTCAATTTTTGTTCTAGTTACTTTCAAATACTGTGATAAAAATGCTGATCAAAACCAACTTGGGGAGGAAAGGGTTTATTTTATCTTACATCTCCCAAGTCTTAGTTCATCACGGAGGGAGCCCAAGGTAGGAACTCAGGGCAGGAACTGGAGCACAGACCATGAAGGATAACTGCTTACTGGCTTGTTCCCCTGGCCCATGCTCAGACTGCTTTCTTATACAATAGAGGACCACCTGCCCAGAGGTGGTACTGCCCACAGTGGGCTGGGCCCTCCCACATCATTCAACCCCACAGACATGGCCAGTCTAATAGAGGCAATTCCCCCAAATGCCCCCTCTACCCAAGTGTGTCAAGTTGACAATTAAAGCTATCCAGCACAATGCCTAAGAGTAAAATAAAATAGTCCCTAACATGCATTGGTTGAGATTAAAGTGGAATTCCTAAAAGAAATGTCAGCTAGAGGATGGGCTCTTGTAATAGTTCCAGACTGGGATGTAGCTTAGTGGAGAGGGCTTGCTACCTGAAGTGTGGGTCCCATCGCAGACCTACAGGTTGACTTTTCTACTGGCCCCTTCTTTAGACTACTGGGTGAAAATAGCTTTGCTAGATGATGAGATAGCTCAGAAGGTAAAAGGAACTAACCTGGGATTGCAGGTGTGCACTGCCATGCCCAGCTTTGGAAGTTAATTTAATTTCCAGTGTATCAGAAGCTTGCCCAGTTTGTCCATACTGCGAGTGCAGTGCAGGAAAACAGATGGTGAGAATTCATCACAGTAAGAGTTTGCAGTTTATTTCCTTGCTGTTTATCATGTCTTCTTCTGCACTGCAGCAACATCATTGTCATCAAGGAACTTGATAGAATTATAGAATCTCCCCAGAACAGCTGCGTTTCTAGATGATTGAAATGCACATTAAATTTTAAGAAGCATTGGTCTATTTTATAAGGCAACCATGGATTGAAAATATTTGGGGAGAAAAGTTCTGAAAGTTCAGGCTTTTTTCTTACTGTTCTCTTAAGTAACAGCTATTGATGTAGCATTTAAGTTATATTATGTATCATAGGCAAAACACACAGGAGAATATTGGTAGGTCATATGTAAACATCACATTTTACATTAGGGACTTAGTCATCTGATTTGATTGAGAAAGTGATTCTGTAGCCAATTTTTGTGATGGATGCAGAGGAACACTGTCACTGAATTGTGACTGCTTTAATAATAGCTTTGAAAGAAAGTGGGGTGAAAGAAACATAAAATTCTGAATCTGACTTTCTCTTTATCAAGTAATACCTTTCCCTGATACTTATGAAGTGCCCCTCACCCTTAGAAAAAGAAACACTAGCTAGACTAAATAGTATATTCTAGCCTGTCTGTCCTCGTGTTTCCTATTCAGAGATTAGTGTAATTTCTGGCACATATTTTACTGAAAAGGTCTTCTTATTTTGAAACCAGATATCTCAGAAATAGAGTCAAACTGTTCCTTTTCTCCAGAGGAGAGACACCAGCAATATTCTGATTATGATTATCATTCTTCCAACAAGAAGCTGAAGGAAAAGCCAAGGTAAGGTGGTGTGGATTCTCCCCTGCTCAAGTCATTATGAATGTATTTGTGTATGTATCGTGAATGTGTTACCTCCTGAAACGTGAACCTGATGTGTGTTTCAGTTCAAGAGAAGAAACCTCTGGCAGACTGTCCAGGATGGGTGCAACACCCACTCTGTTCAAGTCCACAGGGGACATCACAGAGGCCCACAAGGAACCCAGATACCAAGAGGAACCCCCAGGTGAGATTTAAGGTCCTTGGTCCTTTTTTTTTCTGAGGCAGGGTTTCACTGTGTAGACCAGGCTGGCCTCTAACTTACAGAGATCTACTTGCCTCCACTGGGATTAAGGGCATGCAGAAATAGGCACTTAATACTTCTAGAAGGTGGCTGGAAGAAAGAGAGTTAAATAAAAAAAAATTCTTCAAGTGGAAGAGGCCCTCCTTATTTTTCTCTCTTTTAATATGGGAGGAGAAAAATAAAAAACAAAACAATCCTTTTTCCACATCATCAGAATTGGTCAGGTTTTAATATGTTTGATGAGTTACAGCCCTCTTGCCCCATGTCCATGATTCCAGCCTTTTTATTTTAACTCTGTTCCCACTACTCTGTAATGATCATCATAATTTTATGAGCATGAGTATCTATAGATGGGGAAACATGGTATTATTATATGATTTCCTGGTTATAAAGAACAGTGTCTTGTGCGAGCATACCTTGCGTTTTGGAGGTTCTTTTATTTTGAGAAAC
>NW_008353015.1:4337-8442 GCF_000622305.1 Nannospalax galili
GTGAAAGAAACATAAAATTCTGAATATGACTTTCTCTTTGTCAAGTAATACCTTTCCCTGATACTTATGAAGTGCCCCTCACCCTTAGAAAAGGAAACACTAGCTAGACTAAATAGTATATTCTAGCCTGTCTGTCCTCGTGTTTCCTATTCAGAGATTAGTGTAATTTCTGGCACATATTTTACTGAAAAGGTCTTCTTATTTTGAAACCAGATATCTCAGAAATAGAGTCAAACCGTTCCTTTTCTCCAGAGGAGAGACGCCAGCAATATTCTGATTATGATTATCATTCTTCCAATGAGAAGCTGAAGGAAAGGCCAAGGTAAGGTGGTGTGGATTCTCCCCTGCTCAAGTCATTATGAATGTATTTGTGTATGTATCGTGAATGTGTTACCTCCTGAAACGTGAACCTGATGTGTGTTTCAGTTCAAGAGAAGAAACCTCTGGCAGACTGTCCAGGATGGGTGCAACACCCACTCTGTTCAAGTCCACAGGGGACATCACAGAGGCCCACAAGGAACCCAGATACCAAGAGGAACCCCCAGGTGAGATTTAAGGTCCTTGGTCCTTTTTTTTTCTGAGGCAGGGTTTCACTGTGTAGACCAGGCTGGCCTCTAACTTACAGAGATCTACTTGCCTCCACTGGGATTAAGGGCATGCAGAAATAGGCACTTAATACTTCTAGAAGGTGGCTGGAAGAAAGAGAGTTAAATAAAAAAAAATTCTTCAAGTGGAAGAGGCCCTCCTTATTTTTCTCTCTTTTAATATGGGAGGAGAAAAAAAAACAAACAAAAACAATCCTTTCCACAACATCATCAGAATTGCTCAGGTTTTAACATGTTTGATGAGTTACAGCCCTCCTGCCCCATGTCCATGATTCCAGCCTTTTTATTTTAACTCTGTTCCCACTACCCTGTAATGATCATCATAATTTTATGAGCATGAGTGTCTATAGATGGAGAAACATGGTATTATTATATGATTTCCTGGTTATAAAGAACAGTGTCTTGTGCGAGCATACCTTGCATTTCGGAGGTTCTTTTATTTTGAGAAACTGTGGTAACTGATAATGCTTAAAGTTAAGCTTCATTTTAAAGATTTCCTTTTTTGTTGTTGTCTGTTTGTTTATTAAGAAAGGGAAAGTTCTTCTGAGAATTGGCATGTCATAGTCAGCAAGTCAACACATGTGCTGTTCTTTGATGTGATGACATACATGTAGTATACAATAAATGCATGCTTAAAGCCTGTGGATTTTGCTATCTTTATATTCAGAACCAAGCTGGTGCTACTCACAATGACTTTGGATTTTGCTATCTTTATATTCAGAACCAAGCTGGTGCTACTCACAATGATAAGGAAGAAGGTTTTCATCTTGTTTTGTTTTGATTTTTCTTTGTGGAAGGGTATTGAACTCAGGGCCTTCTGCATGATAGGCAAACTACACGCCAAGGTATACTCCAGTCCACATTCAACGTTTTTTTAAATCCATAGTTCCTCAGCCCCAAAGCAGCCCCAAGAACTTTTCTTCTTCCCAGTCCTAAAGATGAAGCAATATATGGGTATGTACTTCCATTTCTGTTATCCCCTGCCCTTTCTTCTAACACTCAGCTGATGTCTAGGAGAAAGGTGCTTCCCTGACCCCAGATGGTGACTTTGCATATTCTCAGCTACCTTTTACCAACTCCTATTGCTAGCATACATGAGAAAGAAGAATCATTGAGGCAAAGAACAAAATATGGGAGTGGATGAGTTTTGTGACATTGATGTTCTTTTACCTACCTGGCTTCTCCTAAATGTTGTTCTGAATATTTGCATTGCCCAGATGTGTAACTCCACATAGGTGAAGTAGCTCAGGACTGTGGTGCCTCATTGGAGACTGAGGGATGTGACAGTTCCATCAGGGTGGGGAGGGAGAAGGAATGATGTGCAATGGTGTCTGGACAGCAGTTGAATTAGGACCAACTTCCTTGGACCTGGGCTATGTCTTTATTTGACAGAATGTGTGGGTACCAGTGGACGTTGGAGGACATTTTTCCTTTGGAAGAATCCTATCCTATCAGATAGTTAGAATTCAGCCGTAACTCTATCCTTTATTTGCTCTTTGATCTTAAATGAGCTGACATGGTAATTCTGTATTTTTGCTCCCTTGTGGGCTGGCGGACATTCCTTTCACTGTCCCAATGAGATAAAATTATAGAATAGATGAGGAAAATGAGAGGGAACTTTTATAAACTATCAATTCACTCTTGAGCTAGAAAAAGTTAAATATCTCATCTCTTAATGTGAGTCTTTCCTTTTAAAAAATATCTTTCATCTTTGCTTTTTGAAACCAAACCAACCACAGCCCTAACATGAAAATGGCGAAATTTAAGAAGGGAGACAGTGTGGGCCTCCGGTTGGCTGGTGGAAATGATGTCGGGCTATTTGTTGCTGGCATTCAGGAGGGTACCTCAGCAGAACAGGAGGGTCTGCAAGAAGGAGACCAAATTCTGAAGGTAAGGAAGCCCTCCTAGAAGTTACATGGAAAGGTGGTCTTTTCTGGATGTTTTTTCCATAAGGGAGGAAAAGGCAAAACAGAGAGAGACTGTAGGTTTGTTGATATCTAGCCTGTGGCCTCTGTATCCCTCAGAGGTCCTGTCTTGTCAATCTTAGAATTCAAAATGCAGCTTTCATCTGTGGGAATTAGAAATTAAAACTCTTGTCAAGAGTTTTATTTGGTAAGGGAGGAAAGAGGAAGAGAGAGAAATGAGAATCTTTAATTAAGCACTTCTAGGCCCAAAGGGAAGGAGAGAAAAAGTCGAAGTGTCACAGGGAGTCAGGCGACTAGGCACAAGGGCAGACAGCCCTTCATCCTGCAAGCCCTCTGCTGTGCTAGTTCAGATCCTGCACCTGGAGCAGGGAAGCAGACCTGGCTCATGAGCTTTGCTAAAGCTTTCCAAGGAAACTCTAGACCTTCCTTGGCTCCAGGGAGGATCCTAGAAGACTCCGTTACCTGAGTGAATCCATGGTAACACATGATCCTAGGGCACACCCGCCCAGGCTACTGATGAAAATCTTTTCAAGTACCAGCACGTACTAATTAATGCTCGGTAAGTATCCCAATGAAGAGAAGGCTTGTTAAGTACTGTGAAGACAGAGCCTATCAGCTAGAGATTTAGAATTTTGTTGTTGTTGTTGTCATTCATTAAGTTTCAAGAATAAAACAGATTGTCCTGTGGACAGACTTTCTTAATTTCTATGAAGAGAAATAGAGAATTCACCTAAGAGCTTAAGGCTCCAATTTCTGTAGAAAGCATTGCTAAAAATGGAGAATTGCTTCAATGAGAAGAAAGCCACTCAACTCTGTACTTCTCAAGAGTTTTGTTTCCTGGCATCACCATGGTAACTAGGGGGACACTGCTGGGAACTGGTTTCTCTTACAGTAGTCCCTAATGGAGGTCAGGCAACAGGTGGCTTTGATCATCACTAAAGCTGACTACAAGAGAGCCCTCTTCTGCAGAAGAATGAGAAAGATTGAGTTCCCAGAGATGGGCAGAGAAGCTGTTGTGCACAGAGCTGTAGCTGATACCGATTCCTCCCCAGGCTCCCAACAGACCTGATGGACCCTGCAGACCGCTAAACAGGTAGTGAAAGACAATATGCCAGAAAGGACAGTGCAGTGCGGAAGTGCTGACCTGCCACTTTTCACTTTAGCATTTCTACATTCCATGTCAGCCTGAGGAGACAGAGGGACTGCATGTGTGGTCTGCTCATTGAAAAATATTTCACGCACGCAACAGACCTGAGGGACCCTGCAGACCACAAAACAGGTAGTAAAAGAAAATATGCCAGAAAGGACAGTGCAGTGCGGAAGTGCTGCCCTGCCACTTTTCACTTTAGCATTTCTACATTCCATGTCAGCCTGAGGAGACAGAGGGACTGCATGTGTGGTCTGCTCATTGAAAAATATTATTATTATTTTTTTTTTTGGTCTTTTTGAGACAGGGTCTCCCTGTAGCCCCAGCTGTCCTGGAACTCACTATGTAGACCAGGCTGGCCTCGAACTCACAAAGATCCTCCTGCCTCTGCCTCCCAAGTGCTGGGATTAAAGGCATGTGCCACCACA
>NW_008353015.1:9970-18940 GCF_000622305.1 Nannospalax galili
TTTTTTTGGTCCCAATTTAGGCTGAGTTAATGGTGAAATTTTGTCTCAATAATAAGGCACAATAATTATTTTTATTTTGAGATAGGGTCTTGTGTAGCACAGTATGGGGCCTTTGCATTCTAAAGAGGAACTGTACCACTGAGCTATTCTCCAGCTCTATTGACCCATTGCTATAATCTCCAATTTTTTATTACTGGTTTTCTTTTCCTACCAGGTGAACACACAGGACTTCAGAGGGCTGGTTCAGGAAGATGCTGTTCTCTACCTGTTAGAAATCCTCAAAGGTGAAACCGTGACCATTTTGGCTCAGAGCCGAGTGGATGGTGAGCAGATTTTATCATCTCGTTTACTTGAGGGAAGTCGGGAGGAGGAAAGAGGTATTTTAGAACCAGAATAGGCAACATTGGGTCATGGGTCTAAGGAGAAAGTTTTGGTGCTGTTCACTTCGTATACAAATGCTTTTCGTGCACAAATGTTTATGTGTCAATTTGGAGTTTAATTGCTTTTCTGAACAATGGTAAATCCTTGGGATGGAGTTCTCCAAAGGTGAAACCGTGACCATTTTGGCTCAGAGCCGAGCAGATGGTGAGCAGATTTTATCATCTTGTTTACTTGAGGGAAGTCTGGAGGAGGAAAGAGGTATTTTAGAACCAGAATAGGCAGCATTGGGTCATGGGTCTAAGGAGAAAGTTTGGGTGCTGTTCACTTCGTATACAAATGCTTTTCGTGCACAAATGTTTATGTGTCAATTTGGAGTTTAATTGCTTTTCTGAACAATGGTAAATCCTTGGGATGGAGTTCTGGGGGAGATGTTGTTGAGTCCACACATGACATATCAGCTCCTCTTAACCCTCACAGTCTGACAGGTTGCTTTGCTTTTAGGCCCTCTCTCACCTGTAAAGTTGGGCTGAGAATAGTTCCTTCTTGTGTCCGAGGGTTATCAGTTGTCTAGGCATCCCAAATGCATCAGATTGACATGTAAAATCAACCAGCACAGCACCCCAGGAAGCCTTTCTTCTTCATGGAGCTGTGATACTCATAAAACCCATGTATTGGGCCACTGAAAGTGGGGACGGGGAAGGGAGTGTTCAGAGACTGGAGAAGGTGGTGACAACCCAGCAAGCAGTGCTTTTGTCTCCCAGTGTACAGAGACATCCTGGCTTGTGGCAGGGGAGATTCGTTTTTCATAAGAAGCCACTTTGAATGTGAGAAGGAAACTCCACAGAGTCTGGCCTTCACCAGGGGAGAGGTCTTCCGTGTGGTGGACACACTATACAATGGCAAGCTGGGCCACTGGCTGGCTGTGAGGATTGGAAATGAACTGGAGAAAGGCTTAATCCCTAACAAAAGCAGGTATCTAAGACTATATACCTATAGGGCCCTTTTAATACCCCAACAAAAAGCAACAGAACTCCCCAAAGGAATCCCATATGACTTCATTTGACAGGGTTTGTTGTTTATGGGGACCAGGCTGCAACTGCTGGAGTGTAAGCATCAGACGCTTGGTTGTTGCATGAGGCTTATTTGAGGATTGCTTGAGGAGTGCTGGCTGTTTTGCACATAGGAACACTGTGTGGCTATAGTACCCCAGCATGCCTCTGGTCTCTATCCTCAGGAGACACTTATACACCCCAGTGAACACTTGCTGGTGGGTGGCAGTGTGGAAGAAGACCTGTTTTTAGCAGGTGTTCCAGGCATGTTTACTGCATTTATGTGTCCCAAAGGAGCCAAATGCGGTATGTTCTGAGCTACTTCTGGTGAATTTCAGAGACCCTGACCATATTAGTTACTTTGTTCATTGCTATAACAAAGTACCTGACAGAAGCAATGCAAGGAAGGAAGGTTTTGTTTTGACTTAAGGTTTAAGAGCAGAGCAGTCCATAGCAGGGAAGGTTTGGCGGCAGCAGTGTGAGGTAGATGGACACATTGCATTTGTAGTTAGGAGACAGAGAGATGAATGCTGTGCTCAGCTTGCTTTCTCCTTTGTATTTAGTCTGGACCCCATCCCATGGGAAGGTGCCACCCAGATTCAGGGTGATAGGGTGATCTTCTCAGTTAAACCTTTCTGGAAACACCCTCAGAGATTCATCTAGGGTATGTTCCCATAGTGATTCTAAATCTAATCAGGTTAACAATGAAGCTTATACACTGCCTTTTCTGTCTCCTTTGGGCAGTGGAAGGCCCCCATGCCTCCCTCCCCCGATTTCCTTTATTGTCAAGCTGAGTCTTCCCTGAACCAAGGTCTTATGTAGAACTGACTAGATCTCAATGACCTGTGTATATGCTGTGCTTCCTGGCTGTGGAGACTGACTTCCCATGGCTTCTTTCTCTCAGAGCTGAACAAATGGCCAGTGTCCAGAATGCACAGAGAGACAACGCTGGGGACAGAGCAGACTTCTGGAGAATGCGGGGCCAGAGATCTGGGATGAAGAAGAACCTCCGGAAGAGCCGGGAAGACCTAACAGCCGCTGTGTCAGTTAGCACCAAATTCCCAGCTTATGAAAGGGTTTTGCTGCGGGAAGGTGAGGCAGCCACATGGGGTCCAGCCCACTGGGCTCTGAGCCTGTTTTCTTTTTTTCCGACTCTTAACAGTCAAGTTCCAACTTCACTTGTGTCACTTAGAGCTCAGGTATTGAAGGAATCATACTCAACTAGGAGCCTGCACTGTTCATATTCCTCAGTGGAGGCAAAATTTTGCAACCTAAAACATATTTTAATACTGGCATTGAAAAGTTTTTGCATGCTACCCATTGAATGGGGATACAAAGTAATACAGCATCAAAGAATAAAAAATGAAGTCTCCATTACAGTTTATGGTTGGGGAGGGGAGGGAAAACATGTTTCAGGAAAGAACTGGATTTGGTTGGAGATGGGAGGATTTGGTTTTTTCCTTTGAGTTGAGTTTTTCAGAAGTGTAATTAATACATTTGGCTTCTTGTCCCAACAGCTGGTGGAGGGTCCGTGCTTCAGTGACCTTTCTTGTTTTATTTCAGCTGGTTTCAAGAGACCCGTGGTGCTGTTTGGCCCAATAGCAGATATAGCAATGGAAATGTTGGCAAATGAGTTACCTGACTTGTTTCAAACTGCGAGTAAGTCTGTTAATGATATTTTGCTCCCAGAGTTTTTATTTTGAAATTTTCCTAACACAGAAAAGGTAAAGAATAATGAGCTTCCGTATGTCCTTTCCCCGAGTTACTGTACTTTGTTAGATGTACTTTCCTTCTACCATCACCTGTCCAGATACAAGACAGATCCCTTGAAAATGGTCTCCTGAGCCACTGAGGTTTAAATCATGGTGTTACGAGACTATCCCTGAGTACACATGTGAATTTCCTCATACAAGAAAATGTTTTATACAATCACAACACCATTGCCAGCCACCTTAGTGGCCAAGAGAATTAACATTATGTTATAGGTTGGACATTTCTAATCTGAAAAGTTCTACAAATTGAAACATAGTAGCACAAGTGGAAAATTCCACACTCACCTTCATGTGACTGAAAGTGCTTAAAATGCAAGTGTGCTGATGTACTGTATAAAATTACCTTCAGTCTGTATGTGTGAGGTAGACATGAAGCAGAAATGATTTTTATTTTATTTACTATTTTTATTTTATGTGTATGAGTATAATACCTGCATGGAGGGAGGTGTACCCGGTCATCCAATTCCTGAGGAGGTCAGAGGTCAGAAGAAGACAGCAGATCTCCTGGAACTGGAGTTACGAATGGTTGTTAGCTACCATGTGGATGCTGGGAATCAAACCTGGGTCCTCTGCAAGAGCAGTCAGTGCTCTTAACTGCTGAGCCGTCTCACCAGTCCCCCAATTTTTAGTTTTTTAAGCAGAGTCTCAGGTAGCCTGGCCTGGCCTCAAAATCACCAGGCTAAGGATGACTTTGCATTTCTGATCCTCTTGCCTCCATCTCCCAAGTGTGGTTGGCATTATAAGAATATACCACCGTGCCTGGCTAAGTCATAAGTGAATTTCATATTTGCACTTGGGTCTCATTTTCTAGATTTCTCATCCTAAATGTTATATATGTGCAAATAGTAAAAAATCTGAAGCACTTCTGGTCCCAAGCATTTTGTTTCTTTCATAATTTGGGAATATCCCTTGTTGATGGCTTTTTTTGGTCTTTTTGAAACAGGGTCTCTCTGTAGCCCCAGCTGTCTTGGAACTCACTATGTAGACCAGGCTGGCCTTGAACTCACAGAGATCCACCTGCCTCTGCCTCCCGAGTGCTGGGATTAAAGGCATGCGCCACCACACCTGGCCCATAGCTGCTGTTTTTTGACTTTTATATATATATATATATATTTCTAGACCGCTCTCATTTTTGATATGTGATTATGTTTAATTATCTTTTCTTACTGTGGAATATCTTGCTAATTATCCCCTTTGTCTTAATCTATCTAATTAGATAGCAAAAAGCACCACTACCAATCACACATATACAGCAGTGCCAGTCTTGTGTTTCTGAGTAGGTGTTTAAGGGCAATCCTGAATCCAAGTTTAGTCTTATATAATAAAGAATTTAAAAGGTCTCACTTGCTAATGTATCTACTACGTTGATTTTTAAAACATCTGAACTTACAGGCCAACTATAAAATGTGAGAAATGTTAAATATTCTTTATTTGATACTATGTGTAAACAACACTAAAATGCCTTTCAGTAGCAAAAGTCAGCATCTTTGGATATAGGGAATTCTAAATTGGCAAAGTCAAGAACTATATAGCCAGTTGTTTCCTTATCTTTAACTACTGCCTGTTAATGGGCCAATGAACATAAAGTCAAACACAGGTGAATCTTTTGCTTGGTTCTAAGACAGTGAAGAAAATTTCCCCAATGTTTAAACATATGCATATAACCAGTTATATGACTCTAAGTATAAAACCAATCTTCAATAGGTTTTGAGGAAGCATTCTCCATCCCTGTGAAAAGTTGAACATTGCTAATTACGTCCAGTCATCTCTTTTAGAAGGGGAAAGCAGTGGTATTTTTGGAACTGGAATTATTTTCTTAAAGAAAGGTATTTACAACCTGGTATGGTGGTACGTGCCTTTAATCCCAGCACTTGGTAGGAGAGGCAGGTGGATCTCTGTGAGTTCCAGGCCAGCCTGGTCTACATAGTAAGTTCCATGCCAGCTGGGGCTACAGGGAGACCCTGTCTCAAAAAAAAGATGCTTACTTTACAAGCCAATTTTACTTAAATCAGTGCTGTCCAACAGAAATATTCTGTTAACCATTCATAATCTGAATTCTGGTGTATGAATTAGGTTATGATATACATTAACATCCATGAGACATTTGTTTCAGAATAAGTCAGTGAATGGCTATTATTAATTAGGGGCCTTTTTAAAAAATAAATCTTTAAAAATTATTTTTATTTTGTGTGTATGAGTGCTTTGCCTGCATGTGTATAAGTGTACCCATGTCACCCAAAACCCTCAAAGGCCAGAAGAGAGTGTTGGATCCCCCTGGAACTGGTGTTATGGACGGTTGTTAGCTGCCATGTGGGTGCTGGGTATTGAACCAGGTTCCTAAGCAAGAGCAGCCAGTGCTCTTAGCCACTGAGCCATCTCTCCAGCCCCTTATTAGTAGCTTTTTATGAGCTATTAGGTCTGCCCTTTTTCCCTTCTTCTTAATTCTGGTGAAGATAATTTTTGTTCTACGAATGTACTTTTTGGAATTTTCCAGTTCCTGCATCAGTGTGTTCTATCCCCAGGTGATGCTTCTGTTCTTGTTGCTATCTGTGTAGGAGAATCCAGTACCTGACCTGTCTTCAGCCCAGACAGACCATGGACATTCGGTCCAGTATTGTGCTTGCCTCTCTTTCCCACAGTGTGGCACCAGGCACTCTTCTGAACAAAAATCTTGCATTTCTCAATATCACCCATTTTTAATTCCCTCACTGCTCTCTGTTATCACTATGTGCCAAAGCTGGCCATCCTGCTCTCTGGCCTAGATCGCTCTTTTAAAAAATATTACTCGGGACATAGATATTTGGAGCATACAAGCCAATTGGCTCAAAGAGTATTCCATGGCAGACTCACCTGGCTATTTCTTTATGACTAGATTTCCATTAAATAGTACTGGGGATATAGCTCAGTGGTAGGGTGCTTACCTAGCATGCATAAACCCTGGAGTTTGATGCCTAAAGCACACACACGAATATGTACACACACATGCACGCATGCACACAATTGGCTTGGATCCTTCTGTTGCTTGTCTTGAGGTGATGTCTAATGCTAGCTGTTCCATTATTGTGCTGATGCTGAGTTGGAGCATTTGGTTGTCACTGGTTTCCACAACTTTACTTAGCCCCATTTTTGTTTTTGCAGAAACTGAACCCAAAGACGCAGGATCTGAGAAATCAAGTGGAGTAGTTCGATTGAATACTGTGAGGCAAATTATTGAGCAGGTGAGAAAACTCATAGAAGGCCATGTTGTCAGAATTGGCTCATGATTTGGTTTATTTATTATTTTTATTTTATATGTATGAGTGTTTTCCTGCATGTATGTAAGTGTACCACATGCATGCAATGCCTGAAGAAGCCCAAAGAGGGCATCAGATCCCCTGGAACTGGCATTTCAGATACTGTTAGCCACTATGAGGGTGCTGGGAACTGAATCCAGGTCTTCTGCAAGATTAGCCAGCACTTTTAACTGCTGAGCTATCTCTCTAGCTCCAGATCATGATTTTGAATAGAATATGTATTTTAATAAAATATTAATGATAGAAGTCATGTAAATAAGAGCCTTTTCATTTTACAAAACAGTCACTCTTCTGTGGCAGAGTTTCCAGCATTATATTAAGTCTTAAACATAGACCCCCTTTTTGGGAAGAGAGTATGTTTCAGAATGCCTGACAGATGTCTGAAACCATGGGAGTACAGAGCCCTATTGGGGTTTTTGTTGTTGTTGTTGTTGTTTTGGGGGGGGCTTTTTGAAGCAGGGTCTCCCTGTGGCCCAAGCTGTCCTGGAACTCACTATGTAGACCAGGCTGGCCTTGAACTCAGAGATCCGCCTGCCTCTGCCTCCCAAGTGCTGGGACTACAGGCGTGCACCACCACACCCGGCTTCAGAGCCCTATTTGTAATGTTTTTTTCCTAGTTTATAAATTTGGCATGGTGGGAGATAAACAGAAAAAAAAGAACAGAACAATGATAGTAACGTACTCTAATAAACATTATATGAATGTGGCCTCTCCCCCTCCCCCTCCTCCTCCCCCTGCATCCTCCTTAAATCCTTGTAGTGTTCTTGCCTTTCTTTTCACTGGCTCTTGCCTCAAGTAACTGAAACTGAAAAGGGAAACCATGGATAAGGAGGGTTATTACATTCTAAGAAGTTTTATGTGATCATATCTAAATGGGCATAATGTGGAAAATCTTTTCTTTTTTTATTTAAAGATAGAAATTTTATCCGATACAGCCTTTACATAGAAAACAAACTTCTTGATGCTGTGTTGCTTTCTGTCCTTGCATGCTATCCTCTCCCCCACTGGAACAGGACAAACACGCACTGCTAGATGTGACTCCCAAAGCTGTGGACCTGCTCAATTATACCCAGTGGTTTCCCATCGTGATTTTCTTCAACCCAGACTCCAGACAAGGTGTTAAAACCATAAGGCAGAGGTTAAGTCCAGCTTCTAATCGAAAGTTGTTTGATCAAGCCAATAAGCTGAAGAAAACGTGTTCACACCTTTTTACAGGTGAGTGAAGTTCAAAGGCAGTGTATTCTCAGAAATGAGAAATGAGGGGCCAACCTGAATGTAAAATGCTAAATTGTGCTTAGGACTCATTCAAAAATAGCTAATCTCATTAGGCCAATATGTTAGACCATGGCATTTGTATGTTGAACTTTATGATTTTGACTGTTAAAAATAATCATTAATATCTAAGACATGATAACTAATTGTTCATTTTATTTATCTATGTATTTTCTGAGATAGGGTCTCCCTGCAGCCCCAACTGGCACGGAACTTTTTACGTAGACCAGGCTGGCCTTGAGAGTGCTGTGATTAAAGGCATGTTCCACCATACCTGGCTGGCTGGTTATTTTCATGAGATTCTTGTGGGAGACTGGAGGCTAGTGATTGTACCTAGCTTATCACAGAGCAGAGTCTCTGTAGACTGCATGTCACTGTGTGCCACTTACTGTACATTCATTAACTGACAGTGTGATAGAACTTGCTTTAGGATTACCAGTGTCTCTGAAATGGAAACTTGAATACACTGGATGTGGATTGTTTAAGGATTTATTACTTCTGCTTTTTAGGTGCAATGATACTGTGACTTTTGTTTGTTTGTTTGAACTCACAGAGATCCACCTGCCTCTGCCTCCCAAGTGCTGGAATGTATTCTTTTAAATTGTCTTTTACTTAATACTGATGCAAACTGAATGAAATATTTATGATTATAGCACTGGGGATGTAGCTTAGTTGTCTAGAATTTGCATAGCAATCTGCAGTTGAGAGATGATGGAATGTAGATAAGTCCTGCCAAGCACTGTTGAAGTGAGTGTGGATTGCTGCCCACTGTTCATTAATTAGGCTCTGCTATGTCTGTGTTTAAAATTTTCTCTAATAAGATATTTTTTAAAGTTCCTAAAATAAAAACCCATTGTAGCTGTTACTCGTGATAATGAAATGGTAAAAAAAAATGACATTTTAGTAGCTGAATTATGCACTATCTGAATAACTAATCAGTGTATGAGTATGCTGTGATTAAGAGTTTAAGAAACTGGGCATGGTGGTGCACGCCTTTAATCCTGGCACTTGGGGCAGGCAGATTTCTGTGAGAGTAAGGCCAACCTGGTTTCCATAGGGAGTTGCAGATCTCTGTGAGTTCGAGGCCAGCCATGTCTCCATTAGTGAATCCAGGCCAGCTGCAGCTACAGGGAAACCTTGTCTCAAAAAGACCAAAAAAAAAAAAAAAAAAAAATTTTTAAAAAAAAAAAAAAGGAAAAAGGT
>NW_008353015.1:19096-24704 GCF_000622305.1 Nannospalax galili
GTGGCGAAAAGCTCGAACTAAGAGATAGTGTAACCAAATACACAGGAGAAAGTGTCATAGGAGCCTGTTTGCCTGTGCCTCAGGCCACCTGGACTCTGTGTGGGGCTTAATGCTGTGAATGTATCTTAAGACTTTACTTATACATATATTTTCTCTCATTTTGCTACCAGCAGCAATGCTCTCTTATGCTGGAGAAAAGGGCCCAACAACTTGTATATAATCACAGATCCTAGTGTATATTTGAGCCTAGCTAAAACTGGTTTTTCAGACTATATGTCCGTATTGGATCTACCTTACAGCACAGATAGATTATTTTAATTTTATTTATTTTATGTATATGCATGTATTACCGGCATGTAGGTAAGTGCACCTGCATCATGCAATGCTCATGGAGGTCAGAAGAGGCTGTAGGATCCCCAGGGACTGGAGTTACAGGCAGTTGTTAGGTGCCATGTGGGTGTTGGGATTCAATCCCGGGTCTTCTGCAAGAACAACCAGTGTTCTTAACTGCTGAGCCATCTCTTCAGCCCCCGATTTATATTCTTATACATATTGTCTCAGGAGTGTTATAGTCATTATTTTTGAAGTGATTGTACTTCATTTTTTCTTATAATTAAATGCTTTAGAAATGAGCCAGAAGTTTGAACATGAAGTTAATTTGTTTCTTGTATGCTTCATATGCACAGAGCCTATAAGTAATTTTCTGTGATCTTTGTATTCTGTACATGAAACGGTTTTTGTTTTTCTTCAATATTTTATTTATTTTTTTATTTTATTTTATGTGTATGAGTATATTGCCTGCATGTATGTGAGTGCACCTTTGTTGTGCAATGCCTCAGAGGTCAGAAGAAGGCTTCGGATTCCCCTGGAACTGGAGTTACAGATGTTTCATAGCCGCCATGTGGATGCTGGGAATTGAACCCAGGTCCTCTGCAAGAGCAGCCAGTGCTCCCAACTGCTGAACCATCTCTGCAGCCCCAAAACAGAGTTTTATGTTGTGGAATTTTACTTGTGGCATCATGTGCACTCTCATAACGTTTCAGAGCTCGTAGTATTTCTGATTTCAGGGTTCTGAATCTCTAGTAATGTATTAATTACCCTTCCTCTTAACAGATCAGAAAATGGAATCCCACAGGGGGATTATGAATATAAAACCTATTCCCATATAATGTCCCCCTGCACATACACTTTTGTTTAAGTCCTGCTGATGACCAGTGTTCTAGTTTGCTTCTCCATTGCTATGATCAAACACTCTGACCAAAACCAACTTGGGTTGGAAAGGGTTTATCTTACATCTCCTGGGTCACAGTTCATCACTGAGGGAGCCCAAGGTAGGAACTCTGGGCAGACATCTAGAGGCAGGAGTTGGAGCACAGGCCATGGAGGAATGCTGGTTTTTTTGTCTTGTTTTGTTTTGTTTTTCTGACTTGCTCCCCTGGACTGTGCTCAGCCTGCTTTCTTATACAATACAGGATCACCTGCCCAGGGGTGGCACTGCCTACTGTGGGCTGGGTCCCCTCACATCACTCAATAATCAAGAAAATGCCTCACAGACATATAGCCACAGGCCAGTCCAATGGAGGCAGTTCTCCAGTTGAGGCTCCCTTATCCATGTGTGTCAAGTTGACAACCAAAGTTATCCAGCATAGCCAGAAACTTCCCTTAGAGACTCAAATTTGGGGGTTCATGCAGGGATTCAAGAAAATCAAGAAGGAAAACACAGAGACATGGAAGGAGAGTCAGCTTTTGGAAGTTGAACAAGGAGAGCTGGCAGAAGGGAGCCAGTGCTGGTAGTGCTCTCTGTTTCTAGTGGGAGTCTGCATTGTTGGCTCTACAGAGCATAGGCCGCAGTCACTGGCAGAGACTGGTGAAGATTTGGAAGAACAATGTGTGTGGAAAGGTTTGTCACAGACTACACGATACTTAAAGGAAGAAACATGTAACTGAGGTGAGCATCAGACCTCAGAATACAGGCCATATAGACGGACTCTGGCATAGCACACACCATTTTTTTCCTTTTTTAAAAAATTATTTTTATTTTATATGTACGAATGTATTGCCTGCATGCATGTAAGTGCACCCATGTAATGCAATGCCCACGGAAATCAGAAGAAGGCGTCGGACTCTCTGGAACCAGAGTTAGAGGCAGTTGTTAGATACCATGTGGGTGCTGGAAATCGAACCCAGTCCTCTGCAAGAGCAGCCAGTGCTCTTAACTGAGCCATCTCTCCTGCCCCCAGCACGCCATTTCTTATGCAAGCTGGTCGAGAAGCTGAAAGAATATCTAAAGCGAGAGGTGGGAGTGGATACCCACCATGAGTGTTGAAGTTCATGCAGAGCTTTGAAGGGACCAGATCTCACCGAACATTGCCCATCTGTTTCAAGAGCTGTGTGTAGGCTTCAGGATAGTGTCTGCCAGGTTCACCACAGCTTTGGCCAATAAGCTCCCATTTTCACACAACCTTTCATAAAATTCTTCTAGACTTCTAGGCTTGACTCCTTAATCGTGTAGCATAGAGGCCACATGAACCCTTTCTGTTGCCCATTCCACTTCAAGTTGTGTCCACAGGCTGAGAATGATGCTTTGTGTTGTGTCAGAAACACTAGTTTTCAAGCTTGAGCAGAACAACTTGATTGTTGTTAGTGATATTGCTGTAATTATTATCTTCCACCATTATGTTATGAAAGACTGTTTTTATTTAGCCTTTGAAAAAGCACAAGGGGGCTGGGCATGGTGGCAAATATATTTAACCCCAGCACTGAGGAGGCAGAGGCAGGCAGACCTCTGTGAGGTGGAGGCCATACTGGTCTACACAGCAATTTCTAGGCCAGCTGGGGCTGCAGGGAGACCCTGTCTCAAAAAGATGAAAAAGCACAAGGGGGAAAATGAATCTTATACCAGCCAAGAAAATCCAAACTGCTGTGGGTAATACTTGGATTCCTGAAGGAGTGTAGGGAATATTCTCAGGGGTTGGGAGGCTTGTCTAGCCAAACACCTCAGTGTTTAGGAAGCCACAGGATAACTTTACTGAGATGTAACTTACATGCCATACCATTGACCCATTTAAAGTACACACTTCAGTGAGGTTTAAGTTCCTTCATAGTTGTGTAACCATCACCACGTTTAGAGAAACTTAACCTGTCAAAGATATCTCATACCCGTTAGCAATCATTACCAGTTTCTCCCCAGCCCTTCCAGCTTCCAGCCTGTTGCTGCTGCTCTTGGTACACTCTCCTCTGTGACTGGGAATGGGGAGGCACTGCCCACACATGTGAGAGCTGGGCATGAGGATCTATGCATACCAGCAGGGATAGTGGCAGAGAGAGGAGCCTCTCAGAATTCTACTTCCTTGAGTTCGAAAGCCATAGTAAACCTTTTTAAAAAGAGATAAAGTGT
Source organism: Nannospalax galili (assembly GCF_000622305.1). NCBI lineage: Eukaryota > Metazoa > Chordata > Mammalia > Rodentia > Spalacidae > Nannospalax > Nannospalax galili. The sequence goes on from NW_008353015.1 coordinate 22,494, forward strand.
ATGAATTAGGCGTTACCTTTGATTGGGGCCTAGGAAATTAGCTGCTGTGGAACTCTTGTTATTTGTTCAAACACTTAATTGCCAGTGAAACTCAATAAGAGGTTTCGAGGCATTCCTATTAGTAGAGGGGCATGAATGTGATTTCTACATTTCTTAAGTAGCTCCTTTAACTTTAGATTTTCTTTGTGGTGAATATAGGCTGTATCAGACAGTTTCCAATAACAATAGCTTTAAAAGGCCACCGAAAGGCTAGAGAGATGGGACAGCAGTTAAGAACACTTGCTACTCTTGCAGAGGACCCAGATTTTGTTGCACCCAAATGGCTGCTCTGTCACCCTCTTCTGGCCTCTGTGGGTACTGCACACACACACCAGGTACACATATACACAAGCAGGCAAAAACACTTATACACATAAATAAATCTTAAGAAATAGCCACAGTCTGGAGAGATGGCTCAGCATTAAGAACACTGGTTGTTCTTGCAGAAGACCCAGGTTCGAATCCCAGCACCCACATGGCAGCTAACAACTGTCCGTAACTCCAGTCCCAGGGGATCTGACAGCCTCTTCTGACCTCTGCCGGCATTGCATGACATGGGTGCACTTACCTACATGCAGGCAATACATGCATACACATAAAATAAAATATAAAATAAAATAAATAAATAAGAAATAGCCACTTAACATTCTTTATACACTTGCTCCAAGTCACTTATTTTGTCTCTGGGCTGCACACTCGCACACTCTCACTTCTATATTTATGTACTGGCATCATATTTTAGCTATGTCAAAATAGTCTTTGTGACATACCATGATGAGGACACAAAAATCCATAGTATCAAGGTCAATTTCCTAGGGGAGTCCAGTGTATCAGTTTAGCCTAATGCTGTAAATAATTAATAAGCAGTGAAATACTAAGCTCATTCAGGGTTTTCCAAGGTTAGAAGTAGCACTTTTTGTTTTTTCAAGACAGGGTCTCATGTATCCTCCAGCTAGTCTCATACTATATAGTCAAGGATGACCTTGAATTTCTGCTCCTCCTCTCTCTGCCTCCCTAATGCTGGGGTTATAGGTGTGTACCACCTCACATGGCTTCAGGATTAGAAAAGAAAACTCAGAGTAATTCAGAAAATTTGCTTAATGGATCTTCTGATTTAAGAAATGATATAGACCTCTATGCCCTCTAATTAAGAGCCATGAAAGCATATTTTTTTTAAAAAAAAATCCTGGTTTACCTTCAGTCCTGATCATTTATTTAGATTTTTTATATTAATTAATACTTAATTTGTCTTTGGAGTTATACAACCATTAGGCTGGCTGGCCATTGAGTTCCCAGGATCCACCTGTCTCCACCTCCCAGTGCAGAAGTTATAGGCACACCAGGCCATGCCTGGCTCTTAGTGGGCCCTAGGGATTTAAATATGCATCCATTTGCTTTTATAGCAAGTGCTCTTACCCAGAGACATCTTCTCATCCCCATTTATGTCCAATTTATTAGTTTGGAACCATTTTACTTATCTGGCTTATCTCCCTTATATCTACAAATACCTAATGTTGAATAACAGCTTCATGTCCTGTGTCTGTTGGTATTTTATATCTGGACTCTAAATTGGTGTCTTTACATGTGAGGGCATAGCCCAGGCTGCAGGCTGTGAAAACAAAGTTCCACATTTGCACCAGGTGAAGTGCAGGGCTCATTCCTTTCACTACTTGTCTTAGTTTCTTTCTTATTCCTATGAAAAAATACCCTGAAAAAAGCAACTGCAGGGAGAAAGGGTTTACTCCCGCTCACACACAGTTCAAGGTATAGCCACTTCCACTCACAGTTCAAGATATAGCCCATCTTATCTGTGCTCCTGAAAACATACTTTTTGAAAAAAAAATGCATGTTTTCTACAGGGAGACCCTGTCTCAAAAAGACCAAAAAAAAAAAAAATTGCAGGTTTTAGGGCTGGGCATGTGACTCGGTGGTAAATGCCTGGCATTTATGATGACCTGATTCATTCTATTCCTAGCATTCGGGGGAGGGGGTTGCATGTTCTGAATAAACAATAGATTCTGAAAATAAACCTCATTTTAAGCTTTATAACATCTGTCTATCTGTAATATAAACTAGAATGGCTTTACTTCCTTTCAACCATAAGTTTTTGTTTTTTTGTTTTTTTTCTTTGTTTTGGTCTTTTTGAGACAGGGTCTCCCTGTAGCCCCAGCT
>NW_008353016.1:0-381 GCF_000622305.1 Nannospalax galili
AGGGGGGGAAGTGGGGGCACCTTAAGTGGGAAAAACATGATAGAGGGGGGAAGCCATACAAGAGAGAAACAATGCCTAGCTAGTCACGAATACCAGAGGGAACCATATTATTCCTACAATCTACTGATGAATTATACATAACAGATCAAGAAATATATCTCTAGATAAGGTTTATTTGAGACCAACTGATAGTTACCGAAGAATTATCTGCAGGACACACAGTAATTAAAAATGCCAGAATGGTGAAACTAACTTTCTTGGATGTTTAACAGACATACCTTGAGATCTATACTAATTGGGTCAGAGGGATACAAAGGACACTCTTTGCTCCTTGCCCTCCTAGGTCGATTAGTTGCCAGGGACTATGAGCATCTCGCAAAA
>NW_008353016.1:418-730 GCF_000622305.1 Nannospalax galili
GCCAAGGAGACCCCACCAGATGGACTTGAACCAATGTCCAGTCTATGAAGAGGAGGGTCAACACGGAGGAATCATTTCCTCCATGCTTCCAAGAGAAGCCAACAATGGTCGAGCAGGACCTTTGACTTATCTTTACATAGATGGAACTGGTAAAAGAAAGGAGCCAGGGGCTCCTCCCAACCCAATGGGACCCCCGAGGAACAGATCCTCTAATGACCTCAAAAGTAAAAGCAAATCAGTTTATCTGGTCCAATTGTATGTCCTTAAACACCCAAAAGGGAAGTATAACCAAAGATTAAAGGGGCCAACATA
>NW_008353016.1:4204-6021 GCF_000622305.1 Nannospalax galili
GTTATACACAGCAAGACTTGTGTATGAGAAAGAAGCACATTAGCTTTCTGGATTCTTTTATTTTTTTTTTCCATTTGGTCTTTTTGAGACAGGGTCTCCCTGTAGCCCCAGTTGGTCTCAAACTCACTATGTACACCCAGCTGGCTGTGAACTCCCAGAGATTTGCCTGCCTATATCTCCAGAGTTCTGGGATTAAAGGTGTGCACCACCATGCCCAGTCTTCCTGGGTTCTTTAGAAAGTACCAAATTTCTAACACAGCACTGTGCTCAACTGATAATATAGAGAAAAAGAGATGACTCTCCAAATAATTTTGAAATTTTAATTTTTCTGACAGACTCGTTAAAATACACAGGAACTTTTTCTCAGTTTTTATATGCTGAGTTCTGTCACTGATTCAAAATGCAGCTTCGGTAATGCAATTTTAAGATTTTTTTCTATATTATTATGTACTAATGGGTGGCTGAAATTAACACCAAACATAATGATGTATCCAAACATGTTGAAATAGAAAGAAAATAGAAAATATAAACATGATTTCATGATGCCCAGACATCCCCAATACAATACCTTTAAAAGAATTCAAGACTTATTCAACATATCTAACATGTACAAAGTAGACTTTTATCTGTCAAAGAATGCAGAATATTTAAAAATTCTGCAAGAAAAATCTCCTCACCTACAGACACAGATCGCTGTAGTTCTCCAACATCACTTCCTTGGACAAAACCCTTTGAGCAGAGTCTAAGTATTTCCACTCCTTCTGGGAGAAGCCCATGGATATATACTTGAATGTCAATGGATGATAAAATGAAAAATGACTACTTAACCATGTGCCTTTGAACAGGGTACTGGACCCAAGGAAAAGAAGATATAATTAGTAAAAAAGTTCTGAAGTAGATAAGCAATCTGAAGTATTCAAAAGCTATTTCCTTTAAAAATAATTTTAATGAGATTTTTATTGAGCTTTTCTACATTTCATACAATGGTTGTTTATCAAATTAAGACCATCCTCCCCCTTTCATGCCCCCTGAGTCTCATGTATTCTGCCATACATATTAAGTCCCATCCACTCAAGCAGTTTACCCTTTGTCCTTCAGTGCAAGATCATCCACTGAAGTCTTTTCAGCTTATCTAGAGACCTTAAGGAATGCATTAATCAGTGTCCAAGAGTTCTTAGGCTAGGAATGGCCTCTGTCCATATCTCTTGCACCACTCTGGGCCCTTGTTTGATTGATTTGGCATGGTACTTGTGCTCAGTACCACCATTGCCACAAGTTCACATGAGCATGCTTCCAGTGGTTTGAAAACTGGTACCCTATGGTCATCGACCAACACTGCTCTTGCAATTGTTCCACACCCTCTTCTATAATGGTCCCTGAGAAGGTGGTGGGTAAATTCTAATATAGGAGTCCTATAGCAGGACACACTCTATGCAGTCTCCTATTCTCTCAAACTTATCCAGTTGTGGATTTCTGTGTGTATTGCACTCTGTTCTATAAAGAAGTTTGCTGGTGAGATTTGAAGGATGCGCTAGTATTCCCTCCAACTCCTATTCCACTATGTTCCAGGAGACTAAGGTGTAGACTTTCCACTGTAGATGTCACCTAGGATGAACATCTCTCTAATGTACATGCCTTGTGTGTGAACAGTTGTGAAACTCAGAAGAAGCCTCCATTTGTTTTATAAAGAAGCTTCTTTAATGACTGGTGTACTGTCTACTTTCCTGGAAATATAAGGATCCATATTTATGATACGGTATGAAATTTTTTTTTAATTTTTAAAAATGATTTATTTAATAACAACATACTTAGAAGAA
>NW_008353016.1:12114-13670 GCF_000622305.1 Nannospalax galili
AAAGAGGCCGTCAGCCCCAGCAAGAGGCTGGCAGGTGTTGCAGGACCAGGGAAGTAGAGGGAGGTGAGGGCGGGGCCAGGACCAGAAGCTGTGCCCCTGGGGCCCAAGAAAGGCACTAAGTTGGTCTGGTGAGAAGGGTCATGAAGCAGTATTGGTTACCCCTGTATCTGGGGCCCCAAGTCCAGGGATGGCGCAGGTCCCAAACTAGGAGTAGCAAACTGCGGGGGAGATGGAAGGGTGAATATGGATTGGGGAGTCTCGGTGTGGAGAGCTGCACTTTAGACTTACCCCAAGAGGCCTCAGGATAGTAGTCTACGGTACGAAATTTAATTGCTCTAGAGCTATGACAGAGATAGGGTTTACTCTAAGATCTATGACTTCTTCAGCCATGTATATTTGGCAATAATAACAGTGCCACCCATGAGTTAATTCCCATTGTGAGGGCTTTGGGTCCAATTAGATAGCTGTTGACTACATCACCAACACCCCAGATAAAACTGACACTACTTCACCAATAGAGGGAGTTTTCTCTGCTAATTGTTATGGTTGTTCGGCAGGACAGCTGGTGCAGCTGTTAAAGGCTCATGCTCACAACTAAAAAGACAAAAGGACATTTCTTAATGTAATAACTTTCTATAATCAACTCAAGAAATCTGAGAAAAACCAATAGCATCAGGTCCCCCAAAAGTTTATGTAGATTATGATTTTAGGGAGTACAGCACATAAATTAAGACCTAAACATGGGAAAAAATTTTCCTCCATTATTTGCAGTATACAAAATCAGCTATATATATTTATCCACTGTAAAATCACACTGAGTTGTAAGTCTGCATCACAAATTCAAATATTTATAACTAAGCATGGTAGTTCTAGGTCAACATAGATTTTTAATTTACCACAATCTGTGCCTGGCCTGACTTAACACTCTCCTAACAGGTTTTGCAGTGAGGTCAGTTCCCCGGGTACAAAAGATACTTTGTCTAGCAGCACAGAGCAGGACATGTTGGAAGAATAAAGGAGGAGTTTAAATGATGAGTGCCATGGACTCTGTGTGCTCACCCTCAACAGCAAGAGACACAATCTTGCGAAGTGTAACCATGAATCTGCATGCAATGAAAAAATTATAGAAACATTACCGCAAAAAATATCCTAACACTGTTTTTGATAATATATTCTCTCTGTCTCTCTGTCTCTGTCTCTGTCTCTCTTTCTCACTGTATTTTTGAGACAAGGTCTCCCTGTAGCTTCATCTGGCCTGGAACTCACTATGTAAACCAGGCTAACCTCAAACTCACAGAGATCTGTCTGACTCTACCTTCCAAGTGCTGGGATTAAAGACATGAGCACCCAGGCTGGCCTAGTATATTCTCTTTTTTAATCCTCCTTTCTGGCATAAAATATGTCTCAAAGGAACACACCGGCCAACTTATGCATCCAAAAGGAGGGGGTTGAGAACATGGCTCTGCACTGCAGAGAATAATGGAAACATGAAGACAAGATCCACTGACTGAACAGTGCTCATGTTGTGTATACAAATGGTTACAAATCAGACACTT
>NW_008353016.1:14325-16878 GCF_000622305.1 Nannospalax galili
TGGATGGAATTGCAGTGTATTCTTTAGAAATGTGTATTCTATCACATTTCAATAAATCTTCCATTTGTCCAAATGTCCAAATCTGGACATTTAAGTAGATTACCTATTCTTCAAACAGTGCTGCCATAAATAGTGAGTACACATATCTCTTTGCATATTGAATTCCTTTCCATTGAGTATATGGAAGAGAGAGAGAGAACACCTGTGGTTTGCTTTTCTGGTATCTGTTTCATCTCATGTAGTACAGCCATTTCTAGCTCCATCAACCTACAAATTCCTTGATTTCCTTTTCCTATAAAATGGGGTAGAACTCTGTAGGAAACCAGGATGCCAGGCCCTAGGGTGAGGGGAGCCTAAAACTTATAGGTCCAGACTGCATTCTCTGCTACAGGGAGAGACACTGAAAACTGGCTCTGAAAATCCCTGTCTTGCAGAACACTGCTAGACTGGCAGGAGGAAGCCACCTGGACATAAAAGTGCAGGTTCCCTGCTCTGTGGGAAAGCATCTTGGTCAACAACACTTAGCTCATCTCCTTGTCCTGGCTATCCCAGGACAAGGACAGCCAGCTATCCCTGGCTAACAGATTAGGCCATGTTTAAGTTTATTCCTGAGCTAAAAGCTAAAAGTTTACCATGCTTTTAAGAAAGAAAACATTGTGGCCAATAAATTACTGGATGGGCATTGATAACCTTGAGTAAAAGTTTAAGAATCCTTCTGGCACCAACTAACAGACTAAATATCCTGTTTCTTTGTACACTAAATCTTTGTACGTCACTGCCATATCCCACATGACTGCTAATTCCTTGGGATGTATAAAAACCATCTGAATTTTAAAATAAATTGGTCTGTTGGGAAGACACAGGTCCCAGAGTTTATGACTCTGTCACTGGTCAGACCCTCTGCCCCAACCCAGTAGGTCTTCCACTAAGCAATGCAAACCTGAGTCATGGCAGAACTCCACTGTGTTAATGGAGCAATTTTACAGGATCCATTCATAGACTCATAGACCTGGCTCTGCTCTGAACCCCCAACTCTAACAGCAGAGTGTCTGACTCTGATCACATGACCAGGCATCTTTTAAACAGCTTCAGGTTCTGTCCACTGTCCTCCACCCTGAGAGTTCCTCAGGGACCCACTCTGCATCCATTCTGCACCAAATACTCTGCTCTGTCTGGTTCCTGTGGCTGGGGGGAACTTTCGCATCCCTGTCATATTCAGACCGCTGCCCATTCCCTAACACCCTTTTCCCCAAGTGCAGGGCTCCCTAGGACTCAGTGGAGTTTTCCAGGCCCTCAGGACCCAGGGTCCACCAGACTTTGGAGCCTCTGCACCTCTGCTCTGGTCCTGCCCATTCCACCCCAGGTACTGTGCCTCATTCTTCCAGCTCTACCCACGCCACACCCCTTCTCTAATCAAGTTGAATTTGCCCCAGTTCTGTTTTTTGGGCTCACTCTTCTGACACAGGTGACTGTCCCTGAACCACTCAGACCCCACCCCTCCCACACATCTCTAGATCCCAACCAAGTGGCTCCAGTTGTTATTCTAGCCCTGGACTCAGTACACACCCTCTTTATCAGGTTGCTTTGGGCTTAGACCACACTTGGACCTAGTAAGAGAGCCTACACCCCTCCCTAGATCCCAAGCCTGGTTTCTGTCCTCTTGAAACACCCCAAAGAACCCCAGCCTGAAATGTCACCTTGGGATTCCATCCTCCTGGAATAAAAAACTCAGGAAAAGACAAAAAACAGACTAAATACAAATTCTCAGAGCCCATTCCCAAAATAGTAAAAATGTGATAAACCAAGAAATTATGCCCCTCTCCCCAAAATAGCAGCAATTCCATAGCTGTGTTCACTAATAGAGCAATTTAAAAGAAATCTAAGATACAGAACTCAAAAAGAACACATACATATGTACATGTTGCTATAAAAATTACCCTGAGATTGAGCAGGACAGTGGAGCCCATGGTCAGGAAGCAGAGGATGTTTATCCTTGGATACATTTGGGATAAACTGTTCCAGAGAAACTCAGGCACTGACCAGAAATACAGATTTTTATAGGATTTCTCATGTCAGCCCTTGGCAGTAATCATTTGGTGGATTTCAGACTTCCAGCACCAAAATACAGGTGCCCCTTAGGTTACAGGAAATGTAAACAGTCAGCATTTCTCCAAAAGCAGGTATTTCAAGCAAGTGTGGGTGAGAATCCTGTCATTTCCAGTAACATGCTGTGTTGCTGATGCCACAACAATCTCAGCTATCTGAACAGATCAGACACATTGCAGCAAATGTTTCTTGAAGACCACTGCAAGAGGCAGCATTCTTCAAGGCAGTCACAGACTATGTTTTTGTCACTTTTTGTCTGGCTTGTCCTGTGAAAACTTAAAGCTTAGAGTTAGAAGTGCCTTCATACAACTTTCTAACACAGATCTAAAGCAGAAGCTTACAGGGCTGAAACCTTAAATGTACTGCTCAAAGTTCTGTTCCTATATCAATAAGCACACACATTATTAGGCTTATTAGGAGTATGTAGCTTCTTATGAAATACATTTG
>NW_008353016.1:17511-17942 GCF_000622305.1 Nannospalax galili
CAGTTTTCACCTGAGGCAAAACTCCAACTCTCTGGGTTATACCAGGAAACAATGTCTCAGGAAGTCTCACAGAACCCCATTGCTGGCAATCCAGGGCATGAAGTCATCCTACAGAGTATGGGGATCACCATGAGAGGACTGTCTTACCATTTTCCTAACTCAAACCAATTTGCCTTCCAGAAGTCAATATTAGCAGGGTTTTTAGGTAAAGCATAGAAAATTCCTAAACAAAAACTCATAGGAAAGGAATGTGTAGGAATTTTAAATGCAATTAAAGGCCAAATCTGAAAATTATGCTTAGAGAGGAGAACGCCAGGATAAAGGAATGGCTAATATTTTAAATTCAATCACAGAAGAATGGCTCCCAAATCTACAGAAAGAGTAATCTAGCCAAGTACAAGAATCCCACAGAACATCAAACAGAGAGAACC
>NW_008353017.1:0-815 GCF_000622305.1 Nannospalax galili
GTTGTTGTTGTTGTTGTTGTTCTTCTTCTTCTTCTTCTTCTTCTTCCTCTTCCTCTTCTCTTCCTCCTCTGTGTACATAATTTATATATACATATATACATATAAATTTCATATGACTAAATGCATTTCTTTATTTTTGAGCTTAGCTTAGGTAACCTAATGTGATGATCTTCAGTTACATCCATTTTTCTTGCAAATGGCCTCATTTAACTCAGCTCTCCAGGTACATAAAGCTGCATTAGGTATATATCCCGTTTTTCCTTACTCATTTTGTTGATGAACTTTGAGTTTGGCTGCATATCTTGAGCCCTAGGAAAAGTTCAGCAATAAACGTTCATGTGCAAGTATGTCTATAGAATATTGACAGTACCTCAATCATGTGGGAGATGTAGTTCAAGTTTCTTGAGGAATGTCCACACTGATTTCCATAATGCTGGCAACAATTAACATTCATTCTATCAGTGTATAATGATTTCTCATTTCCATATCTTTAACAACATTCCTTCTCATTGGTTTTTCTTCAGGATATCCAGTGTGACAGAGACCAGATAAAGTCAAAGCGGTTTTAATTTATATATTTCTGGTAGCTAAGGATTTAAAACATTTTTTCAAACATTTATTGAGCAATTCTGTTTTTCCACTGAACACTTTTATTCAGTTCATTACACTGATTTTTGGTGGGATGACTTTAATGTTAGCATTTTTTTTCTAGATAGTAGATTCTAGTCCTATGTAAGACGTTTTCTTCTGTTCTTTGTGCTCTTTTCGCTCTGGTAATTATCTCATTTCTATGAAGCAACTCCAATTCTACATAA
>NW_008353018.1:0-17771 GCF_000622305.1 Nannospalax galili
TCCAGTAAGTGTGACCACTACAAGGTCCATAATCCAGTAAGTGTGACCACTGCAATGTCCATAAAACAGTAAATGTGACCACCGCAAAGTTAATAATCCAGTAAGTGTGACCACCGCAAAGTTTATAATCCAGTAAGTGTGACCACCTCAAAGTCCATAGTGCGGTAAGTGTGCCCACCGCAAATTCCATAGTCCAGTAAGTGTGACCCCTACAAGGTCCATAATCCAGTAAGTGTGACCGCTGCAAGGGCCATACTTGAGTCAGTGTGACGTTTGCAAGGTCCATAGTGCGGTAAGTGTGCCCACCGCAAATTCCATAGTCCAGTAAGGGTGACCCCTACAAGGTCCATAATCCAGTAAGTGTGACCGCTGCAAGGGCCATACTTGAGTCAGTGTGACTTTTTTAAGGTCCATAGTGCCGTAAGTGTCACCACTGCAAGGTCCATAGTCCAGTAAGTGTGACCGCTGCAAGGTCCATACTTGAGTCAGTGTGACTTTTGCAAGGTCCATAGTGCGGTAAGTGTGACCACCGCAAGGTCCATAGTCCAGTAAGTGTGACCACCGCAATGCCATAGTCCAGTAAGTGTGACCACCGTAATGTCCATAATTCAGTAAGTGTGCCCACCGCAAAGTCCATAGTGCAGTAAGTTTGACCACTACAAGGTCCATAATCCAGTAAGTGTGACCACCATAAGGTCATTAGTCCAGTAAGTGTGACCACTACAAGGTCCACATGCAGTAAGTGTGATAACTGCAAGGTCCATAGTCCAGTAACTGTGACCACTACAGTGTCCAAATCTACTAAGTGTGACCACCCCAATGTCCCTAATCCAGTAAGTGTGACCACTACAAGGTCCATAGTACAGTAAGTGTGTCCAATGCAAGGTCCATAGTCCAGTAAATGTGTCCACCGCAAGGTCCATAGTCCAGTAAGTGTGACCACCACAAGGTCCATAATCCTGTAAGTCTGACCACCGCAAGGTCCATAATCCAGTGTGACCACCACAAAGTCCATAGTGCGGTAAGTGTGCCCCCCACAAAGTTCATAATACTGTAAGTGTGGCCACCACAAGGTCCATAGTCTAGTAAGTGTGACCACTGCAATGTCCATAGTCCAGTAAGTGTGACCACTGTAACGTCCATAGATCAGTAAGTGTGCCCACCGCAAAGTCCATAGTCCAGTAAGTGTGACCACTGCAAGGTCCATAATCCAGTAAGTGTGACCAATAAAAGGTCCATAGTCGAATAAGTGTGTCCAATGCAATGTTCATAGTCCAGTAACTGTGTCCACTGCAAGGTCCATAGTCCGGTAACTGTGACCACAGCAAGGTACATAGTGCGGTAAGTGTGCCCACCGCAAAGTTCATAGTCCAGTAAGTGTGACAACCGCAAGGTCCATATTCCAGCAAGTGTGACCCCTCCAATGTCCATAGTCCAGTAAGCGTGACCTCTGCAAGGTCAATAGGCCAGTAAGTGTGACCACCGCAAGGTCCATAGTCCAGTAATTGTGACCAATGCAAGGTCCATAGTCCAGTAAGTGTGACCACTGCAAGAGCCATAGTACAGTAAGTGTGACACCGCAAGGTCCATATTTCAGTAAGTGTGACCACTGCAAGGTCCTTAACCCAGTAATTGTGATCACTGCAAGGACCATAGTCCAGTAAGTGTGAAGACTGCAATGTCCATAGTCCAGTAAGTGTGACCACTGTAACGTCCATAATCCAGTAAGTGTGACCAATAAAAGGTCCATAGTCGAATAAGTGTGTCCAATGCAATGTTCATAGTCCAGTAACTGTGTCCACTGCAAGGTCCATAGTCCGGTAACTGTGACCACAGCAAGGTACATAGTGCGGTAAGTGTGCCCACCGCAAAGTTCATAGTCCAGTAAGTGTGACAACCGCAAGGTCCATATTCCAGCAAGTGTGACCCCTCCAATGTCCATAGTCCAGTAAGCGTGACCTCTGCAAGGTCAATAGTCCAGTAAGTGTGACCACCGCAAGGTCCATAATCCAGGAAGTGTGACCACCGCAAGGACCACAATCCAGTAAGTCTGACCACCGCAAGGTCCATAATCCAGTGTGACCATCACAAAGTCTATAGCGCGGTAAGTGGGCCCCGCGCAAAGTCCATAATCCTGTAAGTGTGACCACTGCAAGGTCCATAGTCCAGTAAGTGTGACCACTGCAATGTCCATAGTCCAGTAAGTATGACCACTGCAACGTCCATAGATCAGTAAGTGTGACCACAGCAAGGTCCATAGTCCAGTAACTGTGACCCCTGCAAGGTCCATATTTCAGTAAGTGTGACCACAGCAAGGCCCATAGTCCAGTATGTGTGATCACTGCAAGGTCCTTAGTCAACTAAGTGTGACCACTGCAAGGCCCGTAGTCCAGTATGTGTGACCACTGCAAGGTCCTTAGTCCAGCAAATGGGACCACAGCAAGGTCCATAGTGCAGTAAGTGTGACCACCACAAGATCCATAATCCAGTAGGTGTGACCACTTCAATGTCCATAATCGAGTAAGTGTGAACACCACAAGGTCCTTAGTCCAGTAAGTGTGACCACTACAAGGTCCATAATCCAGGAAGCCTGACCACTGCTGTGTCCATAGTCCAGTAAGTATGACCACTGCAACGTCCATAGATCAGTAAGTGTGACCACTCCAAGGTCCATATTCCAGTAAGTGTGACCACGGTAAGGTCCATAGTCCAGTAAATGTGACCAGCGCCAGGTCCATAGTGCAGTAAGTGTGCCCACCACAAAGTACATAGTCCAGTGAGTGTGACCACTCCAAGGTCCATATTCCAGTAAGTGTGACCACGGTAAGGTCCATAGTCCAGTAAATGTGACCAGCGCCAGGTCCATAGTGCAGTAAGTGTGCCCACCACAAAGTACATAGTCCAGTGAGTGTGACCACTCCAAGGTCCATATTCCAGTAAGTGTGACCACGGTAAGGTCCATAGTCCAGTAAATGTGACCAGCGCCAGGTCCATAGTGCAGTAAGTGTGCCCACCACAAAGTACATAGTCCAGTGAGTGTGACCACTCCAAGGTCCATATTCCAGTAAGTGTGACCACGGTAAGGTCCATAGTCCAGTAAATGTGACCAGCGCCAGGTCCATAGTGCAGTAAGTGTGCCCACCACAAAGTACATAGTCCAGTGAGTGTGACCACTCCAAGGTCCATATTCCAGTAAGTGTGACCACGGTAAGGTCCATAGTCCAGTAAATGTGACCAGCGCCAGGTCCATAGTGCAGTAAGTGTGCCCACCACAAAGTACATAGTCCAGTGAGTGTGACCACTCCAAGGTCCATATTCCAGTAAGTGTGACCACGGTAAGGTCCATAGTCCAGTAAATGTGACCAGCGCCAGGTCCATAGTGCAGTAAGTGTGCCCACCACAAAGTACATAGTCCAGTGAGTGTGACCACTCCAAGGTCCATATTCCAGTAAGTGTGACCACGGTAAGGTCCATAGTCCAGTAAATGTGACCAGCGCCAGGTCCATAGTGCAGTAAGTGTGCCCACCACAAAGTACATAGTCCAGTGAGTGTGACCACTCCAAGGTCCATATTCCAGTAAGTGTGACCACGGTAAGGTCCATAGTCCAGTAAATGTGACCAGCGCCAGGTCCATAGTGCAGTAAGTGTGCCCACCACAAAGTACATAGTCCAGTGAGTGTGACCACTCCAAGGTCCATATTCCAGTAAGTGTGACCACGGTAAGGTCCATAGTCCAGTAAATGTGACCAGCGCCAGGTCCATAGTGCAGTAAGTGTGCCCACCACAAAGTACATAGTCCAGTGAGTGTGACCACTCCAAGGTCCATATTCCAGTAAGTGTGACCACGGTAAGGTCCATAGTCCAGTAAATGTGACCAGCGCCAGGTCCATAGTGCAGTAAGTGTGCCCACCACAAAGTACATAGTCCAGTGAGTGTGACCACTCCAAGGTCCATATTCCAGTAAGTGTGACCACGGTAAGGTCCATAGTCCAGTAAATGTGACCAGCGCCAGGTCCATAGTGCAGTAAGTGTGCCCACCACAAAGTACATAGTCCAGTGAGTGTGACCACTCCAAGGTCCATATTCCAGTAAGTGTGACCACGGTAAGGTCCATAGTCCAGTAAATGTGACCAGCGCCAGGTCCATAGTGTGGTAAGTGTGCCCACCGCAAAGTACATAGTCCAGTGAGTGTGACCACTCCAAGGTCCATATTCCAGCAAATGTGACCCCTACAATGTCCATAGTCCAGTAAGTGTGACCTCTACAAGGTCCATATTCCAGTAAGTGTGACCACCGCAAGGTCCATAATCCAGTAATTATGATCACTGCAAGGTCCATATTCCAGTAAGTGTGAAGACTGCAAGGTCCATAGTCCAGTAAGTGTGACCACAGCAAGGTCCATAATCCAGTAAATGTATCCACCGCAACGTCCATAGTCCAGTAAGTGTGACCACCGCAAGTGACCCCTACAATGTCCATAGTTCAGTAAGTGTGACCTCTACAAGGTCCATATTCCAGTAAGTGTGACCACCGCAAGGTCCATAGTCCCGTAAGTGTGACCACCGCAAGGTCCATAGTCCAGTAAGTGTGACCACCGCAATGTCCATAATCCAGTAAGTGTGCCCACCGCAAAGTCCATAGTCCAGTAAGTGTGACCACCATAAGGTCCTTAGTCCAGTAATTGTGACCACTACAAGGTCCACAGTGCAGTAAGGGTGACCACTGCAAGGTCCATAGTCCAGTAACTGTGACCACTGCAGTGTCCAAATCTAGTAAGTGTGACCACCCCAAGGTCCCTAATACAGTAAGTGTGACCACTACAAGGTCCATAGTCCAGTAAGTGTGTCCAATGCAAGTCCATAGTCCATTAAGTGTGACCACAGCAAGGTCCATAGTCCAGTAAATGTGTCCACCGGAAGGTCCATAGTCCAGTAAGTGTGACCACCACAAGGTCCATAATCCAGTAAGTCTGACCACCGCAAGGTCCATAATCCAGTGTGACCACCACAAAGTCCATAGTGCGGTAAGTGTGCCCCCCGCAAAGCTCATAATACTGTAAGTGTGGCCACCACAAGGTCAATAGTCTAGTAAGTGTGACCACTGCAATGTCCATAGTCCAGTAAGTGTGACCACTGTAACGTCCATAGATCAGTAAGTGTGCCCACCGCAAAGTCCATAGTCCAGTAAGTGTGACAACCGCAAGGTCCATATTCCAGCAAGTGTTACCACTCCAATGTCCATAGTCCAGTAAGTTTGACTTCTGAAAGGTCCGTATTCCAGTAAGTGTAACCACTGCCAGGTCCATAGTCCAGTAATTGTGACCAATGCAAGGTCCATAGTCCAGTAAGTGTGACCACTGCAAGAGCCATAGTACAGTAAGTGTGACACCGCAAGGTCCATATTTCAGTAAGTGTGACCACTGCAAGGTCCTTAACCCAGTAATTGTGATCACTGCAAGGACCATAGTCCAGTAAGTGTGAAGACTGCAATGTCCATAGTCCAGTAAGTGTGACCACTGTAACGTCCATAGATCAGTAAGTGTGCCCACCGCAAAGTCCATAGTCCAGTAAGTGTGACACCGCAAGGTCCATATTCCAGTAAGTGTGAACAATGCAAGGTTCGTAACCCAGTAATTGTGATCACTGCAAGGTCCATAGTCCAGTAAGTGTGAAGACTGCAACGTCCATAGTCCATTAAGTGTGACCCCCACAAGGTCCATAGTCCAGTAAGTGTGACCACTACAAGGTCCATAATCCAGTAAGCCTGACCACTGCTGTGTCCATAGTCCAGTAAGTGTGACCACTGCAAGGTCCATAGTCCAGTAATTGTGACCACCGCAAGGTCCATAGTCCAGTAAGTGTGACCACTGCAAGATCCATAGTACAGTAAGTGGGCACAGCAAGGTCCATAGTGCAGTAAGTGTGACCACTGCAAGATCCATAGTACAGTAAGTGACCACAGCAAGGTCCATAGTCCAGTAAGGGTGACCACCGCAAGGTCCATAATCCAGGAACTGTGACCACTGCAACGTCCATAATCCAGTAAGTGTGACCCCCGTAAGGTCCTTAGTCCAGTAATTGTGACCACTACAAGGTCCACAGTGCAGTAAGTGTGACCACTGCAAGGTCCATAGTCCAGTAACTGTGACCACTGCAGTGTTTAAATCTAGTAAGTGTGATCACCCCAAGGTCCATAATCCAGTAAGTGTGACCACTGCAAGGTCCATAGTCCAGTAAGTATGTCCAGTGCAAAGTCCATATCCAGTAAGTGTGACCACAGCAAGGTCCATAATCCAGTAAATGTGTCCACCACAACGTCCATAGTCCAGTAAGTGTGACCACCGCAAGGTCCATAATCCAGGAAGTGTGACCACCGCAAGGACCACAATCCAGTAAGTCTGACCACCGCAAGGTCCATAATCCAGTGTGACCATCACAAAGTCTATAGTGCGGTAAGTGTGCGCCCCGCAAATCCATAATCCTGTAAGTGTGACCACTGCAAGGTCCATAGTCCAGTAAGTGTGACCACTGCAATGTCCATAGTCCAGTAAGTGTGACCACTGCAACGTCCATAGATCAGTAAATGTGACCACAGCAAGGTCCATAGTCCAGTAACTGTGACCCCTGCAAGGTCCATATTTCAGTAAGTGTGACCACTGCAAGGCCCGTAGTCCAGTATGTGTGACCACTGCAAGGTCCTTAGTCCAGCAAATGTGACCACAGCAAGGTCCATAGTCCAGTAAGGATGACCACCGCAAGATCCATAATCCAGTAGGTGTGACCACTTCAATGTCCATAATCCAGTAAGTGTGACCACCACAAGGTCCTTAGTCCAGTAAGTGTGACCACTATAAGGTCCATAATCCAGTAAGTGTGACCACCACAATGTCCATAGTCCAGTAAGTGTGACCACCGCAATGTCCATAATCCAGGAAGTGTGACCACCACAAGGGCCTTCGTCCAGTAAGTGTGACCACTACAAGGTCCATAATCCAGTAAGTTTGACCACTACAATGTCCATAATCCAGTAAGTGTGACCACCATAAGGTCCTTAGTCCATTAAGTGTGACCACTACAAGGTCCACAATGCAGTAAGTGTGACCACTGCACGGTCCATAGCCCAGTAACTGTGACCACTGCAGTGTCCAAATCTAGTAAGTGTGACCTCCCCAAGGACCCTAATCCAGTGAGTGTGACCACTACAAGGTCCATAGTCCAGTAAGGGTGTCCAATGCAAGTCCATAGTCCATTAAGTGTGATCACAGCAAGGTCCATAGTCCAGTAAATGTGATCACCGCCAGGTCCATAGTGCGGTAAGTGTGCCCACCGCAAAGTCCATAGTTCAGTAAGTTTGACCACTGCAAGATCCATATTCCAGCAAGTTTGACCCCTGTAATGTCCATAGTCCAGTAAGTGTGACATCTGAAAGGTCCATATTCCAGTAAGTGTGACCACTGTAAAGTCCATAGTCCAGTAAGTGTAACCACCGCAAGGTCCATAATCCAGTAAGTTTGACCACTCCAATGTCCATAATCCAGTAAGTGTGACGACCACAAGGTCCTTCGTCTAGTAATTGTGACCACTACAAGGTCTATAATCCAGTAAGTGTGAGCACTGCAATGTCCTTAATCTAGTAAATGTGACCACCACAAAGTCCATAATCCAGTAAGTGTGCCCACCGCAAAGTCCATATTCCAGTAAGTGTGACCACTACAAGGTCCATAATCCAGTAAGTGTGACCAACGTAAGGTCCATAGTCCTGTAACTGTGACCACAGCAAGGTCCATAGTGCGGTAAGTGTGACCACCGCAAGGTCCATAGTCCAGTAAATGTGACCACCGCCAGGTCCATAGTGTGGTAAGTGTGCCCACCGCAAAGTCCGTAGTCCAGTAAGTTTGACCTCTGCAAGGCACATATTCCAGCAATTTTGACCCCTGCAATGTCCATAGTCCAGTAAGTGTGACCTCTGCAATGTCCATATTCCAGTAGTGTGACCACCGCAAAGTCCATAGTCCAGTAATTGTGAACACCGCAAGGTCCATAGTCCAGTAAGTGTGACCACTGCAAGATTCATAGTACAGTAAGTTTGACACCGCAAGGTCCATATTCCAGTAAATGTGACCACTGCAAGGTCCGTAATCCAGTAATTGTGATCACTGCAAGGTCCATAGTCCAGTAAGTGTGAACACCGCAAGGTCCATAATCCAGGATGTGTGACCACCGCAAGGTCCATAATCCAGTAAGTGTGACCACCACAAGGTCCATAATCCAGTGTGACCATCACAAAGTCTATACTGCGGTAAGTGTGCACCCCGCAAAGTCCATAATCCTGTAAGTGTGACCACTGCAAGGCCCGTAGTCCAGTATGTGTGACCACTGCAAGATCCTTAGTCCAGTTAGTGTGACCACTGCAAGGCCCGAAGTCCAGTATGTGTGACCACTGCAAGGTCCTTAGTCCAATAAATGTGACCACAGTAAGGTCCATAATCCAGTAGGTGTGACCACTTCAATGTCCATAATCCAGAATGTGTGACCACCACAAGGACCTTCGTCCAGTAAGTGTGACCACTACAAGGTCTATAATCCAGTAAGTGTGAGCACTGCAATGTCCATAATCCAGTAAATGTGACCACCACAAAGTCCTTAATCCAGTAAGTATGCCACCGCAAAGTCCATAGTCCAGTAAGTGTGACCACAGCAAGGTCCATAGTCCAGTTAGTGTGACCACTTCAAGGCCCGTAGTAAAGTATGTGTGACCACTGCAAGGTCCTTAGTCCAGTAAATGTGACCACAGCAAGGTCCATAATCCAGTAGGTGTGACCACTTCAATGTCCATAATCCAGTAAGTGTGACCACCACAAGGTCCTTAGTCCAGTAAGTGTGACGACTACAAGGTCCATAATCCAGTAAGTGTGACCACTGCAAGGTCCATAATCCAGTAGGTGTGACCACTTCAATCTCCATAATCCTGTAAGTGTGACCACCGCAAAGTTCATAGTCCAGTAAGTGTGACCACTACAAGGTCCATAATCCAGTAAGTGTGACCAATACAAGGTCCATAGTCTTGTAAGTGTGACCACAGCAAGGTCCATAGCGCAGTAAGTGTGACCACCGCAATGTCAATAATCCAGTAAGTGTGACCACTGCAATGTCCATAACTCAGTAAGTGTGACCACCACAAGGTCCTTCGTCCAGTAAGTGTGACCACTACACGGCCCATAATCCAGTAAGTGTGAGCACTGCAATGTCCATAATCCAGTAAATGTGACCAGGACAAAGTCCATAATCCAGTAAGTGTGCCCACCGCAAAGTCCATAGTCCAGTAAGTGTGACCACTGCAATGTCCATAGTCCAGTAAGTGTGACCACTGCAACGTCCATAGATCAGTAAGTGTGACCACAGCAAGGTCCATAGTCCAGTAACTGTGACCCCTGCAAGGTCCATATTTCAGTAAATGTGACCACAGCAAGGCCCGTAGTCCAGTATGTGTGACCACTGCAAGGTCCTTAGTCCAGTAAATGTGACCAGAGCAAGGTCCATACCACTGTAAGGTCCATAGTCCAGTAAGTGTGACCACTGTAAGGTCCATAGTCCAGTAAGTGTGACCACTGCAAGGTCCATACTTGAGTCAGTGTGACTTTTGCAAGGTCCATAGTGCAGTAAGTGTGACCACTGCAAGGTCCATAGTCCAGTAAGTGTGACCACTGCAAGGTCCATAATCCAGTAGGTTTGACCACTTCAATGTCCATAATCCTGTAAGTGTGACCACCACAAGGTCCTTAGTCCAGTAAGTGTGACCACTACAAGGTCCATAATCTAGTTAGTGTGACCACTGAAATGTCCATAATCCAGTAAATGTGACCACCGCAAAGTTCATAATCCAGTGAGTTTGACCACCGTAAAGTTCATAATCCAGTAAGTGTGACCACCTCAAAGTCCATAGTGCGGTAAGTGTGCCCACCGCAAAGTCCATAGTCCAGTAAGTGTGACCACTACAAGGTCCATAATCCAGTAAGTGTGACCACTGCAATGTCCATAACTCAGTAAGTGTGACCACCACAAGGTCCTTCGTCCAGTAAGTGTGACCACTACAAGGTCTATAATCCAGTAAGTGTGAGCACTGCAATGTCCATAATCCAGTGAATGTGACCACCACAAACTCCATAATCCAGTAAGTGTGCCCACCGCAAAGTCCATAGTCCAGTAAGTGTGACCACTACAAGGTCCATAATCCGGTAAGTGTGACCACCATAAGGTCCTTAGTCCAGTGTGACTAGTACAAGGTCCACAGTGCAGTAAGTGTGACCACTGCAAGGTCCATAGTCCAGTAAGTGTGACCACTGCAATGTCCATTGTCCAGTAAGTGTGACCACTGCAACGTCCATAGATCAGTAAATGTGACCACAGCAAGGTCCATAGTCCAGTAACTGTGACCCCTGCAAGGTCCATATTTCAGTAAGTGTGACCACTGCAAGGCCCATAGTCCAGTATGTGTGACCACTGCAAGGTCCTTAGTCAACTAAGTGTGACCACTGCAAGGCCCGTAGTCCAGTATGTGTGACCACTGCAAGGTCCTTAGTCCAGTAAGTGTCACTACTGCAAGGCCCGTAGTCCAGTATATGTGACCACTGCAAGGTCCTTAGTCCAGTAAATGTGACCACATCAAGGTCCATAGTCCAGTAAGTGTGACCACTGCAAGGTCCATAATCCAGTAGGTGTGACCACTTCAATGTCCATAATCCTGTAAGTGTGACCACCACAAGGTCCTTAGTCCAGTAAGTGTGACCACTACAAGGTCCATAATCT
Source organism: Nannospalax galili (assembly GCF_000622305.1). Classification (NCBI taxonomy): domain Eukaryota; kingdom Metazoa; phylum Chordata; class Mammalia; order Rodentia; family Spalacidae; genus Nannospalax; species Nannospalax galili. The sequence goes on from NW_008353018.1 coordinate 10,806, forward strand.
AGTAAATGTGACCACTGAAATGTCCATAATCCAGTAAATGTGACCACCGCAAAGTTCATAATCCAGTGAGTGTGACCACCGTAAAGTTCATAATCCAGTAAGTGTGACCACCGCAAAGTCAATAGTCCAGTAAGTGTGACCACTGCAAGGTCCAAACTTGAGTCAGTGTGACTTTTGCAAGGTCCATAGTGCGGTAAGTGTGACCACTGCAAGGTCCATAGTCCAGTAAGTGTGACCACCACAATGTCCATAGTCCAGTAAGTGTGACCACCGCAGTGTCCATAATCCAGTAAGTGTGACCACCACAAGGACCTTCGTCCAGTAAGTGTGACCACTACAAGATCCATAATCCAGTAAGTGTGAGCACTGCAATGTCCATAATCCAGTAAATTTGACCACCACAAAGTCCATAATCCAGTAAGTGTGCCCACTGCAAAGTCCATAGTCCAGTAAGTGTGACCACTACAAGGTCCATAATCCAGTAAGTGTGACCAATGCAAGGTCCATAGTCTTATAACTGTGACCACAGCAAGGTCCATAGTGCGGTAAGTGTGACCACCGCAAGGTCCATAATCCAGTAAGTGTGACCACTGCCATGTCCATAATCCAGTAAGTGTGACCACCGCAAGGTCCTTCGTCCAGTAAGTGTGACCACTACATGGTCCATAATCCAGTAAGTGTGCGCACTGCAATGTCCATAGTCCAGTAAATGTGACCACCACAAAGTCCGTAATCCAGTAAGTGTGCCCACCGCAAAGTCCATAGTCCAGTAAGTGTGACCACTACAAGGTCCATAATCCAGTAAGTGTGACCAGTGCAAGGTCCATAGTCCTATAACTGTGACCACAGCAAGGTCCATAGTGCGGTAAGTGTGACCTTCGCAAGGTCCATAGTCCAGTAAATGTGACCAGCGCCTGGTCCATAGTGCGGTAAGTGTGCCCACCGCAAAGTCCATAGTCCAGTAAGTGTGACCACTGTAAGGTCCATATTCCAGCAAGTGTTACCCCTGCAATGTCCATAGTCCAGTAAGTGTGACCTCTACAAGGTCCATATTCCAGTAAGTGTGACCACTGCAAGGTCCGTAATCCAGTAATTATGATCACTGCAAGGTCCATATTCCAGTAACTGTGACCACTGCAAGGTCCATAGTCCAGTAAATGTGACCAGCGCCTGGTCCATAGTGCGGTAAGTGTGCCCACCGCAAAGTCCATAGTCCAGTAAGTGTGACCTCTACAAGGTCCATATTCCAGTAAGTGTGACCACTGCAAGGTCCGTAATCCAGTAATTATGATCACTGCAAGGTCCATATTCCAGTAACTGTGACCACTGCAAGGTCCATAGTCCAGTAAATGTGACCAGCGCCTGGTCCATAGTGCGGTAAGTGTGCCCACCGCAAAGTCCATAGTCCAGTAAGTGTGACCTCTACAAGGTCCATATTCCAGTAAGTGTGACCACTGCAAGGTCCGTAATCCAGTAATTATGATCACTGCAAGGTCCATATTCCAGTAACTGTGACCACTGCAAGGTCCATAGTCCAGTAAATGTGACCAGCGCCTGGTCCATAGTGCGGTAAGTGTGCCCACCGCAAAGTCCATATTCCAGCAAGTGTAACCCCTGCAATGTCCATAGTCCAGTAAGTGTGACCTCTGCAAGGTCCATATTCCAGTAAGTGTGACCACTGCAAGGTCCGTAATCCAGTAATTATGATCACTGCAAGGTCCATATTCCAGTAAGTGTGAAGACTGCAAGGTCCATAGTCCAGTAAGTGTGACCACTGTAAGGTCCATAGTCCAGTAAGTGTCACCACTGCAAGGTCCATAGTCCAGTAAGTGTCACCACTGCAAGGTCCATATTCCAGTAACTGTGACCACTGCAAGGTCCATACTTGAGTCAGTGTGACTTTTGCAAGGTCCACAGTGCCGTAAGTGTCACCACTGCAAGGTCCATAGTCCAGTAAGTGTGACCACTGCAAGGTCCATACTTGAGTCAGTGTGACTTTTGCAAGGTCCATAGTGTGATAAGTGTGACCACCGCAAGGTCCATAGTCCAGTAAGTGTGACCACCACAAGGTCCATAGTCCAGTAAGTGTGACCACTGCAAGGTCCATAGTCCAGTAAGTGTGACCACTGTGATGTCCAATATGTGGTAAGTTTGACTCCTGAAAAGTACATGCTGAATTCTCACAAGTCATACTTTCTTTATAACTTGTATTTTCTAGTTTGACAAATGGAAGCAAAGATTTGTTAAAAATGAACGGGTTATGTGCTCATCTATTAGCGAAGTTTAGAAAATAAAATAACTCTTTCCACCACGTTACCTCGTGGAATGCCTCTACCCTCAGTCCCCATTCTTGTGCTCCTTTCTATTTATGAGTCAAGAGCTCTCAAGTGATTGTTTATTATTCTGTTTTGAAACACAGTCTTACGTAGCTCAGGCTGGCCTCAAATTCTCTTTGTAGCAGAGGGTAACTTGCTCTTGTCTCTACCTCAAGGACGGTTGGATTTCTGGTCTGTGTCCCCATGACCAGTTTATATATGCTAGGGTTCAGGGCCAGGAGTTTATGTGCGCATTCTAGGTAAGCACTCCATCAGCTCAACTATATCCCTACCCTTAGCTGGTTTAAAAGTGAATTCCAGCCATGTCACTTCTTATTGAAGTATTTGCATGGGACGATTGTCCACAGGCGTACCTGATGTCTCAGTAATACTTTGAAAGTAGTCCTTGTTCTGACCTAGAATCAGTTCCCACTAAATTTTCTTCTACAGCTTAAGTCCTCTTCCCCTAACAGCACTCTTTCCCCTAGATAATAAACAAAATCCTACCCAACTTTTGGTCCTCATCCTTATGATTTCACCGATAGCCTCCCCATTTTCTTGTGATGTACATGATGCTGGGGCCAGGCCCAGAGTGAGAGACCCTCTATAAGCACTCTCTATTAGCTATGTTGTTGGGAGAGTCACAGTCCTTTGTGACATACAGTTGGGTGAGGAGGTCCTGTGTGTACATGAATGAAGACTGTCTTTTCCCCCGGGAAACACATCACTTGGCTGTGTCATCTCTAGACTCCCCACATGCGATGACTAGACCACACACGGTGGAAAAACCCTTCCACTTATTACCCAACAAAAGGCATTTTCAGTTTTAATTTCTCTCCAGCTATTTCGCGAGTCTGAATTGGTCTCTTTCAATTCTTTGGTGATTTCACAACCTTTTATTTAACTCCCAGTTCTCACAATGGTCAGAAGAAGGCCCGCTTCTGCTGTAGAAGGCCTCCATGAACAAATGGCTGTCTTGCCATTTCAGTGCTAGTACATGGCTTAGTTAACATACTTATTCAATGAATGTCTGTTGAGGAAAATAGCTATGTATTCCGGTTAGGAATTTTTGTATACATCCAGTTAGTATCATAAAATTGTCCCTGAGAAGTCTAAGTATTATCAAATATTTGTAGTCAATAACTAAGCCACTGGAATGAGAAAAGAATATTTTCCGTCAAATGTTTGTGCACTGATGATGTAGATCAGCTTTTTGTTTTTTGCATACTGAGGATCAAACCCAGGATCTCACATATACCAATCAAACGCTCTGTACTGTGGTACATCCCAGACAGAATTTTGAATGGTGGAAATGTAATTAATGAGGAAGTTTTCCACTTAAGAGTTTGCTAGTTTATTTCAGCTTAAAATTTTCCATATACTCAAGTGCCACTCAGCAAAGCAGCAAATTTTCTGTTGCAAAGTACAGCATCAGTTAGCAGGAGACATCTAAAATTGAGGTTGCAGCCCAATTACATAATTTCCAACTGACTGGTTTCTATCATCTTCTTCACTAACAATTTAGTTACCTTTCTCGTTGCTGTGACAAAATCCACTCACAGCATGAAGGGGCACATGCCATCCTGGTGGGGCAGGTCTGGCTGCACTGCAGGCCATGTTGCACCTGCAGTCAGGAGGCAGCAGTGACCAGGAGTCAGGCTGGGCTGTAAAACTTCAAGCATGTCTTCTCCCCCAGTGACCCACTTCCTCCAATGAAACTCCACTTTCTAAGGTTGCAACACCTACCTAAACAATCCCACCACCTGGGGAACGACTGTTTGAACACATCAGCCTTTGGAGGGCATTTCACATTCAAACCACAACATTCACTGAGGTACTTAAATCCTGATTTATAAATCTTGCAAACAACCCCTTCCAAAATCAAAACTTCCAAATTTGTAAGACAACTCTCCTGATTGCATGAAAATAACATTTTTGTACACCTACCACCTTAATCACGTCTAACGTTAATACATATTTGCACATACACTTAGAGTGCCTCTTTTCACTTGGAACGACTCTCTTAATTTTAAATTCCTGTGTATTTATTTGTAGCTGAACTCTATCAAAATTTTTGGAGAATGCATAAGTATATACATGATGATGCCCATCAAAGGCTTAATGCCTTGAATTTCATTCTATTGTAGGGTCCATGTTCTTCAGAGATTGTTATGTCCAGTCTGTCCAGTGTCTCCAAAGTCTTCTTTGCATTGCCCCATAAACCTGACTGTCCTCGACCACCAGTTCCTACAACAATCCAACCATCTCCACGTCTGTCTTGGCTGGCTGGGAGACACCCCTGGCCTGCGATCTACAACAGTGCCGCTTGTGAAAACTCACTTTCCTCACACTGCTGCTTGTCTTTGTCTCCTACCAAAATGATGCCAGCCCTTCACCAATCATGACGTAGAGCCTCTCACTATCAAGGGCTACTTTGTTTCCCAAAGAAACTTTAGACCCTCGAGTTTGAATTCATTCACTATTTCATCTCCGTGTCCATACATGGGTTATTCCAAATTTCTTCTCTGATCCTGCAGGATTGGGCTCCCTTTCCATACTTTTTTCAAGGCATTTTTATTGAGTTTTTGTGCATTTCTATAACAGACCTTAATCAAATTTAGCGCCCTCCTTCCCATCTACACCCCCTCTTTTCCCCCTCTAGATTTCGGGAATTCTATCATATATGTTAAGTCCTGTCCAGTCAGGCATTTGTACATAGATGTCCTTCAGTGCAAATTCATCCACTGGAGTCTAGTCAGCCTTACCAGAGTCACTCCCTTAAAGAAGATCTACTCCCCTCATCCCACAGTAATCAGTTCTCAGAGGTTCCTCAGCAAGGGCTGGGGCTGCTACCCATTTCCCTTGTTCTGTGCTGAATTTTGATCTGATTGAATCAGCATGAGTCTTGTGCAGGCTGATACCACTGTTGCAAGTTGATATTAGCAAGTTCCCAGACATGAAAGCCTCTGTTTCCTTATGTTCGGGCACCAACCCTGCCTCTTACAATCTTTCTACCCCCCTCTTCAGCAATGGCCCCAGAGCTGTGGGTGGGTGCATTTTAGTATAGGAATCCCATCCAGTGACACACACTCTGAAGTCTTTTATTCTCTAAAACCTGGCCAGTTGTGGTCTTCTGTGTGCATCACCCTCTGGCGTATGACAAAGCTTCACAGGTGAGAGCTGAGGGATGTGTTAGCATTCTCTCTACCCCCTGTTCCACTGTGTTCCTTATGTGAGAGGCTCCACTGTAGATATGTCAGTTGAGCCTGGGCATCTCTCAGACATATATTCTCTCTGTGTGACAAGTTGTAGAATTCTGTAATAGCCTCCATGTGTTGCAGAAGGAAGTTGTTTTCATGAGCCACCGGTGTGTGGTATATTTGTCTATAAATATAAGGATCCATGCTTAACATACAGTAAGAAATTTCATTTGTCTAGAGATCTGACAGAGATAGGGTTTTCTCTGGGATCTGTGACCTCTCCACTCATGTGTGTTTGGCTATATTTACAGTGCCACCCATGAGTCCCCTCCAATTTAGAAGCTGTTGATTACCCCCTAGATAAATGTACCACTACTGTACCATAAAGAGTGTTTGCTGTGGCAGTTGTGGTTATTAGGACTTAGAGCTGGATTGGAACATTGATTGATTTCCCCCCTGGGCAGCTTGCATTGCATACTCCAGAACAATGAGAACTAGTCTTTAGAGAGGAGGCTCCCAGGTCAATGCCAATACCACTGCCCCAAGTTCCATGTCCGAAGTATGTCCTGTCTCCCACAATAGGGCCTTACCCTCAAGTTCTGGGAGGTAAGCAAGGGATTTGGGAGTAGCCTGTGTTTTGGGGAGTTTCTTGGACTACCCTAACCAACAGATTGAAGAGAGGTTTCTCCTGTCTGGTACTGTGTTCCTCATTATATAGCCTTCAGCTGTATACATGCACTCATACTGCATGTATAATTTTCAGGTTTTTGAGTTAATACATTTCCCTCTGACTTTTTATGCCACCTAAGTTTGTCTCTCCTCTCTCTATTCCTGTCTACTTTCCCTCCTCCTTCCTTAGTTTAAGTACCCTATTTTACCGTTGATAACACCTGTCTCCTATTATCCCCCCTCTCTTTAGCTCTGCCTTTACCCCCATGGTCCTTGTATGACCTTCCCTCCTCCCTTACCAGGTGAACACCCCCATTTTCCCCATTTCTCCCCTAGTAACATCTGTTTCCCACTACTGGACTCTCTCAGGTTCTGTCTTTCACTTTGCCCCCATACTTCCTTTCCATTATCCTGGCTCCTGCTGTTACATCAGGATGTACATTCGCGGAGACGGGATTAGTGCTAAGATCTGCGAATAATGTAGATGCATGTCGCTAGCTTTTCTGAGTCTGTGTTATTTCACTGAGTAGAAGAGTTTCTAGTTCCATCCACTTGCCGGCAGTTTTCATAATTTTGTCTTTCCTTGTTGCACAGTAGAACTCCATTGTGTAAATGACCACATTTTTGTTATCCAATTGTCAGCTGGGGGACATTCGGGTTGTTTCCATCGCTTAGCTATTGTGAAGAGAGCAGCAACAAACATGGATGTACGGGAATCTCTGCAGTAGGACGAGTCCTTTGGGTATATGCCAAGGAGTGGAATATGGTAGGTTCATTTTTAG
>NW_008353019.1:0-533 GCF_000622305.1 Nannospalax galili
TGACTCCTTTTCTTTGTTGGATTGTGACCAGGTTTCACTATGTAGTTCTAGGTGGACTGGGGCTGTCTATGAAGACAAAACTTGTAGAGATTCAGGTATGCTTTGCTTAGTGGAGGACCTGCTGGCTTCAGGGCAGAGGATCTGATCAGAAACAGAGTCAAACTCTAGGACCTGTGTCTTCCCAACAGGATGATTTATTTTAGAATTTAGATGGTTTATACATCCCAAGGAACTAGCGCAGCCACGTGGGATATGGCAGTCACACACAAAGATTTAGGGTACAAAGAAACAGGACATTTAGTCTATTAGTTGGCACCAGAAGGATTCTTAAACTTTTACTCAAGGTTATCAGTGCCCATCCAGTAATTCATTGGCCACAGTGTTTTCTTTCGTAGAGCTAAAAGCATGGTGAACGTTTAGCTTTTAGCTCAGGAGTAAACCTTTAACCTGGCCTAATCTCTTAGCCAGGGATAGCTGAGTTATTTGTTCAGGACAGGGAGATGAGCTAAGGGTTGTTAACCAAGACACATTGC
>NW_008353019.1:1220-2291 GCF_000622305.1 Nannospalax galili
ATAAATAAACTTTAGCTATGTCGACTACATAATTATATCGACCGAAAACCAGAGATAATATGACTATGATGTCCATGATGGAATACACTGGAGCTATCAAGGGTGGAGTAAAATTGCTAACTCTGCTCTTGTCAGAATTCTGGGTTCCATCTGGGTTCTGCACTGCTCCAAGAGAAGAATTGTGGGTGCTGTGTGCTATTCCACATTATAGCAGCTGCTTCTAACTGTAAAATACACTGAGTAATCTCTTCATGCTCCCGAGGTTACCAATGTTGGTGTACCTGAATCAACCACCTGAGGGCAGAAAATGTGTGTGTGTGTGTGTATTTTTGTATGTGTGTGTGTATGTATGTATCTGTGTGTTTATGGGACAGACGGCCTATTAACTGTGGCTTAACAATTTTACTCACAGTCTAAACTGGCAGCCAGTAGTTGGTTGTAAGTTTGGCAGCCATTACAAAGTTTCCATCCTGCCTGGGACGCTGGCACATGTCTTTAGTCCCAGTATTTGGGAGGCAGAGACAAGTGGATCTCTGTGAGTTCAAGGCCTGTCTGGTCTACATGGCAAGCTCCAGGCCAGCTGGGGCAACAGGGAGACACTGCCTTAGAAAGACCAATAGCATTGTGCTGCCTCCAAAATCCAAACAATTCTCTGCCTTTTACTTGGCAGTAGGAGAATACAGGTGCAATGGTTTACGCTAGAAACCAAAAGGAATATCTCTGTATGCCCCAGATGACTGCATTCTTAGAAACTTCTCTGACCTAGAAGGCCCTTAAATTTGAATATGATTTATTTCACATGCTATTACCAGCATATGCTTTCATGAGTCCATGGTGGTTGTTAACTTCTCCCATTATACAATGAGTATAAACTTTTCAATATGAAGGAACAATGTGGTACCTTGTGGGAAATACTAAAGCTCAAAGCCCCTGTAACCCATGTTAAGACATTGGAATATAGAATTAGTATATAGTTGATGTGGAACAGGAAAGCAATAATGCTGGCCTTGACACTTGAAAGAAAATTTCTTCTAGTGGTCCTCAGTAACATGTGAGGTGATAAAGCATTTG
>NW_008353019.1:2485-4261 GCF_000622305.1 Nannospalax galili
TCTTTTCAGACAGGGGCTCCCTTTATTCCTCAGCTGATCTGAAGCTCACTATATATACCAGGCTGGCCTTGAATGCACAGAGATCCACCTGCCTCTGTCTCCCAAGTTCTAGGATTAAAGGCACTAACACACTTGGCATTACTTTTGCAATTCTATTAAGTTCACACGAGTTCCTGCTGGTATGTTAATCAGTTCAAGTGACACTGCCAGAGCTGGCACCACAGCTGCAATTAGACTCACAGATTGATTACAGATTAATTAAATATATGTCTACATTATCCATCAATATTCTGCATAGACCAAATAGGACTGCTAAAGTGAGATGTTGGATCTCTCCCACCCCCTGCATCTTTCAAATTCTGAATAGTGGCAATGTTTTTTACAATCCCCCCAGGAATGCAATGTGATTTTGGTTCACATTTTCTCTGATACAGGCACTTTGATCATTTCCATCCCAATTTTCCAACCACAATAGCCTTCAGTTCACAAGCCAAGGAATCACAAGGAACCAATGTGAGGATTATGCCAAATTCTAAGAAGATTTATGCAAATTATGGACTGTGGAATAGCTACACGGTGGATTTAGGCACACATTGTTAACCTGAGTCAGACTTTGGTTGAAACTCCATTGAGGACTTCAACTTCATATGCATTGGCATTAACTGGAGGGGCACAAGCCTGTCTGAGCTCTGATATAAACAATCTCTATTCAAAGACAGTATGACAAAAGTGACAAAAGCCTGAATGTCTACTTTTCCCCAATGTATACTTATCAAACTTAAAGATTGTAGTTATAGTTGAGAAAGAGAAATGGAAAAATGCTTGATGCTGTAGCATGATACATAAAAACACACTGTGGGGGTGGAGAGATGCATCAGCAGTTTAGACCACTTGCTGTTCCTGCAGATTTAGATTCAGTTACCAGAACCCACATGGAAGTTAACAACTGTCCATAACTCCAGTTTCTAGGAATGGATCTGAGACCCTTTTCTGACCTCCATGGGCACTGCACAACATGGTGCACTTACATATATGCAGGCAATAAGGCATATACATAAAATAAAAATGATAAAATATTTAAATAAAATAAAAACACACTGTGCTAATTTGTAGGTGTAAGTTGAGTGCTCACTGATTTTACAACGACAGGGCTTATTGAAGCCAAAATTTTAAAAGTTAAATTTTATCAAGTATATTTACTGCAAGGAGTAGTAACTCACCATCAATGGCTCCATAGTTTGCTTGATATTTAACTGAGATAATGACATTTTTACTGTCCAGCTACATTTATTTATGATGGTGACTACATCTTTCTCGCTCCTCCTTATGTTTTTTTTTTTTTTTTGGTTTTTTAATTTTGTTGGAGACAGGGTTTGGCTATAGCTCCAGCTGTCCTGGAGCTCCCCATGTACATCAGGCTTGCCTTGAACTCATAGAGATCCAGCTGCTTCTGTCTCTCAAGTGCTGGGATTGAAGGTATTTACCTCATCCAGCACCTCTTCCTGATTTTTGCAAATATTTATTCACTATTTTTTCATGTATATAAGTTTATTGCCTGCATGAAGGTGGGTACACCCATGTAAGGCAATGCACATGAAACTCAGTAGAGGGCATTGGATAATCTGCAACTTGATTTACAGATGGTTGTTGACATCGATGTGGGTGCTGAGAACTGAATCTGGGTCCTCTGCAAGATCAGCTAGTATTCTTAAAGACTGAGACCTTTCTCCAGCCCTGGGACTTATTTTTTTATGTTTATATTATTTTAGAATTTCA
>NW_008353020.1:0-470 GCF_000622305.1 Nannospalax galili
CCCTGTTTGCTATTATATTGCTCCACAGTGCCATCAAAATGTTACAATATGTGTTCATAATGTTCCTTTGTCTTTTCATAATGCTCCATTGTGACGTCACAGTGCTCCAGTATGCCAATACTTTTGCCCCATGTGCCTATATTTTGCTACATAGTGCCTTCAAAATGTTAAAAAATGAATTCACGTTGCTCCTTTTTGACATCACAATGCTCCAATGTCACACTATCACCCCATGTGCCAATGTATTGTTTCAATGTGCCATCACAATGCTAACCTACCACTTCTCAGTGTTCATTTGTGACATCACAATACTCCAATGAGGCAATACAATCACCCCCGTACCAATATATTTCTCCAGTATGCCAACAAAATGCTATAGTATGACTTCTCAATGTTCCGTTATAACATCACAATGCCCTAATATGCTAACACTATGGTCCCAAATGTGCCATCACATGTTAAAATATGAC
>NW_008353021.1:0-40627 GCF_000622305.1 Nannospalax galili
AAACAGGCCTTAATAAGGGAGATATGGAGAAAAACTGGGTTAGTTTAAGGGCGGTGGAGGGAAGTGTGCACAAGGAACCTAGGGGATAAAGGGAAATAGGAGCTCAAGAAAGGTAGGACCATAGGAGAAAAGTATTATTAAGGGAGAAAGGGGGGAAATGGGAGCAACAGGGGAAATTGGGGAAACTATGATGGAGGGGTTAGACAATGTAAGAGATAAATAATGCCTAGCTAGTTTTAAAAACCAGAGGGAACCATATTAGTCCAAGAACCTACTGACAAAGTATACATAGCAGACCAAGAAATATATGTCTAGGTAAGATTTATCTGAGAACAAGTGGTCTTTGCCCAAGATTATCTACATGGCACACAGTAATTAAAAGTACCAGACTGGTGGAACTAACCTTCTTGGATGTTTAACAGACATACTTTGAGGCCTATAATAATTTGGTCAGAGACATAAGGGACAGTTTTTGCTCCTTGCCCTCCTAGGTCGACTAGTTTCAGGGAACTATGAGCAACTCCCAAAATGTCCTGTAATTATGGTGGGTCACCTGTCCTCTTGATCACAGAGGCCAAGGAGACCCCACGAGACGGACTTAAACCAGTGTCCAGTCTACAAAGAGGAGGGTTAACACAGAGGAATCAGTTCCTCCATGCTTCCAAGCAAAGCCAGCCACATTCGAGCAGGACCTTTGACTTATCTTCACATAGGCAGAACTGGTAAAAGAAAGGAGCCAGGGGCTCCTCCCAAGCCCATGTGACCCCTGAGGAACAGATCCTCCAATGACCTTGAGAGTAAAAATAAATTGGTTTATATGGGCCAACTGTATGGCCTTAAACTTTCCAAAGGAAAGTATAAGCAAAGATTAAAGGGGTCAATATAATTTTTTAAGAGTCCATATGTAAAACTAAAGGTTACATAACAAGCAACAATGCCAAATAGGAGACACCTTCTTTTGAGTTGTTGGCTAGTGTAGTCCAAGAGACTCCCAGATAGTAACCCAGCATAGAACCGGGAAAATGAACATCAGACCCCAATCTTATATAAAGAATATTGACAACTGATTGCTGCTAGATGAGGAACAGCTGACCCTCCTAAAACAAAGACCTCTAGATAGGCTGACTAGATTCTCCGGATGGACAAGTAGTGGGAAACGGCTGGGGGCCAACCACACAGCAGACAGCAGGGATATCAGAGTATAAGGGCTCCAGTTGGGGGAGGGAGGCTATGGGAGGGTGTCATCTGGGAACTGGGTGTATAGTTGAATAAGATGGTTTGGGATGTTCTGTATGATATACACACAAAAAAAATCAAAATTTTTAAAATGTATTGTATTTGAGGAGTAAGCATAAAAATTTATGTCATGTTAATTACTAGAGGTGATAAACATTACCATTTAAATATACCCGATGACTTTATAGACATGCACAGGTGCCAAAGATCCGAGTGCAACCGATTATGACTAGTAATGATCAGATACATACAGATTAGAGATGCATGTGCCAACATCTTAGTGTTAGTAGCAAAAACAATGAGTCTTTCTTAAGAAAGTATATTTTAAAATGAAATGGAGATCTTTTTTAAAGGTTAAAAACTCATTCAATGTTATGTCTTACAGGGCTTATACTGAGTTCAATATTACATAACTATATTAATTCAACAGCGAGCCTAAAAGTTTTATAACCACTTTTGAAAGAGCTGTATTTGCTCTGGAAACTATTATTGAGCATATTAAAACTGTAATGACACGCTTGTTCTAAAAAAATTTTAAAAATAATATTTTAAAAGTGTAGGAAACAGCATATCTTAAAATGAAATGGAGATCTTCTTTAAAAGGTAAAAACTCATTCAATTTTATATTTTACAGGGTTTATACTGAGACCAATATTGTATAACTATATTAATTCAACTGTGAACCTAAAAATCTACAGCCACTTTTGAAAGAGATGTATCCTTGCTCTGGAGTGTGTTACTGAGTATGTTAAAGCTGTAATGAAATGCTTTTTCTAATCATGTGGTTATTAAATTTTTTAAAAATTTAAAAAATAATGATTCTTCAAAGCATAAAATTTATTCCTTAATAATTAGTAGATGTGAAAAAATTACCATCAAAATCTACCTGTTGACCTTATATCCATGCTCAGATGCCAAGGAGCTCAGAAAGTAACCAACTGTCACTAGTAATAATTAGATATATAGAGATTTGGAACACATGTGCATCTTAGTGTCAGTTGTATTAAAAAAGAATTTTTCTGTATGAAACTATTTTATTATAATATTGTATAGCTGCATTAATTCAGCTGTAAACCTAAATATTTACAGCCAATTTTGAAAGAGATGCATCTTAGCTCTGGAAATTGTTGTTGAATTTGTCAATGCTGTTGTAATGAAATGCTTCTTCTAATTATGTGGTTATTAAATAATTTTTTAAAAATCTCTATCACTTGATTAACTTTACAGAGGAGGAATAACAGCCTCTGTTGTGTTCAAACATAAGATCATAGCTAAGAGCTGAAGAGTTCAGTATATCTGGTTAAGGCATAGCACTCTGCAAACCCAAAGTCTTTCTTCTACCCTTTCTGCCTATTAAAGTATACGAAAAATCCTCACGCTTGTACACAAGCACCGAGGTAATAGATTGGCCACCATTCTGCTCCTGTGATCTTACCCAATTTGTTTCATAACAATGACATTTACTTCCTTAGTTCTGATATGTTCTGTCTGCATCCCTTGGTCCCAAACTCAAATTTTAAGTAAATTAAAAATAAAGGCTTATCTATTGCAACAACCTTTCTTTCTTCCAGAAACAATTTGCTTCAAATATTTAGTAACACTGACTTAAACTCCTGACCTTTTTGTGAAAAATAGATCATTAGAAAAATAAAAATATTACTAATCTAGCTCAGTTATAAATTCCCATGAACCATAACATGAAGGAAAGACAAAAAGATTCGGAAAGTTGAAGGAGCTTGAGAAAGCAGAAAAATTGGTTATAAGTCTTACAATTAGAGACTCTTTGCAAAAAAAAATTATTCTAATACAGACTTACTATCCTATAACTAAATACTGAGTACATAAAATGATCAATTTTTTATATTCTCATACCATAATATCTGAAAAATTTGGAGTAACAACCTAACTTCTTTCATAATAGGATACAAGTATGCACTGATCATCTGTTATATTCTAGGCACTAGGATCCATCTCTGAAACAACCTGAATTTCTGCCCCCATAAAATTTACATATTAGTATGCACAGATGATCAATAAGCAGTAAATATCATCAGCATATTATATAATTTGTTGGAATATGATAAATGCTATGAAAGTGAAATGTGAATTCAGGGATGAAGACTGTCATTTAAACAGGATGAAGACAGAACATCTCATTACAAGGGTAACACTGGAACAAAAGTCAAAGATGTCAGAAGGTTAGCGAGTGGAGAAAGTGCATGTCATGCAGAGGTAACGATTGTATGTGGGATATTCTAGATACTAAAGATACATCTACGGTGAACACAGGGCAAATGAATGGGGAAAATACAGAATTCAGAGGGGTACCAGGGGACCAGGACCATGTATTTGCAGTTCAGACGGGGTAGTGGTGGTAAACAGTTTCTGTCATTTTCATGAGCTCAGGGGTGAAATGTCTGTACAAGCCTTTAAGTTGGTAGTTAACTAGCACGCTTTTAAGCATTCCTTATATATTTTCTGTATAAGTACTTTGTTGGATATGTGGTTAAAAAATATTTTCCCAGTCTGCAGGTTATCTTTTCAATCTTAAAAAAGTATGTTTACTTACTGTTTTTCTATTATGTGTATGTATATGTGCCTATGGGTGGGTTTTTGCACTTGTAAGTATAAGTGCCAATAGAGATTTTTTAAAAAGGTGTTGGATTCCCTAGAACTGAAGTGAGAGGTAGCTGTAAGTTACCACCATGGATGCTAGGAACCAAACTCTGGTCCTTTTCAAGAGCATTATGCGTTATTAAAACTCTGAACCATCTTGCCAGTCCCCAAAGAGTATCTTTTATATGGAAAATGGTTTTAATTTTGATGAAGCCCAATTTATCAACTTCTATTATTAAGCAAGGGTCTAGAGCTCCATATAAGGACTCTTTCTTTAATCCTGGATCATAAATATTTTCTTTAAAATAATTAGTTTTACAATTAAATCTGTGATTGATTTTTGAGTTAATTTTTATATCAGCTGTAAGGATAAGCGTGAGGATCATTGCTTGCAAATGGACAGCCAGTAGTTTCAATACAGCTGAAGGAGTTATGCTTTTTCCATAGAATTGCTTCTGAACATTTGGATAAATCAAAGGCAGACACACAAGGAAACACCATCTAGCTATATTATCAATGTATAAGACAACGTCACAGAAAGGATGACAAGACTAATGCAGACCTAAGCACCTTGGGAAAGAAGTGGCATCTGTAAGATTAACAATAAAAATAAACTTGATTTAAGCTTTGTACTAGAGCAAAGAAATTTGTCTTCCTTATGAGTACTGAACAAAACTTCAGCCATACATGTATACTGGACTAAAACAACTAAGAAAATGATGGTATATACTGGGATCCAAGAGTTCCACTTTGGAATGTAAGTTAATAGAAAACCAAGGGAAGGGGCTAGAATCACTCATATGATAGCATAATTGGGGATAGAGCCCTCAGAAACAGCTCATGTTTGTAACAGATATAAATGGCCACAAGCAGAAATATATAGACAGATGTATATATGCAAATTAGAATACCAGATATAATTCCTTGACGTATTACCTAAGAAGGGTCAGAAGTAATGACACACCTGTAGCAGTAAGTACACTGATGCTGAAGTTTGGGCTTCTCAGGAGAAAGGGGGAGCTCTTTGGGGAAATACATGATTTTAGGACTCACACAGGAAACATGATGGTCCTGGAGCATCTTGTGTTACCACAGAGTAATCAAATGTTGGCGGGTGGTGGGGGGATGAGGAGAATATGTAAAAGGGAAACAGAAGCCAATTAAAATAGCTCAAAACATTCAAAACTGAAACAATATGAGCAACAAAAGTAGGTGGTGTTGAATTATAACCCAAAACATAAGTATTCATAAGCCATACTCACAGGAAAACATTAGCAAATAAATAAGTAAATGAGGATAATCAATAAATATTTCACATGTAAATATTCCAAATAATTTCTTTGTATGGTTTGGACTTAAAGAGTGGGTGTTTACCTTCATTTCCCTTGAGAGAAGCATTCCTAAAATCTCTAAGAGAGGATTTCAAAAGTTTTCAGCATAAAGAAATGATGACTGTCTGAGGAGATAAGTATATGTAACCTCGTTTAAGCATCATACATGTGTACATCAAATATATCAATGTGTATACAATGTGTACCAAAACATAACATAGTATCCCATTAGATAGGCACAATTTTTACATTGTCATGTATCAGTTAAACAAAAAACAAAATGATGTGTGGCTGTGATGGTTGGAATGAGAATGCCCCCCACAGACTCCAAGTATTTGAAGACTTGGTTCACAATTGGTGGTGCTGATTGTGGAGGTGTGGAGGCTTAGGAGGTGCAGCCTTGCTGGGGGAAGTATGGTCACCGGGTAGGCTTTGAGAGTTTATAGCCTTGCCAGATTTTGCATCTTGCGCTCTGCTCCTGTGAGTGCGTGAGGATATGAGCACTCGGCTTTCTGCTTCAGCTGCCTCATGCCATGGCTTCCCAACCTTGAAGGACTTGGTCATCTGGACCCATAAGCCCAATACACTCTTCCTTCTACACACTGCTTTAGTCATGGCAACAGAAAAATAACCAATACAAAATAACTTCCCTCCAAAGAGCAAGGAATAAAAAGGGCAAGAGTTACTCTACAAAGGAGAACCTTGGCAAACATTCCAAGAAGGAAATCCAAGTCAATGTTGACAGTGACCGGTCACCTTGTGAGAATGTGCTAGTGATGTGGTATGCAAATCAAATATTAGGTCCTACTGGTCCATATCTGAAAACATGCTACTGAGACTTTTTAAATTATATTAAAACTATAGATAAATTTGAGAACTTAAATCTGTATCCTGTTGAGTTCCTTTCTTTTTGTTTTTTGTTTGCTTGTTGAGCCACGTTTTTTAATGTGTTTCTTACATTTGAAGTACTCTTTGATGACATCCTTGCCCTTAAATCCTTCTCCATCCTGAATCACTACACAACTACAACCATTCGCTTTTACAGTGGGAACAGTACAAGGTTTGCCTCTCAGTCAATTTTGTGGAAGCCTGCCCATTCCCCTGGTTTCTTGTTTTCATCAGCCTTAATAAAACTGATTGGGCACTCAGCACAAAGGACCTCAACCAACTTGACAGGCATAGGCTCATCAAGATTGCACGCACACAGAAATGGCCTTGGCGCTTGTCTAAGGCCTCAGCTTTCTGAATTCCATGTGGTAGGCCATCATGGATGAGGGTGGTCTTTAACACCTCTTGTAAAGCACTGTTAATGATCACTACACCTCCTGCAGTATGCCTTTCCCATCCGGTGTATCCGTAGGTTACGTTGACGCTGAATCTTAAATGCACCAAGCGAAACTTTATTGAATTTCTTATCTATGAACACAACATGTCTCTTCATTTGTTTAAATCATTTCAAATTTTTCTTACAGAAACACTTGTGATTTCAATATGCAGTTCCTGAACATATTTTATTAGATTTTTCCTAAATTATTTCATCAGGAGAGATTTTAAGGATACCATTGCTTATATTTCAGTTTCTAATTGCATCTTATTGCCATAATAGTAAGAAATGTGCCTGATTTTTGTGGTTTGACTTCCTACCTTGTAACCTTGCAAAATTAACTCATTAGTTCTAGAAGCTTCTGTTTGGGGTGGGTAGTTACATTGGTTGGTTGATGTTAATCTTAAAAACCTTGGGACCTTTTCTATGTAGACAATCATGCTGTCTGAAGGTACAGATGATTCTGTGTCTTTTTTTATTCCATGGCTTTGATTCTTTTCATCACCTATTATACAGGCAGACCCTTTCCGCAGAATTTGAATTAGAGCCAGGAAAGATGACATTTTTCCTCATCGCTGATCTTTCAGAGGAATAAGCATATCAATAAACATGATTTGGCCTATAGGGATGTGTGTCTGTCTGTCTGTCTGTGTTTACTAGGTTAAGGAAATTCTCTTCTAATCCTATTTCTGAGAGATTATCACGAGTGAATAGCATATTTTAGCCAAAATTTTTCATCAGTGATAAAGTTGTGGATTTTCTTCTTTAAAGTGTTAATTCAGTAGATTACCTTGCTTTGGTTAGGCATTAAGCCAGCCTTACATCACACAATGAAACTCATCTACAATCATATGGTTTCATTATTTCTGAATATTGTGCACTCCGTTTGCAAATGTTTTGTGGGAGACTTATGCATTTGTGCTCATAACAAATATCATTTTAGTGTTCGGTATTTCTTTTATAATATCTTTTATTTGTGTATTACAATATACTGTTTTTCTTCTGATTTCTGCCAGAAATTATGCAGAATCTATATTAATTCTTTAAATGTTTACTAAAGTTCATCAATGAAATGTCTGAGTTTATAAATATCTTTTACAGATTATGCACTTGATTATTTTTAACAGAGATATAACTATTACAGTTTTCTATTTCATCTTGTTAGTTTGAGTAATTTGATTTTTAAGGAACATTTTATTTGTGGTTGAATCCGTGTGATTGTAAGACTTCTTCACTTGCCTTTTAATATCTGTGAGGTCTGTAAATGATATCCATTTATTTATTATTGATCTTCGTAATTTTCTTTTTCCTTTCATTTTTATTTAGTCTTATTGACAACAGCAGTATACTTCTAGTACTCTTCAATTCCTTTAATAAGCTCTTATTTTATCATTAGAAAAATATATACATGGATCCAAACTGATATTACACATAAAATGACTATAGTATTCATAGTCCTCTGCTATTGTGATTGTAAGATCAGCAAAGGAGACATTTGTGCAATTGAATTACAAAAATTATGTACTTGTTCCTCAGCAATGAATAATGACAAATTTTGTACTATGATTTCGGAAGTTCAGGAAGCAAGCCTAAGTTTTTTGTTGTTGTTGTTTTGTTTTGTTTTGTTTTGTTTTGGTCTTTTTTCAACAGGGTCTCCCTGTAACCCCAGTTGGCCTGGAACTCATTATGTAGACAAGGCTGGCTTTAAAACCACAGAGATCCACCTGCCTCTGCCTCCCAAGTGCTGGGACTACAGGCGTGCATCACCACACCTGGAGCAAGCCTAAATTTTAAAACCTGTCTTCTCACACAACTCGAGTAAGGTTGTCCATGATCAGATATAAAATATTCATCTATTTTAAAATTTTAATAATTCCTGAAAATTATTAATCACTATTAAAAATTCAAAACTGTTGTAAACAATTATAAAGAACAGTGGAATGTAGGTAATTACTTCATTATTCTTGAAGCATCTTATGAAATTCTTTGAAGACCAGCCATCTAAACAGAATCCTAGAACACTGTTTGTTCATTCAAATTCTTTAGCTCCCCAGATTTATTACCTGAGGGTCTAGAAGATGCAGGCCAATTTGCCTTACATTTCAAATTAATCAACACATAGTTAATAGAAGCCTATTCTGAAAAGAAACAGGTCAAGTTATGTACTTTCAAACCTCACTTCTTATATTAGTGTGGCATTTTTGAGCCAAAATGAGACTGAGTGAAGAGGACTGCTGCTTCCTTAAAAACACTTAACATGGGCTGCTATAGAATACATGCAGTTACCATCTCTCTAGTCCCCAAAAAGATCCTCTGAATTCCCTCCCTCTCCACTTGGCATTTAGAAGATGCCCCTTTATGAAGACAGTGATCTTTTAAATATTGGGCTCTCCGAGCTCCATGAATTGCAAAGAGGAATGAGGCATGGGAAATAACAAGACGAAAAGAATTCCAATTGTAGGGGAAAGAAGAGCTTTAGACGAAACCAACACATTCAGCCATGATTTACACAATACTCAAGTACTAACTCTCAAGCCAACAGCACACTTCCAGGCTATATGCAACCACCAAATTACCATAAATTATGCTCAGGCAAAAATAAGGCCATAAAATGGACATTTTACAGTGACTATTGACTACAATGTTCAGTTTGCATTAAATCTTCTGAAACATTGTTACTTTGTCAACTGAATTAGTAATTGGTGTCTTCTTGGGAGGGAAATACATAAGGTTTCCAGTGCCATATATATTACTCAGCACAATTAAAGTCATTCGCTGTAAGAAGCCACTATCTATATGCATCAGACTAATTATTTTGTGCTTTTTTACTAAGATAATGGGGCATTGCTGCCATGGGCAAATCCTGATCATACATTATATCACACTTCTCAGCAATTTTGATGAAAACTACAGGTGGAGACAGATTATAATGGGAACATCTAATTGAAATTCATCTCCATTTTGCTTCAGATGGAAGACATGCTGCTTGAGCCCTGAAACATATTCAATTTCATTCAAATTGCATGCAGATTTTTCAAGCAAAACTCAATTCAAAAACTATATATTTCAAAGGGTCCTGGGAAGGACACAGAGAAGAACCGTAAATGTCGATCACTTGGGTTTACTGAGATGCTGCTGTCCAAGGTAAGAGGGAGGAAGAAACTCCAAATACAGGCATTACCTTTGGTACCTTCTGTTCTACTGGTAGCAACTGCAGTTCTTCACAAAGGCTGTGAGGAGCACTACGAAGCCCTTTAGCATTTCCTTGAACACACAATGGTTATGTTTTTCTTTAGTGTAAAGGCCTCTTCTTGCTCCTCTTCCTTATCCCAATTCTGGAACCAATCCTAGTGCAGAAGACGGAGGTTTTTCAAAATAGAGACACTGACTAGGAAGCTACCTCCTTCCTGAGCTGTGCACACACTTCATGCACACACTCATGCATGGCATGCCCCCTCATTCTTAAATATTCTAACATACTCATACACATTCATTTATGTTACATGTTTGTGCTTGTGTATATAGATATGTATGTCATCTTCAATTTCACTCAATGCCGATAAACTTGATAAGATTATAAGCAAAATGGAAAACAATACTCAGTAAAATTTTCCTAAAATGGAAAATTTCTGGGTCTGGGGCATAACTCTGTCACAGGGCTGTGACTCAGCATGTGCGAGGCCCCAGTTTCAAAGGCTAGAACATATGCACAACACATACACACACTTTGGAAATGTACTTTTCTGAGTTATTTTTGCTATCTACTAGATGATATTCTTTTTAATATTAACTGATTCACTTATTAGTCCATTCATTCAAACAACACACTGTGAGCACTGACTATGTGTCAGGTACTAAGACAGATGCCAGAGATATGGCAGCATGCTCAACAGTCTTCCTTCAGCAAGTTCTCTTTCTCTAAGAAAGAAACAAACAAGTAAATATATCAGATACTTGCCACAAATATGTGCTATGAAGAAACGGGATGCAAGGAGAAAAGATTGATGACAGGTGCTAAACATACAGTAATCATGGAAGGCCTCACGGTATCATATTTAACAAAACTCTGAATGAATGACAGTCAAACACGTAATGGAGGAAGAGCATTCTAGGTAGAAGGAATGGAACACACAAAGGCTAGGAGGCAGAACCATATTCTAGAATACACTGAGGTAGAAGCTAGAAGATGAGGTTGGAGAAAATAAAGGAAAAGATAAGAGCCTGCCTTGGTTGCCTTGGTAATGCCTCTGGCACTGACTCTTGGTCGAACGAGAGCCATTGGAGGGTTCTGAACAGAGAGACAAAGTGATCTGATCTGGCTTCGTATAGGGATTTCTCTAGTTTACTTGTAGAGAAGGTGAAATGGAAAGTGGAGAGAAGAAGCGAGCAGAGTGCTTAAGGAGCGGTGGCTCTAATCCAAGAGTGGCTGTGGTCCCTGACGCAGTTCCAGAGCGCAGATGGTGGGGAGGAGTCAGGTGCACATGTGTTTTGAAGGTAGAGATGACAACAGGAGTTGCTGAGAGATTGATACTGAGTGTGAAAATATAATCCTATTCCGATGTTTACACCCAAACAACTGGAAGAATCAAGTTAGATTTAAAGTGTTAAAATGAAGCAGGTGTCAACAATGGTAACTACCAGTAAATGTGTTATTCTCTTTGTGTGAGAAATGATCAAAGTGAAGCCTCCGTTGTCTAGGACAAGGTAAGACTATTACATATTCAAAGCTCCCTGCACCAGGCTGAGGGCTCAGTGCTGTCACTCTTCACCTTATCTGAACTCCCCACAGCCTGGCCACTCTGCCTTTTTGGTTGAGTTTACTGAGGCACAGAGGGGAATCTTCCCTGTTCTTCCTGTTTTCACTTTATTAATAAATGTTTCACTGCCTGCAGCATATCCAGTTCTTTCCAGTTTGGGATAGAAAAGACTAATAAAGTCATGGTTTTCTTAGTTGTGCTTGAGTTAAAAAGCCAGTAAATCAGTATACCCATGATTATTTTAATAAATGTGCTAAGGGTGGTGTAATCCCAGCACCTCAGAGCCTGAAGCAGGAAGTTCACATAGGTGCAGCTAGTCTGGACTATACACTGAGACACTGTATTAAAAACAACAAAAATGTGTAAGTTCTATAAGTAAATTTAAAAGGTGATATGCTACAGAGCCATAAGAGGGAACTTGAAGGGTAAAACTTACAGAGATTGAGAATACCCGGAGAAGGAAATTTGTAAGGAGCAAGTCCTAACAGATGAGATAAAGCCAACAGTAGAAGGTTCTGGGCAGAAGAAACAGCAAGCCCAGTGCTCAACGTAGGAAGAGAAGGTTACCGACTCAAGAGAGAAAGAAATGTGCAACTCCATAGTTACACCCATAGTTACACAACCAAGAAGAAAAATAAACATGGTCTGGAGAGTGGCTTGGTGGTTTAAGCACTTGTCACACAAGCACGAGGGTAATTTCAGACCTCCAGAACAGACATAAATACTGGGTACGTATGGTAACCTGCCTATAATTCCAGTCTTGGGAAGCAGATGCAGGGGATAATCAGGGCAAGTTGGCTAGAAAAACCAAGCATTATCAGAGCACTTTAGGTCTGATTAAGACCCTGCCTCGATAAATAACATGGAAGAGTAATCAAGGATGATTTCAGACATCAGCCTCTACATGCAAGTTCACACATGTACCCCACACATGCATGCCCACAAACATGTGCATATATACATTATGTATATATGCAACACACAACATAAAAAGGAAAAAAGAAAAAAATTTAAAAATCAAATTGCAAGCCCAGGCCTTTCTGATCCAAAGCACGGCTTTTTAATACCTATAAAAATCTTTCTTTTTGCAGGGAGGTGAGTGTAGGACACTATGGGCTAGGGTTCAAACTCTAAATTTCTGTATTTGAATGTGGTTTTTTTATAAGATGCATCAAGGCTAAGCTAATTACTTCCTCCTACATCATTTGTGTGCCAATGATGGAGTCAACATCTTTCCTTAGCTCAGTCAGACCTATCCAAGTTCTCTATGTTCCACAGTTATCTCTGTTTGTGTGTGTGTGTGTGTGTGTGTGTGTGTGTGTGTGTCCATCCATTCCACCATGTGCCAAAATGTTTCCACAGTTAGAAGAGGTAGAACGGGCAAGAATCCCTGCCTTGTAGAAATCACAGAAGCCAAAAAGTTTAAATATCAAATAGAATACTTTCAAAGGTTGAAGAGCCTGAAGGAATTTAACATAAGATAACTATAAAGAATTTAGAACGGAGGTCTATAGTGTACCTAAAAGGTATTCAAGGCCTCTATGAGAATATTTTACAATATTTTTAAACTAAGATGTAAGTGATGAGGGAGGCCCATCCTTAGGAAGGGTTAGGCTACTAAAATCATTTCTTCTCACATCCCGGGCAAAGTTCATAACAGATGCAAAAGCCTGAGGTGAGAAGGAATCAGTTTAGCTGGGATGCAGATGGTGGTACTGAGCAGAAAGAAACAAAGGAACATGGGGAGCTAGCACAGATTCTGGCCCGATCTGGATTGCTGATGGGTTTGATGTCACAGAGAAAGCAGTGAAACACCAGGATGGAAGTCAGTGCCTTTTACTACAGGGAAGAGCAAAGAGGATGGGCAGAGCGGACCTCAGCTTAAAGTTCTAAAAATGTCAGAGTCCTGAGGAGCTTAGACTCTTTGTGAAGGGCTGGAACTCTCAAGACCTTTACAAACGAATATTTTGAAGACATAAGGAGTGTTAAATAAAGGGACACAGTAGCAAAACCATGAGCAATTCAAAGAAAAAAGCAAGTTAATGTAACACGCATTGCCTTTTAGCTGCTTTGTCAAACATACTCTAAGCACTTTACAAATATAAGCACACATTTTTAGTTCTTACAATAATCTTAGAAAATGGGTTTAACTGGAGCATAAAGTAGCCCAAATCCAAGAGCATCCCTAGCTTCAAACTCTTCTGGGAACCTGTCCTGATCTACAGTACAGTATCTTCTGTAAGGGAATAGGGGCCTTATTCAAAAGAGAAAGGAAGCCTGAAGGAAAATGTTACTATGACTTGTTTTTTGCCCTCTGTATGCCATGACCTAAATCACAATGTCATTAGCTCTTGACTTTCCATGTGGGAACAGAACTAAGTAACAAGAGTTTGTGTTCACTGACAACATGCCAGACACTGGGTACTTTTCCTGCATTCTCACTTAATCTTCACAACATATCCACGAAATAGAGTGGTGGTTTGAATGGGGATGCTCCCCATAGGCTCCAAGTATGTGAAGACTTGGCCCCTAATAATTGGCACCATTTGGGCAGGATCATAGAACCTTTATGAGGTGTGGCCATGCTAGAGGAAGCATGTCACTGGAGATGAGCTTTGAGAGTACATGGCCTTATCACATAAGATGTGAGCCCTCAGCTTTCTGCTACAGTTGCCTCGTGCCATGCCTCCCCACCATGATGGACTCCTATCCCTCTGGAAATAAATCCTTCCTTCTATAATCAGCCTTGGTCATAGAGTTTTATCACAGCAATAGAAAGTAACTCATTCAGATAGGAGCTATGATTCTTCCCTTTCCTGTATAAAAGAATCTGATCCACAGAGAACTTGAATAAAATAGCAAACCTAAAATCACACTATGGGTAAATCAAAAAGTCAGAATTCAGACTCTGCTGGTGTTTCTTCTGTCTCTACTCTTAGCAACCATGCAGGCTTCCTACTATAAAATCCAGAGCTCAGTTCCCTCCACCAAGTACAGGGAGATAACTTGGTAAATAGCTGATAATGGGAAACCAAGTCTATGAGCTGAGCTGTCAGTATCTACCAGGAAGGCATTCTTTTTTTTTCTTTTTTCTTTTTTTCTTTTTTGAGTCAGGGTCTCCCTATAGTCGCAGCTGGCCTGTAACTCACTATGTAGACCAGGCTGGCCTTAAATTCATGGAGATCTACCTGCCTCTGCCTCCCAAGTGCTAGGATTAAAGGCATGTGCCACCATGTCAGGCTTTAGGAAGGCATTCTTTAAAGCCCAGTGATTTCTCTACTTGGGGAGGAGCTGGAGTCTTAGGGAAGCTACAGATGGCCTCCAGGAATTTCATGAATAATTTCCATAAAGAGTCTATGAGTGCTGTATTTTAAGATGTGCTCAAATTTTTACTAATAATATCTCAAATTTAAAATCAATCTAATCCTTCTGATGTAGAGTTATAATTAAAAGTGACCATTAAAAGTATGCTTAAAATGAGCCAAAGAAATACCTACAAAACCAAGCCAAATGGCTAAATATGTTCTTTAAGGATGTATGAGCAATGTGGTTTCTTTAGAGAGAGATGTTGAGAATTACCAACGTAAAGTCCATTGGTTATAAATATACTGTCCTAGAAAGTATAAATTCACAGATATAGAATAACGGACCATAATAACTTAGAAAGAACAGATAGACCATCCTACCGATAAGTCACTAAATTTAAAGTTGAAAGCTAAGCAGACAATCACAACCTTCCTAAATATTATCTTTACAGCCTTTAGCAAATACAGAGTATGAACTGGCTGAACTGTGGACACAGTGCAGAAAGGTAATTGTATAAGATGCTACCACTGCTCCTTGAGCGTTTACAGTCTTTATGGTGAAATGTAAAGACGATTTTATGCTGTGAAAAGAAGCATGTGTATAGAACACAGCGGCAGCATATTCCCATCCTCAAATCGGTATAAAATTGTACAACTAGAAAACATGATCTACATCTCTGTATTCAAGGCATTTATTTGCTCCTTCAGTCCCATTCTTGAGCATTCTCCATCTTCTCTGGTATCAGAGGAGTCTGACTTTGACGGACTGCCCCTACTAGTCTCCCTATTTCTTTGGATTTGTCCAATGAAAATCACCAGCAAGTGATCAAAGATCAAGGGACATTAATTCTTCCATTTTCCCCATTGCTGGGCTACAGATTAATGGTGGTTACTCACAGTTCCTAGACTGGGGTCTTTCCTATCTATGAATTTTTCCCAGGTACTGACAACTCTTTCCCCACATTCCGTATACCTATTTCTTTCTGGCTCTAGCTGTCTCGCCAATCTTGAACAACTTATCTTAAACTTGTAAACACCTCTATAAATAAACTGCATCAGTTATTTTTCTCATTACTGTGACAAAAATATCTGACAAAAGCAACCTAAGGAAGGGTTTATTTTGGATTACAGATTGAGAGCATAGCCCATCATATTGGGACAGGTGTGGGCAGCAGGAACATGAGGTGGCTTGTCACACTGCACCCATAGTCAGGAATCACGGAGATGAATGCTGGAGTTCAGCTCACTGCCTCCTTTTTATTCAGCCCAGGACCCCAGCCCATGGAACAGTACTATTCACGTTCAGAGCATATCTTCCTTTTTCAGTTACCCTTCCTGAGAACGTCCTCAGTACATACACCTGGAAGTATGTTTTCATGGTGATTCTAAATTAATTCAGGTGGACAATGAATATTAACCATCACACATTATTAATTGTTAAATTTTAGAACTATTAAATTTTCCTAAACAGGGCTAGGGTGTGATTCAATGGAAAAATGCTTGTCTTGCAGGCATGAGTGTTTGCATCCCAAGCACTGTAAAAAAATAAAACTATTTTGGGACTGGAGAGATGGCTCAGAAGTTAAGAGCACTGAATGCTCTTGCAGAGGACCCAGGTTTAATTCCAAGCACTCACATGGCAGTTAACAACCACCCGTAACTCTAGTTCCAAGGGGATCTGATGCCCTCTTCTGACCTCTGCAGGCACTGCACAACATGGGTACACTTAAACACATGCAGGCAAAACACCCATATGCATAAAATATTTTTAATTAAACTAAATAAAATAAAAATATTTTAATGACCCATCGAGTTTATCTTGTTTCATGTGCACCAGCTGATATAGTGATGCCCAAACGTTCTTCATAATCACTATAGAAACAGACTTCCAGATCCTATCCAAGGTCTGCTGAGTCTGCATCTCTATGCCGATAACTAAGACATCTGTAACTTAAACAACCCAGGTGGTTGTGACGAAGCGAACCCGGTAACAATCCCCAGATAAGCATTTGGGAACCACCGCTCCACAGACCCCATCACGCCAAGCTGAAGCATTTGAAAACAAACATGATGCTTCTAGAACACAACCCCAGTTCTACTTCCCTGGAACCAGAGAGCAATGTTCAGAAAAAGAAATGGGTTCCCCACTGGGGACATCGAAGCTGAGGAAAACAAGCATATGGTGTGTAGTGAGAGGAGACGCTCCGAGCACATGATGTGGATGCTCAACTATCCTTTTCACATTTGATTAGATCTTCAATTGAAAATCACTTGTTGACCATTTTACAGGAAGCAAAATCCATTTCCACCTCCATCTGGTGCCAAAATTAACAAACTGGAAACCACCAACCAGCTTAGGCCAGCCCAACTTTTGCTTAAAATGGGCACTAGAGCACCCAGTGTCTTTCAGCCTTGGGGAAAGGAGGCTTGTTTATTTTTGAACACCAGAGGCCTCACGTAGGACCTACACATAAATAGAATCAAGAGTCCACCCTGCTCCAGTCTCTGAGGGTCCACTCTCAATTCAGAAGCCAAAGGCATCAGGAGATGGGCTAAGCTGACCATCTGTTCTTCTCTCCGATAATATGTAATTAAGTAATTTATTTATTCAGCACTTGAACCTCCTCCTCTCTCCTCCCATTAGTCAGGGATGATTATGCCAGACCCAGCTGTAGTTAACATATTGCACACTCAGGCGAGCGCTGTGCTACAAAGCACTTTGCTAGGCCCCTGGCTATGGCCACCTCTCAGACCCAACCATAGGAGAACCGGCATGAGGCTTGCCGCTCTGCTGGCTCTGCTTTCTTCCCCAACAATTAGGCAGCACTCTCCTGCTGTGCATTAAACCATTTACCGTGTGCATTTCATTCATTTGTTCAAAGATTAATTTACCCACATCCTCTGATCACTTCCACCAGGCCAGCTTACTAGCTGGGCAGCACTGATAGATTTTTCCCATCTGGTGAATTTTATCTATGATATAAACAAACACAAATGTACACAGAGTCTGACACAACTACAGAGCAATGAGATTGATTCCATAAGCCTCAGGCAAAATTTAGAGTTCAAACTATGATTACATGAAGCATATGTGATGTTTAGCGTATTACATGTAATGTTTTGCAATGTCACATCTGTCACTGCAGCCTGACCAGAAAATATTTCCCTTTCTTCTGATAATGACTTTTATATTGTTTAAAGAAAAACCATCACTCCTCAATCTATATTCTTACAGTTTGGCTGAGACTGGCTTGAGCTAGAGATGAGCTTATATACATGGTCATCCCAATGATTGAAAACTAGAAATTAAAGGAAAATGGAGGTTTCCACTGAGGCTTTAAGAAGATAGGACCAGCATTATGTCCAGGATCTGCTGCTGATAGCTTTGCCATCTTATCATTAGTTTGCTGGATGAAAGAACCAGCAATAGGAAATGGAGACGTCATGTCCTAAGCTTCTGAGTCACTATTTGAATACCTGGATCCAGGTAAGTTGGACATATTCCCTGTCTTCCTATTATGTGACCCAGTAAATCTCCGTCACTGTTTAAGTCACTCAGTTATTTTTTGGCACTTGCAAATGTAAAAGGGAAATTAAGGTTTATGTTATTTATAACTATGTGCGTGAGTGGAGGGAGTGGAATAATGCGCATTCACAATGTCCACAGAGGTCAGATCCCCCAGAGCTGGAGGTACAGGCAGTTGTAAACTGCCCAGTGTGGGTGCTGGAAACCAAACCTGGATTGTCTGTAACAGCAGAATGTGCTCTTAACTGCTGAGCCATCGCTCCAGGCCCAGAAATATACATTGTTTTTGGTTTTGTTTTTAAACTTTTTTTACTTTTTTTATTCATTTTTTATTTTATGTGTGTGAATGTATTGCCTGCATGTGTGTAAGTGCACCAGTGCCTGCAGAGGTCCGAGGGGGTCGTTGAATTCCCTGTACCTGGAGTTATGGACGGGATGGTTGCTAGCTGCCATGTGAGTGCTAGGATTTGAACCCAGGTCTTCTGCAAGAACAGCCAGTGCTCTTAACCACTGAGCCATTTCTCCAGCTCAAATTTTTTATTAATATGTGTCACATGTTAAATGTGACCAAATGCCTCAATAATCATTCAAGCATGGGTTAAGCTAAGACTCACTCAAGTTTAACACATTTTTTTTCAAAAATCAGTCTATCAAGTGGAACGTAAACAAATGTAAAGCCAACTACAGAAGGGAAAGCAAAACAATAGTTCCAAAACCACCAATGTTTGAGACTAGGGAAGAGGTATAAAGACTGTTATAGTCCAATCAAGTAGACAATGATATTAGTTCTCCAACACTGACATTACTCAAGACAATGAACCATCTCAGACACTGTAGAAATAGTAGATACTAGTCTGTCATCCACAACAGTCACTTGATAGATCCAAAAGAACGGTCACATCTTAATCACTATGATGTTACCTGTTGAACAACAACAACAAAAAAAAACATGTATTGCACAGATCTTGCATGGATCTTGAGATGGGGAGATGGCCTACATTATCAAGATAATTCCTCAATGCAAAACCAAGAGATATATGAAGGAAGAGTTAACCACAGGAAAGGGAAAAGGCCTTTGCCCATAAAAACAGAGAATAGAGTAATAATGGCCATGAGCCAAGAAATGCCTGTAATCACCCAAAGCTGGAAGAAGACAGGGCCTCAGACAAAACACCTTGAGCATGAACCCTGAAACTGGCATCAGGCAGATATCTTCTGGAACTGGAAGAATGGATTTCTGCTGTCTTAAGCTACCAAGTAGTTTGTGGTGAATTGTGACAGCAGCCGTTTGCAAATAATAGTCACAACTCCAGTGTTCTGAGAATTTTTGATTCTAGATACTCTTTTATATCCTTGAGATACAATGATGACAATAAGACAAGCATCTTTTCAGAAATTACCATGTACAACATTCTGAAATTTTTACATGCATTGCCTCAATTCATTTTCAAGGGACCCTACAGGTATCATTACTATAGGTATCATTAGCCTGTCATTTTGCAGTCAGGCAAGCAGATGCTCAGAAGGTTAAATAGCTTGCTCATGCTCTCAAATTTTATGAATCATGAAACCGGAATTTGAACCCAAGTATTTAACTCCAATGTCTGATATCTGTCTATGTTTGACCCTTCTCCGTGATGGGGAAAGGACCAAGTTAGCAGCGTTCATGAGGTAAAGTACCTTTTCATGTGCAGATGTCTCCAGTTAGCAGTTTTCTACATGCCAAGCCCAAATTGATCTCCTTCAGTTTGAATCTTGACTGGCTTTGATAGGCTTATGTTTTTGAGCAATTGGTCTGCAGCTGGTGGCACTGTGTAGTAAGGCTGTGAAACCTGTGGGACATGTGACCTGGCCAGAAGAAATGAGTCCCTGGGGGCCAGACTGAAAGTTCTACCTCCTTCTAGTTCCAGGCCAGCTTCTGGATGGATCCTTGGCTTGCAGGTCCAGCCACATAATGAAGAGCTCTGCCACATGCTCTCTGCAATGATGGGCTGTATTCTAAACCAGGAGCCAAAGCAAATGTTTCCTGCCATAAGATGCTTTTGTCAGGTATTTTGTCCTAGCAATGAGAAAATGAACTGACACACTTTCTGTGGCGTCTGTCTGAAAGCCTCTGAAGACACAAAGAATAAGTTAAATTGGTGTTCCACAACTCACCACATCCCCACAAGTTTTTCTCCTGCCCAAGGTAAATCTCCTTATTTTAGACCACTCTCCAAAGGACATGGTATCCTGATATAATATCTAATCATATCTAAATCTGATAGTACTCTAGAATTACAGGATGCAGAATGGCATGTCATATTTCTCTTAACTCTCAGCACAGCATGCAAAGGAACAAATACTACTTTCATTGACCTTTTATAGAAAAATTCCCTTAGGCTACCTCAAAATACATGCTTTGACTTAGAAGTCATATCACTTTAAAAATGTATGTCCTTTCAGTTTAAGGGTTGATCTTTTTTTAAAAATTCCTACACATATGCTCAGTAGATGTTACCCTGGACTACAAAGTGATAGCTTTCAATCAGTCTCAATAAGCAATGAACCAATCAATAAGCAAACAAACTAGAAGAAAGTTTAGTTATAGTTCTTACATCAGCAACTACAGCTTCTCTAAATAACTAAACAGAGAAAGTAAACTGAACCCAAAGTATGCAGAAGGAACAACAGCACTGAAATCAAAAGTCAAAAAGCTGTCTTTTTTTGGGGGGGGGTCCTTTTGAGACAGGGTCTCCCTGTAGCCCCAGCTGTCCTGGAACTAACTATGCAGACCAGGCTGGCCTTGAACTCACAGAGATCCGCCTGCCTCTGCCTCCCGAGTGCTGGGATTAAAGGTGTGCACCCTTCAGAGGCGCTTATTTTATTTTTCTTTAACATTAACAAAACTGACAAGACAGACCAAGGGAAAATGATTAAATAAAGGACTCAGAGGACTAAAATCAGCAATTAAAGAAGGATATTACTAATAGTATAAGGAAAAGAAAAATATACTGTAAGGCACATTGTATTTGTCAGAAAATTAAGCAACCTACATTGAAAGGACAAATATTTAAAGCACAAACTTGCAACACTACTTTTAGAACAAACAGAAGAGCTGAAGTGGTGGCTTACTGGTTAAGAACACATACTGCTCTTGAAGAGGACCTGAGTTCTGTTCTCAGCATCCACACTGGGGAGTTCACAACCTCCTGTAACTCTAGCTCCAAAAGATCCAACTCTCTCTTCTAATCTCCACAGGTAACCCCCATTGGCATATACCCACAGAGACACACAGAGACATAAATGTAAACCAAAATAAGTCTTAAAAGCAAAGAACAAATAGAAAAAAATAATACCTAAAAGAGTGAAGAGACTAAAATAATAACCAATTTCTTCCCACACAGAAAAGTTCAGGCCCACAAGCCTTCACTTCTATTATTTAAAACGGAGTTAACATCAAGCCTTTAAAACCTCACAGAAAAATCAAAAAATGAAATTTTACAAACTGGCTTTATGAGACAGGCTTAATTTCACACCAAAAGCAAAAGAGCATAGAAAATAAAACTACAAACTAATAATCTTTGGTATACATGGAAAAAAAAAAAAACTTCAGAGGCTGGAGAGATGACTCAGTGGTCAACTGGTCAACCATACTTTGTACTTGCTGATCTTCCAGAGGACCTGAGTTCAGTTCCCAGCACTTACATCAGGCAGTTCACAACTGCCTATAACTCCAGCTCCAGGGGATCCAGTGCCCTCCTCTGGCCTCTGTGGGCACTTGCATACACGCACATAGACACACACAATATATGTAAATAAAAAATAAAATCAACCTTTTAAAAATACTTCAAATGGAATCTCACAACATATTAAGCCATGAGCAAGTGGAACTGATGCCAAGGATGCAGAGTTGTTTCAACATATAAAATTCAACATAACACATCATATTGATGAAATTAATTATGAAAATGACATGGGCATTTAAGAGATGCAGAGAAACATTTGAAAAATTCTGCCATTTTTCCATAATAAAAACATTTAACAACCTAAAAATTAAAGGAAACTTCGTGCCCATGATAAAAGGAATTCACAAAACAACTACTATTACACTTAATGTTGACACAGTTCAGTGTTTCCCTGTGATCAGAGTACAGTAAGGATGTCCACTTTTCCTGTTTCTAGTTAACATCAGATTCTAGCTGGGTTTCAGGGGAAAAAAATAAAACAGGAAAAGTCATCCAGATTAGAAGGGAAAAATTAAACCTGTGCCTGTTCTCAGATAATCACACAGAGGGAAAATCTTAAGAAATCCACTAAAACCTGTAAGATCTAATAAGTGAGTTTGATTAAGTCTGTAAGATACCAAATCAACACAGACAGAGAAATCTACTGTACTTATGTACCCCAGCAATGAAAACTACGAAAATGAAATTAAGAAAACAACTTCATTTACAACAACATAGAATAAACCACTTTAAGTAAACAAAAGAACTGTAAGATTCATTCGCTGAAAACTATAAAATATTACTGAAAGAAATTTAAATCCCAATCAAATTGAAAGGCATCCCATGTTCATCAATTCAGATGTAACATTGTTAAGACACTAAATAGCCACATTTTATCTGTATATTCAACACACTGCCTATGAATATGTAACCTTCATTTTTTATTATTTCATACATATACATAATGAATTTAAGTCATTTTCACCCTTCATTACCCTCTCTCCTCTCCCTTCCCTTTCCCACTGAAACCCTAGCCACCATTAACTATCAATAGTCCCTTGGGGAAGGGTGGAGCCTTCCCCATTACATGCAGAAATATTGAGGAGCCCAATCTTGTGCAGGCCTTCCTTATCCAAGAAACCACAGTTGCATTGAGCTCATGAGTATAACACTCATATGCCCAGAAGACATCTTTTTGCAACACACCTCCCCATCCCCCAGCTCCTTCATTCTTTCCCCTCCTGAGCAATGTTTCCTGAGCCTTAGAGGGTGTGATGTAGATGTCCCCTTTAGGACTGTGCAGTCTACCATTAAGCTTCATTTCTTAAGCAAATATGGAGAGCTGATCTAAAAGAGATTTGGAAATCTCAGAGGCCCATAACAGCCAACATTGTCTTGAAACAAAAATATGCAGTTGGAAGATAAAACATTCTCAATTTCAAACTATTACAAAGCAACAATTGTTTCCATTGTATGGTTGGACATGGGGTTAGGCATACACAGCAGCAGGAAGTGGAACTGAAAGCTCGGAAAGCCTTGTATTTATGATTAACTGATTTTTCTACAAAGATGCCAAGACAATTCAATGTGAAGAAAAAAAAGTCATGGTTTTTCCAATAAATTATATTGGAACAAGTAGAATCCAGATGCAAAAGAATGAAGTTGTACTCTACCTCAGGCCATATTCAAAAACCCCAAAGGAATCAAAGACCTAAATGTAAGCACTAAAGCCAATGAAGTGTATACTTAAAAGGATGAAATATGTGGCATAAATCATCTCAATAAAGCCATTAACAAGAAAAAGTATAGCCTTTCCCAAATCACTACCTTTCCTCTGCTTCCTCTTAATAAATCCCTTTAACATGGAATAGAGATAAATTTTAAGAAAAAGAACAAAGAGGGGTCTCGCAAAAAGCACAAAGACATAGAAAGTAAATATTAACATTCACAGAAAAGAAAACAAGAAAAATAGTCCAGGAGGTCTAACATTTTGGATAAAATGGATTAGAGAACAGAAGGATGACAAATGTACCCTCCAAACAACTGTTATTCTTCCTCAAGAAAACCCCAGATCTGAAATATAGATGTTTCCAAATTTAAAGCACATTATTTTACTAGCAAAATTGATTAAAATTCATGTACACCAAAGTATATTGATGTAGAACTTAAGAACATTTAAAAAAAAACTCTACAAGTTTCATGAGGGTTAGAAATAGAAGATATAAATGGAAGTTCACAATTCAGAATGCATAGAGACTCCACAATTCTAGAACCCAAAACAGAAACACAGTGGGATCCAACACTTCAAAATTGTCAAGGCAAATTATAACCAGACACCTATTAATTTAATGTAAAAAATGGAGATGTTTTCAACCATAAAATACCTAAAAATATTTATCTCTCATTTACTCTTTCACAAGATAATTCTGCCACAGGCCCCCTTCATATGAGGCGGCAAATAAAGAAAAAAGGAGTTACTCTGGGCATGGTGGCACAAACTTTAATCCCAGCCCTAGAGAGGCAGAGACAGGTGGGTCTCTGTGATGTGTAGTCCAGCCTGGTCTACATAGTGAGTTCCCAGTTCCAGAAATGTAATGTATTAGTTCCTTTTCTGTTGCTGTGATAAAACACTATGACCAAGGCAACTTATAGAAGGAAGAGTTTATTTGGCTTACAGTTCAGAGGGTTAGAATTCATAATGGTTGGGGAGGCATGGCAGCAGAGGTGGCTACAGCAGAAAGGTCAAGAGAGCACATCTTCAAGCAGGCACAGGAAGCAGAGAGGAACTAGAAAATCTGGCAAAGTTTAAGAACTCTCAAAGCCCCCACCCCCCCGTGTGGTGCTTCCTCCAGCATGACCACAGCTTCTAAGACCTCCAAGCCCAGTGGCACCAACTGGGGACAAAATGTCCAAATACTTGGAACGTATAGGGGACATTCTCAATTCAAATCACCACAAGCAACGTGAAAGAGACAAGGGATATAAGATAAAAGGGTAAAGGACTCATCCACTAATAGCAGATGACACAGAAGGAAAGCTATGCAGCAGACAGTGGACTATCAATCAAGGTTACAGAAGGTCAGATTACCCCAGGAAGTCTTTCCTCTAAAAAGTAATATACAGGAGCTGGAGAAATGGCTTAGCAGCTAAGAGCACTGGCTACTCTTACAGAGGACCTGGATTTGGTTCCCAGCACCAACATGGCAGCTAACAACTGACAATAATTCCAGTTCTGGGGGATCTGACACCCTCTTCTGGCCTCCATGGGGCATTTTAGGCATGTGGTGTGCTTAGATACATGCAAGTAAAACACTCATATACATAAAATAAAATTTTTCTAAATTTAAAGGTAATATGCAAACTATCTGGTACAAATTATCTGGTATATCTGCACACACTGAAAAAAGACAGGTAATTTGTAAAAGATTTAAGGCTTAACTGATAAGTACATTTTTAAAAATTAATCAACAAAAATTAAATATGTGAAAATTGTTAACTCTGGAGATAGACAGGAAGATTCCAAGAAAGTAAATGGAATCAAAGTACACTCTGTGGTTTAATTATGAGTTGTGTCCATACCATGACAGTATGAACAGTTAACACAAGAATACCCATCTGGCAATTTTCAACTAGTTCTGTCAGAGAGATGGAGAAATATGAAGATGTTTGTTTAGTGGTACAGATCAGGGGTGAAATAGGAAGATGGTTGTTTAGTGGTAGAGATCAGAGGTGAAATGAAGGTCTTTGATGTCTACATTTGAAATTGCATAGATTACACTCACAATTGGAAAAATGAAGAAGTAACAATAAAGGCATGTGATATTAACTTCCAAAGGAATAGGTTAAAGACAATTTATACAGTTTCTTCATTAGGACAAAATAGGTAGAGAAGCTGAGGAGCAAGACAACACACACACATAACCATCCTCAGGCCAGATAGACTTGTCTAAGAGCCTTGTGTTCAGCTGACTTCACAGACTAATATAAAGTTAATTCATCTCATACAATCTTAGTTTCCCCATTTTTTGGCATAATAGGAATAATTTCATGTTTCTCATAAGAAAATTATGAAGGTGAACAGGAAAAAACTACATCTACGCAAATGTCGGTCATCAGCATACGATAAATAACTTCTTTCTGCTAGGTGAATTTTTGACCAACTCAGACATATTTGGCATGTTGAAGCACTTGATATGCTTCTGAGTGGCCTTCTTGTGCGGTGTGGGGGTTATGGAGGAGACAAAGATGCAGGCTGACCTTTAAGATGGAGAAAAGCTAGAAAGGGATGAAAAAAAAACCTGGTAAAGAAGGGAAGTGAAGCAGCCAAAGGACTATGAAATGCGTGAAGATGTTGAGAGCACAGGTGATCAGGCAAGTATCTTGGGTGCTGTTCTGCATAAACCTTCATGGTACTTTTCCATGGCTACCACCTCCTTCCCTGCCTTTCATCCGCACCAGGGCATGGCAGTGGGGCAGAGGTTTAAGAGAGGGCCTCAGCTAAAGGGACTGGAAGATCACTAGCCTTCACAGATGTACTCACTATACACCTAGCCATGCCCTCTACAGACAGCAAGAGCAGCAACTGCTGCTGTGTTGAGAGGGGATGTCAGAGCTCACTGTGGAATAACACTTAGAAGACTGAACCTCAGATCTGAGTATAGATGGAGGAGGAGGAAGGAGGCCAATTTTTAAGAACCATCTTACTTCTCTAGTGGGACTCACACCTCATCTCAAACACAAATGTACCATTAAGTGAATCTAAAATAACTGATACAAATCTCTCCACTGAGCCAGTGGGAAATTCCAACCTTTATAAGTTGGGAAATGCTAAACCAGCAACCTTTTAGAAAAGAGTATCTATCTTTTTGAGCTGTTTCTGGGGAATTGCATATAAAACATTTTGAAAACAAAAATACTTCCTTATTTTCCTAGGCTCTACTTTGCGAGCTTGATACAAAGCTGCCCAGGACACTGTCAGGGCTCAAAGTGTTTTCAGAATTATATTCACAGTTAAAATGTTTTCCAATATGGTGTTTGAAAATCAAAATAGCCTTTAAGGGGAATTTTTAAAAATAAGAAAAATAGAAAGCATTTTCTAATTTTTAGTCCCTAGTAAATGTCTAAGGGAATCTATTGTTGCTGCCAACATTTCCATCATTTAATAATTTGACAGTCGTTTCTGAGGAATGTCTTTGGGAGATTTACATTTAGAAGAACTATGCCTATTTTGATTGACCACACTGCGTTACAAAGTGGCATGTTCTGATTGATTTCAAACAGGAAAGAAAAACTTCATGCTAAAGGTTTCTGTCTTCCTCCGGATAAGAAGACTAATTATTGATCAGGTCCTGGGGGTTTCCGAATTGGTTAAGCACCAAGGCTCATTTTCTAGCTCACATATTTAAGCTACTCTTATGATGATTAATTTGGCTTTACAAAAAGCTATTCCTGTGACATCTGACTTGGAATAAGAAGTAGAGGGCAAAATCTATACCTAATTCACTGGACTTATGTTTTGACAAAACTACCCAAAGACAATGAGATACAAGCAATGGAGAAAAGTAAGAATTTGTACATGAGAAAGCTGAGAATACAGCAGAGAAGTCAGAATACTTCATAGTTTCTCATGTCTGTGGGCCATTCTGAACTGAATATTTATGTATTCCCCACACCCAAATTCACGTGAAAGCCCTCACAGTCACTGTAAAAACATTTGTAGAGGGGTTCTTCAGGAAGAAACTAAAATTAGCTGAGGCTGTTGCTAGTATTAAAATGCTTACCTAGCATGGGCATGACCCTGGATTTGACCCCCAGTACCACACATAAAAATATAACTAAATAAAATTAGATGAGGCCCTGAGAGTACAGGGCTTCATGGTAGAATTAAGTGTTCGTATGAGAAGATCAGAGAATTCCCCCTTTCCCTTCCCCTGTCCTCCCTCCTGTTCCCCTCCCTTTCCTCTCTTATAAGAGTAAGCCGGAATGTTCCGACTTTGAACCTCCTCCTCCTGTCACCCAAGGGCAGCCATAATACCACCATTAGTTTGAGTTAAGCTTTCTGATACCTAAAAACCAGAAATCCTTGACCAAGCCTCCTAAAAGAATAGACCATCATCCTTTCATAGTTTCTACATTGAAATGAGTAGACAAGCACTTCACTGAGTAAATACTGTCCTTGAATACGCAGTCCCTGATCTGTAGAAACAGCAGCCATTTGAAAGAGAGAGTGATCTTTCACACTGCATTCTTTGTTGTACAGTTCATAACCCCTTCCGTGTCTCAGACACAGTTAGCACTTCAAAACTGGTGAGCATAAACAGGCTGGATGAAGCCAGCCTCCAGTGTTATAAAGAATGCCACCCAGACTCATGCTGTGAATTGCTGTTGTTATAATTATTCTGAATCAGTTTTAATCAGGA
Organism: Nannospalax galili; assembly: GCF_000622305.1. Lineage (NCBI taxonomy): Eukaryota > Metazoa > Chordata > Mammalia > Rodentia > Spalacidae > Nannospalax > Nannospalax galili. Next base: position 28,222 of record NW_008353021.1, read on the forward strand.
AACAACACACCCATTTAAATAAAATAAAAATAAAATCTCCAGGAAGAGAACCAATGTCTGATTCCAAGAAAAACCCAAAGATTTCAGCCTTTACAAAGAAAATCTAATTCTGTCAAAATTTAGTGCATTTTACATTTAATTTTGCTCTGATTTATGACTAAATCTCCTGGGTACCAACGGTATATAAAAAAACTATTAACTCTGTGGAGGCAATTGTTAGTTTTTATAATAAAAAATGCATACTGCTTATACCATTATTGCTTAGGAAATTAAGGAACACAGCTTCTAATACCCCGTGTGTGGAATACTGTAGCAAACCACTTAACTTGCAATAATAGAGTATTGACTGGGTACAGTGATATGTGAGGCACAGTCACAGCCAGATTAAGCCACCATCACACTGTGCTCGATGGAGCTGCTCTCATAATACATTCATTCCACCTCAGCTGAAGAATTCCAAACAGATTAGCGATGAAAAGACCAAAGGGTCTCTACCTGTAAATGAGGCACTCTTTTCCCTTTGTTTTGGAAGATTTGGTTATGATACTGACTTATTCTCTATTCCTACCTAGAAAATCTTTAAGAACTCAGTAATACTATGCTTTTGAAATAAACTATATCTGAATTAGTAAGAGGTGTTTCTGAGTTTGATTCCATGTTTACCCTTTAAGATCATCATGACTGGAAAAGCTTGGGCTATCATTTGCAAGCCTTGAAAGTATGACAGGAATCTAAGAGATTTATAAAGGTCTTTCAAGTGAAAATTTCTCTCTCTCTCTCTCTCTCTCTCTCTCTCTCTCTCTCTCTCTCTCTCTCTCTCTCTCTCTCTCTCTCTCTCTCTCTCTCTCTCTCTCTCTCTCTCTCTCTCTCTCTCTCTCTCTCTCTCTCTCTGTCTCGCTCTCTCTCACCTTCTGCATACATTACTCACACATAGACTGTGTTATTCCATAGTTACTCTGCCGAGTCAACCCAGTTTGCTGCACAATGACAGCATGTGCTATCTCCTGGTCCCACAGGAACATTCAGTCAGAAGACTTTCCTTTACATCCTAAAGCTAAAGCCTATTTGAGTTAAAGACAGATCCTAATCATTTATTCCAGAGGAGCCAAATGAGAAAGACGACCCTGGAAAATACATCCAATTGTGCACCAGAGAAAGAAAAGTCTGTGTAAGTTTAACTCTGGCAAGGTGAAAAATCCAGCGTCCTCTCAAATATTCCTCTCATTTTGTGACTGGTATTATTCCATTGATCCCTGCAGTCATTTAAAAATGTTGGTCTTTGGGATACTATTGGGGAATAACTCTTAGTAACTCTCATGTGTCTACAAGTCTTTTGAGCACAAGCATTGACAGATTCTTTCTAGGATATCATCAAAGATGGTAAATAACATTCTTGAAAGACAGAAATAATGTCTCCTTCTGGGCCAAAAGGTAGACTTGTTTCCTAACTAGTGTATGAAAGATAACATCTCTTTCTGAAACATTTGAACTTCTTCAACTATGTCATCAACCTGTTGCCTATATAGTATTCACTAAGAGCCTCTTCTACACCCACCTGTGAAACTTGGGGAACATGAGGAACCAATGTAAACATGAAGCTCATGCTGCCTGGTGAGCTATAAAAGATGAAGCCCTTTGTTTCTGTCTCAGAAGACAAAGGTCTTCTGCTAGCATAGATGAAACTGTCACTGGATGACTTGTTAGCCTGTCACTAAGATAAAATTTCAACCTTCATAGCTCTGGACACTCACTAGACTTGGCAATAAACATGTAAGTTGAGTCTGCTTGACTATTGAATTTTGATGGTTCTAAGCAAAGGGAACTTAAAATATTTACTGTCACACATTCTTATAAACCATATGTCAGCTACATCCCCACACAAAGCTGCATATTCTCCCTCTCTTTATTCCCAGACTCTCCAGCAACTGTCAGTCAGTCCATCCTAGAATGCCAGTGGCCAAGCAAGAGAACAGTCTAAAGATAACGCTTAAAACTGCCCCTCTTCAACTCTGTGCCATGAAGGACCTAAAGCTACACTGTTAGGGCATGAGGTCCCCCAAATCCTCTTATTTTAAAAAGATGTAGGGGCTAGGGAGAGGGCTCAGCAGGCAAGAGCACCAACTGCTCTTGCAGAGGACCAGAGTTCAATTCCCAGCAACTGTCTCTAACACCAGTTCCAGGGGATCTGACACATTTTTCTGGCCTCTGTGGGCACTTCACAGCAAAGATATACTTATATACAAGCAGGTAAAACACTCATGCATATAATAAATATAAAAATAAATAAATCAGAAAACTCAAAAAAGCAAGCTTTCTCCTTGTACCCTGTCTCATAACCAAACACCAATTCGAACTCTATCAACAATGCAGACAGATTTTTAGTGATGTATATCAAATTTGTATTGTTTAGTAGTCAGGCCTATATTTTTACAAGAAAAGTGATAAATTCATAAAATATTCCCTTAATCATCCGATCACAAGCTCATCTACTTTATAAGAATATAAAAACCAGAAAGCCAAAAGCTAAACCACAAAAAATAAATAAATGATTAATTAATTAATTAATTAATTAATAAGTAAATAAATAAGTAATAAATAAACAACTGAACTCAAGTTGGGTAAGTACTACAAAAGAAAGCAGTGAGCAAAAAAGACAAAACCAAAAGGCATGGACTTTGTATGTGACAAGGGTACTGGAGGGATGGCTCATCAATTAAGAGCACTGACTGCTCTTGCAGAGGACTTGGGTTCAATTCCCAGCACCCACATAGCAGGTATCAACTCTCTGTAACTCCAGTTCCAGGGGAATCTGACACACTCTTCTGACCTCCACAGGCATTGCACAACACAGGTGCATTCATGTGGGCAATACACTTATACACATAAAATAATAAATAAAAACTTTTTTTTAAATATGTGACAAATGCATGTGGATCTTGAAGAAGTTTCTGGCAGAGAAAGGGCAAGCTACTCAAGGCTGCCATCCATCTTGAATGCTTCTGTCTAGGGCAATAATTGCTCTTTGTACATGGTCCCTGGGCTTTGAAACAGGTCATGTTTCTAACCAGTTATCAATGTCCATTTGTATCTTCAAATATGCTAACTGGTAATTATGAAAATCAGTACATGTAAAACATGTGTGGAATTGATTGATTGCTCAACATGAAGCGAACTGAAAACTGATTTTGCGATCTCTTATTTTTCTCCCTTCCAAAAAAGATGAGACTGTAGATGTGCAAGGGTACAAGAAAACCATCTGGGTCACAGTGTCTCCCAACTTCACGCTCGGGACTGCCATCCAAGCAAGGATTTAGAAGCGCTTCTCCTAAACCAATACTGAGTGGTGCCTGCCAATTTCTACCAGAACTTGGCTTTTCTTAACAAGCCATCCCACTGTTTTTATCCTTTTTGTCCTTCATAATGAGAATAAGAGAAACTGATGCATTGTACACGGTCTCCAGGGGCAATATGGAGGTAATGGATGCAAATTGAATTAAAAACAACACACAGGGGGGTAGATCTTTCAATTCATTGGGGCTTCGGCAAAAAAAAAAAAAAAAAAAAAAACAATTAAAAAAATGTTTAAGTGACATCTAGGAAGCTTTCTAAATTGGCCCATAAAATAGTAATGCTTAAATTTTTCACTAGCTGAGAAATTTTTTAGTAGTCATGTCTATGCTTCCATAAGGAAAATAATAAATTCATAAAACATGGTCAGACGAATTTTTTAAGGTACTATCACCCAGACCTCTGAATCCTTCTGCTAGAGAAGAACCATTTCTACAAGTAAGAGTTTTTGTTCTGTTTTGTTTTTAATATTTTTTATACTTATGATTGCTTTGAATGTATGTATATGAACCACATGTGTGCCTGGTGTCCACCAAGGTCAGAAGAGGGTGTTGGACCCCCAGGAACTGGAGTTACCAACCATCTGGTTGTGAACTGCCATGTGGGTGCTAGGAAACAGACCTGGGTCCTCTGCAACAACAGCAAGAGTCATCACTCTAGCCCCTATAACTATGATTCTTACCCAAACTTGATCAAAACAACCTTCTAACTAATCTGTTTTCCAATAGAAACTTGATTGTGAAAGAGTTTTGAGAAACTGTCTCAACCTAGCAAACAGATTCTGAAGGCGTCATTTGTTCCCAGAGGATGAAAGTAATTTAATTGGTTATGGGAGGGCTTAGTGATCTGAGGCACTGTATATATCATATGGTCAACAGCACACGTTTGGGGGAGACTAATCACGAGGTTAAGAATTTTGAACCTCACAGCTTCCAGAAGTCCATTGGAACAAAAGGAAGAAAACATTTCAAATGTTCACAGTTCTACCAAATCAAACACTCGAATGATTCAGAAAGGACTACAAGTCAAGCTACCTTTCTCCTGGAGAAGGCTACCTTGCATCCAAGGGAACACAAGCCTCACTTAGCAATGAAGGTCTGGATCCATGGGCTGGGCATCCAGGTGACCCACATTTGTGTTTAAATGCTTCAGCTGGTGCCAAGGGCTGCCTGCAGCTTGGAACTAGAAAGGAGAGATTAAACTGAAGGCACAAACACCTGCCTCAAAGCCTGTGGGGAGCTCTAGCCACTCTGACAGGCCGTCAGTGGTAATTGTCCTGTCTCATCCAATAAGCCAGCTATTCCAGCACTGAGAGGTTGATGCCTCTTGTCAGTTGACCGTAATTCCAATCACCTCCATTGTACATATATGTTTTATTTGCATTGCACCTGTAGCACCATAGAACAGGAGAGTCCAATTAAACTATGATTAGCACATATGCTGCCCAAATCTGACAAACGGCTGTTCTCAATGAAATCAAAAGAACGTGTTAGAGAAGACCAGATGACCGCTTAGGGGTGGAAGAATGGGACACAGTGACATTGAGAATATGAGATCACAAAAATGGATTTAAAAGAAATAGATTTCAGTAGTTGCTTTTTCTATTGCTACTGATATGTGAGGAACTTTGGAAATATGCATTCAGTCAAAAGGGAACTTTTCATTTTAAGCCCTCACTAGTAAACAAAGTAGCAGAGGGATAGATGGGGTCATGTGGCTTGACTAAACAAGTATATCGATGGCAAGGACATCTGGACATTAGCATCTGGAAGAAGCATCATCTGGCTATTGAAATTCAAGCACAAATACAGACAAGGTCATTGCAGTAATGATGCATCATGGCAACTTGTCCCTGTTTCTATATTAGTTAGGATGATGCCAGCTGCTCTTAAAAATAAAACTGTTATATCCAGTAACAACGTTTTGTGTAAACAGACCACACTCTTCCATGTGGACTCTGAGGAGACAACCAATGCCTTCCATCTGTGGCTCTGTCAGTTCTTAGGCCCTTGGAGTCTCCTGTGTTCAGATAACCAGGGGAACTACACTAGAGACACTGGCTTCTATTTGAGTTGTCTAGGTCCAATAAGGTTCACAAGGTCACACTCCTCCCTGGGGCTCTACAGGAAGTTAATGGTTGCTGTGTACTGGAGAAGCATTATTTTCAGTGGTGTAGCCATTGTTAAGGTGTCCATGCTCCCATAAATAACCTTTTACTCATGCTTCTGTGCACAACCTTAATGAGACTCATTGGGTCATCTGAACAACATAAGATGTGAAAGTAGAAGGAGACCAGTGGGCATGGGAGAGGACGAGATGGTAACAGGGAGTCAATGCAACCAAAATACAGGATATACTTAGATGAAAACTGTCAAAATGAACCTCACCGTTATATAACTAAAATATGCTCATTAAAAAACATTTTTTTAAAAAGAGAGATGGACTTCTTAAAACTCAGGCCAAGGAAATAATATTCAAGCTACTTTGAAAGAATGGCCAAACACATGATCACATCTAGGTGCAAAGCAGACAAGGAAATACAGAGCCTAGGTAGGATGTGTCCTGCCAAAGGTGGCCTTATATTGTGGAAATGGTGGCCATGCAATAATTCCCTCTTCATAGTGGTGGCAAAATTAATTTTGGACTTTTGTGTTGTAGTCCATGTTCCTGAAGCAGAATCAGACACCAACCAGCCTGTCACCTAACTAGGCATAAAGCTTAGAAGCAGAGGGACTCAATGACAACAACCAACAGTTTTTCTCTCCTCAGTAGTAAGGGAGTTGTATCATAGATCTTCTAATAGCACAATATGAGATATCTTCACTGTCTGGCCAGATGTCCTCAAATATCTTGAAGATCACGTAATTAGAAGTGATGACAATCAGGCCTGTTGACAGTTGTGCTCATTCATTAAAGGAGTGCCAAGCAGAGTCACTGGACCCTCAACTGAATATCCAGCCACTCTTCCCAGCCAACTAGGCCAGCCTTGGAAGACAAAAGAAAAATGAGGAAGAACCCAATAGAGGGATGCTTTTGGAAGCCCTTGTCAAGAAACTCCAATGGACTCTCATATGAACATTTGAAAATTGCCCTGTTCTGACTTTTTTCTAGTTCCCTGTCTAGAACTTGTAATGCTAATTACTCTTGCCTTTACTTCTCCTTCACATCTCCCACTCACAACTCAAGGACTTTCTTCTCCCCTTAGAGACAAGAGTTATGCAATTTGGGAAGGGGTACTCCAATTGCCTCACCCTGTGTCCCTGTTCAGCATGGAAGAAGCCAGAGCAGTCTGCATCCCTATTCCCTATTGGCAATTTGGGTAACCCCTTCAGAGGATGGCGTGATAAGAACAGGAGGTAAGAACTGGCTAGGCAGGCAGTTAGGGTAAAAAGACCCCAAAGAAATGTAGCCAGTTTCTTGGCTAAAGGCAACATGTCCTTGAGCCTATTAACAACATACTCTATCCCAAAGGCCAAAAATATCAAAAGTATTTGGGAGCTTGTATCTAGTCCTTAAAAGATTTTAGGGTTACCTCTTGAATGTTGGAAGACAGGGAGTGGGCATGGATTTGATCAAAACACCTTATATGTATGTATGAAATTCTCAATAAAGTTTCTGTAAAAAAATTTTTTTAAAAAGTGATGAGGAAGCAGGACAATTGACATAATTATTCTAGTCAATGAGAAAGTAAAAGTTGAAATGATTGGCATCTCAAAAGGCTCATTAAAGAAACTGACTCTCCCCTCCCAGCAGCCATCAGTTACCCATAGTTCCTCAGGTAGGGGTGGGGTTTCTTACCCACTTCCTCATCTCTATGCTGGGATTTTGTCTGGTTTCAGCATAAGTAGAAGTTTTGCATGCTGTCACTATTGCTGTGAGTGCATATGAGTAACGTACCAGCTGTCTGTAAAGCTATTTCCTTGTGGTGATACACCACCTCTGACTTTTACAGTCTCTCTGCTCCCTCTTCTGCAGTGAGCCCTGAGCCTTGGGAGGCTTTATTCGGGGATGAATACCAAAAGCTCATAAATGCAGAGACTAAACAAAACCTAACCACCAAAACTGCCACTCAGAAAAATTGCATTTAAGGAAGGAAGAGATTGTTCACCATCCAAGTGGTAAGAAATACCATTCCTCAGCTCCTTCAGACATCAAAAGTTTGTATTTTTTTAATGTTTGTCTCTGAAAAACAGCAAAGAACCAGAGCCCTATTAAAAATCTCTCTGGTGGGGTGGGGGGTGGAGAAAAGGCTCAGTAGGTAAGAGGGCTTGCTATGCAAGCACAAGGAACCGATTTTGGATCCCAGAACCCATATAAAAAGCTAGGCATATCTGCATGCCTGCCTGTAACCCCAGTCCTGTGGAGGGCGGAGACAGGAGGATTGCTGAGGCTTACTGGCTGCCAGCCTAGCTCGGGCATGGAGAGAGACCCTGTCTCAAAGGAATAAGGTGGGGAGTGGGTAAAGTGGGACCCTGGCTGTCCTCTCTGGTCTCTCTATAGGAGAACATACATGAGGGTATACCACACACACACATACACCACACATACATACACAAAAGCAAAGAAGAAAAGACTTGTCTGATAGACACCAGGCAGGAGTTTGTGTCACTCAAGCAGAGAAGGTGAAGCCAGGTGGCATTAAACTCCAAAAGTCTATTTTAAAGGCGATCTGCTAACAGTTGCTTCGATGAAATCATAATATTTGTACCATACTCAGCTTTTGTCCAGGGGAGTAAATCATTAAGGATCTTGGGCTGAATTTTCAGCTTCTAAAATGCATGAGAAGTTCTGTTGATTATGGAGTCTGATTTCCTAGTCAGCATCCACCAAAAGCAGTAACTGAAAGTGCCTCGACTGCACAGTTCTGCTGACTTATGATCCCTACTTTGCCGATGCTCATCTGCTTCTAGGCACAGCTGTTTTCAAATGGAACAGTGCTTTATGCAGACAGTGCCAGCCAGCCTGGCCTCGGAGCAAGAGAACCCAGGGAAGAGAAGCTGGGCATTCAGTGTTTTATAGTCAGAGCCAAGTTTCTGGGCCATCACCTGCAGTTTCAGATTCCTGTGATCTGCTCCTTGCTGGAACACACAGCTTCAAGCAGGTCTTAGAGCAATGTTATGACAACCCAATTCTCTGGGTCTTTGCTGACTTCTGAGTCTGTCAAGAAGATGAACAAATCAAAGGGTAATGAAGAAGACCACAGCAAGTGTGGTGCCTTCTCTACCTTTTCCCAAGCTCAAAGACAAAACTACACCCAAGATGATAAGTACAAAATTTGAATCTGTGTGAAATTTTGCGGTGGTTGCTTTGCCAGAGGGTTCATCAATGCAGATTATCTATTTAAAAAAATATTATACAATATATTATTGTATAATCTTCTTTATACAATACTTGGAAGAGAGTATTAAAGCCAGTGAGATAGGCATCATCCACAAGAGTAAAACCCACAGGGAAACTAAGAGAAACAGATCTGTAGATAGTCTCATGCCTCATGAGATTTAGCTGTCCCATCGTCCTCTTGCTGACAGGGACCAACTGCTGCTATTCTACAACTCCCAGGAGTTCCTAAGGCCAAGATTCAATCCAAAATGCAGGGTATAACTTGTGGTGTTTCAGCCATGAAACAGGAGTGAGTCCACCTTGGTTTATAGGAAGCATTTATCGCTTACAATATAACAAGAAGTTATCCTAATACCTGTTATTTACTAAGCCTAATTCAGACACAGGAGAAAAAATATCTAAAGGCATGGATTTGTACAAGTGTTGGGGGGGCGTGTGTGGTGTATGTACTTGTTTATGTGTGCACATGTATGTACATGTGCATGCAGGTGTGTGTGCACGTGTATACGTTCATGTGTAGTCTAGAGGAGGACATCATCGGTGTCTTTCTTGGTTGCTTTCTGCATTTCTTATGGAGGTGGGGTCCCTCACTGAACCTAGAGTGCCCTGATTTGGCTAGAATAGCTGCCCAATAAGCTTCAAGGATCCTCCTGTCTCTGTTCTCATCCCACACACCATGAAGGCTTGCTTTTTACATGGGTTCTAGAGCTAGAAACTCAAGTCCTTCTGCTTGCATGGTAGATACTGCACCAACTGAGCTATCTCCCAGCATAGATGGATATTCTTAAGTCAATAGTACTTGGCTGTAGGAGCAAGCATTAAAGTATTTTGATTTAATTATCTTCATTTTCTAAAAAGCTTTACATTGAACATATATTATTATTGTAATAAGAAAACAAATGCATTATACAATAAACCTAAGAGGACTTAAATAATGGTCTTAATGGAGTAATTTTTGATAGATTTAAATAGGAGTTAGATCTCAATTTGTTACTCTAAAATTGAAAAACAATCCCAAAGTCAATTTAAAAATCAGTTTATGAACTTAATTTTAAATAAAGTCACATTGTAACAAATTAAATACACAGCCTCCTCCCACGCCCCATGCAGTCACTTGCTTCCATTCCTCCAGGCTTTCACAGGCTCATGACTAGCTCCCTTGACAGAGCCACCCTGCCTTCTGAATCAGATTCCATGCTGTTACCCAGAAATAGTCCTCTCTGGTTCACCACAAAACCGTCCTTCTGAAAGGTTCCAGCAAAATGGAACATTCTAATGGAATGTATTTAAACAAGTTATTCAATCACAGAAAGGACATTGCTTTCAAAGTTGTCATCTGATCCAAGAGCCCTGTTGGGATTCTTGGCTCATTCTCCAGAAGCACTGACACAAAATTAGCAGACAGAGGCAGTCCCACTTTGTGATGGCTCACTGAACACAGGGTATGTCAGTCAGCCCACTCATCAAGGAACTTCAGAAAGATTAAAAGCACATGCCACAGGACTGACAGTGAACTCCAAAAGAACCAAGAATGCTTTGGCTCCATACAGATGAGAAAGAATACCAACAGAGTCACATCAGAATCCCAAAGTAAAATAAAAACTATGGTGTAGTGGGAACAGCCTGGAAGACACCACAAAACCATGATTACCAGTACAGAAATTATTATTAAGTACTAGATGATAATAACTGGTTTGCTTCCGGCTTTCAAAGTGACTTCAATATATTTTTAAGGACAAATTTCAAATATATCATTGTAAATAAAGTGACAAATATGTCCTCAAGGCAACTTAAGTGTGTACTGGAACACTTAAGTATGTGCACACACTGTTAGGTTGTGTGATCCAATGGACAAAAATTACAAAATAAGTGACACATCATGAGAGACAGACCTTAGAAAGAGAGTGTTTGTCTTTTCTAAGCTCTGGAAAAATAAACAATATGTAGAGGGCATATAATAAACAAAAATAAAACAAGGTTTCCTGGGGCTGGAGAGATGGCTCAGCAGTTAAGAGCACTGACTGCTCTTGCAGAGGACCAAGGCTTGATTCCCAGCACCCATATGGTGGCTAACAACCATCCATAACTCCAGTTCCAGGGGGATCTGACGCCTTCTTCTGACCTCCACAGGCATTGCATGACACAGGTGCACTTACATACATGCAAGCAATACACTCATACACAAAAAAATTTGAAATAATAAATTAAATATTTAAAATAAATAAAACAAAGTTTCCTTGACTTAAGGAATGTTTCCCACAAGACAGGACCCTCTGTGGTAAAGTACTCACCAAAATCCATTCTCTACCTTCAGGTGAACCTCAAGAGAGTTGACCAATCTCAGGGCAAAGAGTAATATTTTATCCTGTCTTTCAAACAGACTCTAAGACAAATGTGATTTCTAGTCTCTGTCTGCCCTACCCATGGGCAGTGTAACAATGGTTAGTCTTGACTATTAATGTGATGGGATTCATAATCATCTAGGATTCTAGGTGTGTATTGAGGAGTTGAGGAGATTGCCTTATGGTGACCCTGAAGTTCCTCTGACTCTGTGATGATGAGCCATGGACACACCTCCTTCCCACGCTCTGTAAAGAAGCCACGCCCCTTCCCTCTTCCAGCCAATCAGTTAACCATAGCTGCTTGCAGGGGAGGGGCTAAGGGTAGAAAAGCTGGGAAAACCATGACGCGCTCTCTAGCCATTTTGTGAGGCTGTCTTGAACCAAGGGATTTATGTTTGGGTATGGAATTTCCAACACAGCTATGAATGCAGGGAGCACCCACTCCTCTGTAAATATACCCGCACCCCAAGCTCAATTAGCAAGTCCAATAAACTCGTTAAGGTTCTTCAAACTGGATTTTGGAAAATTCTTTTCTCAGGTTCTCACAAGGACTGTGGGAGGAGGGGATTGGATGCCACGTGCGCCTTCCAGCAGTGAATTTGACTTACAACATGAGCACTAGCGTTTGCATCTCTAGAATCCACATAAAAAGTGGGTGGGCTTGAAAGTCTACCTGCAATCCCAGCACCCAGGAAACACGGACAGAGCTCTCTGGAGCAAACTGAATAGCTAAACTAGCCTAACCAACAACTTCTGGGTTCACAGAAGACACTTTGCTTCCATCATCTAGGAGACAAACCTCTAGGGATATCTGTGAAGGCATTTTAGACTTTCACCCAGGAGGGACAATCTACTCTGAATGGGGATGGCACCATCCCATGGGCTGAGGTCCTTGACAAAAGAAAAATAATGCTAGAGTGCCAGCATTCATCACCCTCTGCTTCCTGCAGGTGCCATGTGACCAATTCCCTATCTTACCGTTATGCCTTTCCTCAAATGATAGGCTATTCTCAAGCCACTAGCCAAAATAAACCCTTCCTTAAAAATCTTTAGTCAGACATTTTGTCACTGCAATGAGAAAAGCAACTAGTACAGAAAACTGGTACTGAGGAATGGGCTGTTGCTATGATAAACTTGGCCATATGGCTCATAAGATTTGAACCTGGTTTGGGGAGGAATGTAGAAAAGCTTGGAGCAGCAGGACAGAGAAGTACTAGACTGCTATTAAGTAGAGCTTAATGGTTCATTCTTGTGGGAGTTTAGAAGACCAGACTACTGAAACAAATGCAGAGCAGAAGCCCAGCTCATCAAGTTTCAAAGGTGAATAAGGACTCTATTGGGAAATGGGCCAGAGGCTATTAATGTTACACTCTGGC
>NW_008353021.1:41859-64470 GCF_000622305.1 Nannospalax galili
CGGCCAAAAAAAAAAAAAAAAAAAACTAGCTGCCTCCTTCCCATGTCCTGAGAATCTGAGTGAAACTGGATTTAAAAGTAATGAACTAAGTTATTTGGCAAAGAAAACTTCAAAACAGCATAACATTAGACTATGGTTATTTTATGGAAAATGATCTAGGAAAGCCATACTTTTGATTTCAAATGAGTGGATTTATTAAGTATATAGCAAGCAAAAGTAAAACAGATATCATGTGGTGGATAAATAAAACCAGCAGATAAAAAGCAAAACGCTATTGAATCAGGCACTTACAAAATCCTGATTGAGACATTCCAGGCAAAGCAGGACATTCTCTCCATGGATAAACTTCTGGCTTCCCATTCCCACTGGAGGCATTTTTATACTATACAATAAAAAATATTAACCTCTGTCTCCCTAGCTGTTCTCAAAGGTACAATATATTCAGTATCCTTAGCTGTTTGCTATTTTCCATTCTGTCTGTCACAGAGTTAGGAGACCAGCCTGTCCCAGGACAGGGAGTCCTGGAAGACAGTTGAAATAAACATGCTGGAGTATGGGAGGGCCATCTTTGCCTCTAAATCAACTTCCCAATAAATTTAAATAACACATGACAATTTACTAATATCATTTTTATTGCAGGCTCACATGGATTGCCTTGAATCTTAGAAAAAAAAAAAACTTTGTACTTTTGAATAATATTGCGACTGTTAAAGACTATGGAGCTTTTGAAGTCAAAAGGAATGCATCATGCATTATGAGATGACTGTGAGCTTATGAGGGCCTAGGGTTTAATGCTATGATTTAAATGTGTGTTAGATGACAATGTTGACAAGGTATAGCGTTATGATAGTTCATCTTGATGGTCAATTTGACAGAACTTAGAATCACCTAGGAGACAACTTCTAGGTGTGTCTGTGAGAGTATTTTTCAAACTGTAACTGAGGTAAAGAGACTCACCCTGAATGCGTGAAGCAGCAGTCCATGTACTGGGGTCCTGGACGGAATGAAAGGAGAAAGCAAAAGCTTTAACTGTGGATACATTGTGACCAGTCACCTCAAGTTCCTGTTGGCATACCTTCCCTCCATGATGGACTGTACCCTCAAAGTGTGAGCCAAGATAAACGTGCTACTTTACACTTCTTTTGTCATGTGTTTTGTCACAACAATGAGAAAAGTACCCACTACAGGCAGCAACACAAAAGTGATGGAACGGACACTAGTAGGCAAACACAACCATGCCAACATGTTTGTATGCTGGTAGTGGCCACTTTTACAACATGTGACAGAGTTGAGCAGTTGTAACAGAGGTTCGGAGTCCATAACGACAAAAATATTTATTTCTGATCCAGCTACAGAAAATGTTTTCCAAACCCTAGACAAGATTTTTAAGACTGATAACATATGTGTTGGTGGTGACGGGAAGCAACTAGAACCCACGGGCACTGCCAGCTGGGGTGTTAATTGTTACAGGCACTTTTCAAAACTATTTGACAGTTTCTAATAAAGTTAAATGATAGTTTCCCTGTTAACCAGCAAGTGCGTATAGATAAATGTGTATGTATGCCAACAAAGCCACATTCAAGCCATTGTATTCATCATAAAAGAGAATGGATGAAAAATTATGATATATTCATACAATGAAAAAAAGCAGTAAAGATAAACCACAATTATTGCCTCCACTTGAATGGTACCCTAATATACATTGATAAATGAAAAGCAGACACAAAACTGAATTCACTGCATTGTTTTGTTTATGTGGAGGTTGAAATAAAAAATTAATTTGTGATCATAAAAATCAGAATTGTGGATGTCTGTGGAGGATGGGTACAGACTTGTGAAGGGCACAAGGAATACTCATGGGGGCCAAACATTCTATACTTGATCTTGGTAGTTATTATACTGGAAAACATATCTGCAAAAATTCATCCAGCTATGCATTTACAATTTATGTTTTTACTATTAACACTAAATAAAAATTTTAAAATCATAAGTATGGTCTGACATAGGAGGTTTAATGTGTCACAAGTACATGAAACATGAGTTCAAACCACAGAGCCCATCTGTAAATATCAGACGTAATGGTACATGCTTGTAATTCCAGCACTGGGGTGATAGCACTTGTGGATCCCTGGGGCCCAATGGCCAGCCGACCTAACCTAACTGGTGACCTACAGACTAATGAGAGACCCTGTCTCGATAGAAATGGATGGTATTCCTGAAGATGATACCCAAGGTTGTTCTTGGGATCCACACCCACTCACATACACACACACAAATATACAATAGAGAACCAGCAAGATGGCTCAGCAGGGAAATGCACTTGCTGAACAAGCTTGACCATCTGAGTTAAATTCCTGGAACCCATGACTCCTGAAAGCTGTCCTCTGACCTCCACATGTGTGCCATGGCATGTGTGTGCCCATTCTCCAACCCCCCACAATAATAATAAATAAAACACATTTTGCTAAAAAGTCAATGACATGTAAGATAGTACAGAGAACTCATTAATTCTTATTAATTTTGGCACTAAACTATCACAGATCTAAAGATTAAATTTATTTGCTGATAATGCATGAAAATAAGTACATTATAGCAATATTCAAAATTGTTCTAGTGGAGCTGGAGCAATGGCTCAACAGTTAAAAGGTTTGGTTCCCAGCACCCACATGACAGCTAACAGTCTGTAACTCCAGTTCCAATGGATTGGAAGCCCTCTTCTGGCCACCCTGAACACTGCATGACATGGGTATACTTTTGTATATGCAGGCAGAACACTCATACATATAAAATAAATCAAAACGTTTTAATGGTCTAGTTAAAAAAAAGTATGGCAGCAAAAACTGCACATACAGAAATTCCATTCATATAAAATCTGAAATCCAACAGATTTTAAAGTATACATACTAGGAATGTGTGCTTAGGTGGTAAGACTATATAAGAACACAGGAAGTGAGGTCCCTTGGGTTAGTAAAGTAGTCCCTTTATGCAATAATATAAAGACTCATGAACAGGAAATGATAGGGCACTTGGGGGAATATGTCTCAATCACATGATAATCACACTGATGGTCATTTTATTTCATTTCTGTTAAATTATTCAGATGTTTTAAGAACTTTTCCCAATGTTTGCTTTATTTCATATAATAAAAATGCTTAAAGTACACTAAATATATAGAGGGCTTGAATAGCAAGCTGGATTCACAATTTTGTATGTATTCTCTGTTTACATGTGTGCATAAGTATGAAAGATGACATTCATTCAGGCAGAGTCACACTATAGGCACTTGTTAATATATAATATGCATTTTCCATACATACATTTGTGTATGTACAAATAAAGAAGCATTCTATTTAAATTCCTGTAAGAGCTTTTTCTCTTTTTTATTGAGCTTTTTAAATTTCATACATTTCCCACTCAAATCTAGACCCCCTCCCCCATCCATGCCCCCCATCCCCCCACTGAATCCTATGCACTCTTCCATACATGCTGAGTTCTATTCATTCAGGTGTTTGTACCCAAATGTCCTTCAGTATAAATGCATTCAATGGAGTCTAGTCAGCCCATCCAGTGGTCGTACGTAAGTCATACTCTCCCTCACCCATCGGCAACCATTCTCAAATAGTTCTCAATCTAGTGCTGGCCCACCACCTATTTCTCACCTCCCCTTTGGGTCCTTGTTTAATTGAGCTAACATGTGTCCTGGGCTCTATGCCACGACTGCCACAGGCTCACCTGAGCAAGCCTCCAGTAGTCTGGAGTTTTCCACCTCCCTGTATTCATGAACCAGCCCTGGCTCTTATAATCTTTTTGCCTCCTCTTCTGCAATGATCCCTGAGCAATGGGTGGATGAGGGTCCATATAGGAGTTCCCATAAGAGCTTTTTCTAAAAAGTCTGTGCTGGACTGGAGACAATTAATTGTGGTGTGGATCCATGACCCCTGAGAACTTCCCATGCTTTCACTTTCTGAGATGGTGTTTGTCTATGTGACTACAGTGTCGCTGTTCACTAAATGTATGGGATAACAACTCCTCATTCAGTCCAAGTGTAAGAATCAAACCCAGCCACATTCGACATACATTACCCAGAAAGCCTGAGCTTTGACACTGCTGCTAGGTGAGTGGGCTCTGGATTGCATTTCTTAGGGAGCAGTATGAGAAGAAAGGTGATGAGATGTTTGGTGGTCAAAGCAACAGATAAGGATGGATGGTTTACAGCTTGTAAAAATCTGCTACACTTCTCCCATAAGGTAGCAATCTTAGGGAAGTGACTGGCCAACCAGGAGTTATACTTCTCAGTTGCTGTTACCATTAGTGTCAGTCAAGTGACCAAATTTTAACCAATAGGACATGAACAAAAGTGATGACCTCACCTTCCAGATTAGCTGCCTAAAACATCCCATATAGTAATCCATACATATTCTTTCACCTAGTAGATAGCTAAAATGGAGATGATCCCCGATGGTGGCCTTTAAAAGTTTAAGGTAGAATAGTTCCCATCAGCCTAGGCACTTGAATAACTTAATGGGTGTAGCTAATCTCTCATCTTTACACGGAAACAGTCCTGTTATACGAGCGAGGATGAAACTTCAGTAGCATCTGAGCCACTATTTATTTTACTTATGCTGGATCTTTCTGTCAGAACAGTTAGCCTACACTAATTCAGAGGACGGTAATAGAACCCCATGTGTAGTTGTGAGGATTAAATGAAAGCAAAAGAGGAAGAAGTTTAGCACAATGTCTTGTACTTTTTAAGTGCTGAGTGTGTGTTAGCCAAGTAAGAATCCAGGAAATCATTGCAAGGACTTCACAGTCTTCAAAATGATTAAGTTTCAAGAGATGAGCTCTTGAAAATAAAGAAAAGTGATTGATGACAGACTACTCAGTCCATTTCTTCCAGTTAATCACTCCTTCCTCTGGAATCCTCTGGGCTTGGTTATATGAGTTGCACAGTAGGCAACCAAAGCACAATTGAGCAATAAAGCTGTGAAAGAAGCTCAATATGCTAACCATCAGGGACGATGATGGACCAGCTGGAGGCTGAGACAAGTCCCTCACATCAGCACGCAGAGCGGGAAATCACATGTAAATATGTATATTAAAGGTAGGCTTTTTCCCCTGCTTTCTTCTTCTCTTTGTGGCAATCACACGTGCACACACACACACACACACACACACACACACAAACATGCAGATAGACTGCTGCACTGAAAAGTGTATTGGTGATTTTATTGATGAATTTCTCAAATCATCGCCCAAACAAAATAAGCTGTTCACGTCACAGCTGGAGTCAAATGGAGTGAAGACAGTTGTCTCCCCTTTCTCTGATGATAAATGAGACTTCCCCTGCTTATTCAGGTCCTTGACTGAAATTCACAGCTATTCCAGTGACCCAGGCAGACCTTTGGGAAGAAAAAAGCCACACTCACAAATGCCTAATGAAGCTTGTCTCAACCATTACCATGGTACACTGTCACTCTAACTATAATTGATTTGCTAAACTAACTTTTTTTCATAATCAGCCCAGCAGACAAACACACCTCACAGAAATGAAACACCACCCCTCCTCTTGCTCCCCTACATTCTCAGATCCATGTATTCCATATCTATTTAAAACGTCAAGTGAAATTTAGTATTTCCCCTTTGTTTATATTGGAAGTAAGTAAAAGAGTGTCAGGCCTTCTAGCCAGTCCTTGATAAAGGTATCTTAGAATCACAGAAAGAGAACACTATCCCAGTGGGCAATCTTTTTCATTGAGATAGAGATCTCAATTGATCAACAGTGACTTTCTAGAACCCTTTATGACAGTGGTTTAGTATACCATCTCATGGCCTAACTAGACAGAATGTCATACTCAAATAGCAATCTCAATGGTGACATTTTAGTGCATATTTCATGTATTTTTTTTACCCTGGGAATCAAGGTGGAATGATATACATAGTAGATTCTAGAAGGCAATACATCTAACCTACTATATAGAGAGCTATTTAACATCTCAGTTCTTCAAAGAATATAGCACAACTTCATTTAAAAACACTTACCTTAAAACTGCATTTTTTGGTGCCTTACAACCATTTTCTTTAAACTCATTGTGTTCTAAAACCTTGAGGTAAAAATCAAACAACTTTCTTGGGGGGAAAAAGGAAAACAACTCTTAGAAGGAAGGGCCTGACGTTTCTGTGTCCCTTTCACAGGACCAAACTCCCCATGAGATCCTCAGGCCTGGGATTCTACTGGAAGTCGTGTGCTTTGTGTCTGCCAGGTGTCTTTCTTCAACAATAGAAAGGTACGTGTTAACAGCCTGTAGTGACAAGACTCCATTATTCCCAGAACATAACATCTCAGAAGGATTCCCAGCCACCCAGAGGTTGCAGAGAGTTCCATTTAGCACCATCTTTGTGAGGCATGAGCACCTGACACAGGATGAAAGTGGAGGAACTGGCCCTGGGGAGGAAGGGCCTTTTCCCTTTCAAGTTTCTGAACTTTTCTTGGTCTGTGGAGGTCCAAACCACAGAACCAAGGAAACTCAAAAGGAAATCAACAAAAGAAGCTACAAATCAAAGAGCCCTCTCCACTGCCCAGCTCCTGCTGTTCTGCTTTCATTATATACCAGTGTCTCTTGAATGGATGGCACCACTTCAGCCTCAATGTACAAAGTCAACACATTGTGTTGAGGAGTGTGTACAACTTGCAAAGGAACCTGCTGGCTGCCTGAGAACTGCTCCATCCTTCTCTTTCGATCTCTCCGTGATTTTGTTTACTTCTGTGGGTATATTCTCTGTCCTATGATTACTGGATTTCTCTGGGGTCTTTAGGAACCCCATAAAGACCCCCCACTCACACATATAGTCACCCTCTCCCCTCTCCCCAGTGTCATGTTACTTTCCCTAGAGAGATGCATAGAAACACCTGTTCACACCACATCAGATAGAGCAATAGCACCACAAAGAAATGGTTCTGTACCAGTTCAGCTTGGTGAAGCAGTGAGCTTACTGGGGTTACTTACAGGAGAATGGGTAAGGTGTTTTCACAGGAGCAGGATTCAAAGACAACTCCATCACCAGAAAATCCCATCCCAGCATAAATGACAACTTGTGTAAACTGTATCACTGAAGTTCCCTGCAAAACACACATGCATGGAAGAATCTCCTCTGTCCACCAGCATTTATTTTCTGCTGTATAACCTCCAGGAAAGTCCTTATAAATCTCCCAGGTTTTCTAAGTTTCTTGTGAGTTTCATAAGCATTGTAAGTCTCCCTATAGGAAATAGCTACACAGCACCCAGAGCTGTCCCATAATTGAGGCCTCTGTCTGCCCACATACCATGAACTTCCCGTTCCCAATGGGCCCTATGTCTCCACTGATTTCTTTCAAGGTCTCTATTTCAGACAAAACTCTGAGTTGCATAATACAGGGAAAAGGAACATCTGAAAATCATGTAACTAGGTTAGCTCACAAAGAAATGAGGAGCAGGGATAAAACCGTGTTTGGTAGGAATGAAAAATTAAGCAATGGTGGTAGTGATGGGGAGTGAGGATCATTTCAAATGCAAAATAACATAATAAAAACAATGCCCATTGAGAATAAGAAATTATAGTACTCTGCAAAAAAAGTTGAATGCTAACAAATATCAAAAAATACAGAAAATATACCCTAATGTCTTTGTTAATTAGCTGAATGACTGACATTTCTTTAATAATTTTGTCCTACTTTTATCTATATGCTTTTTGATCACCTCTTCATATGACAATATTTTTAATGTAATTTCCTGTAAGAGGATAGTTGTCTTCCTTCCAACTTGATGCATCAAACTCTATTACTAAATCGTTAAGAATGAAGCTCAGGGGCTGGAGAGATGGCTCAGCAGTTAAGAACACTGGTTGTTCCTCCAGAAGACCCAGGTTCAAATCCCAGCACCCACATGGCAGCTAACAACCGTCCATAACTCCAGTCCCAGGGGATCCAACAGCCTCTTCTGTCCTCTGCAGGCATTTCACGACACATGTGCACTTACCTACATGCAGGCAATACACACAAAAATAATAAAATATTTTTTAAAAAAAGAATGAAGCTCAGTTTGTAGGGTGCTTCTTAGAACGGACAAAAGCCTGGGTTTGATCCCCAGCATTGCATACACTCGGTGTAATGGTACTTCCCTGTAATCCCAAAACTCAGGCAGGTGAAGGCAGAAAGATCAGAAGTTCATCCTTGAATATCCTTGAATACATAATGAGTTGAAGGCTAGCTTGTCTCAAAAAGAAAATCTATTACTAAACATACAATACCACCCACAGAGTCATTGAGTGACTGTAGTACTTGCAAGTGTCACTGGAACCGTTAAAGTAGGCACTCTGACAAATTATGCTTTATATCAATCACTGAAAATGTATATATGGAACTTACCTTTCTAAACGTATAATAAGCCATATCATCCTTGACATTCCATTATGACTAGGGAGCAATGAGGTCTGAGTCATATCTGTATAATTTAATATTTCTTATGATTTAAATGTGCTTCTCCTAAACTTTATTCCTGCTTCACTGCCCACATATACTTGATACAGAAGCCAAAAGTATGTCCATATGTGAACCACATCACATTTCCCTGTGCTTTTCTAGGAAGTGGATATGGACTTGGGGATGAGAGTAGGAGTGCAAAATGGAAGGAAGAACAAGTTCAGAGGTCCACAGGACCATGCAAAAGACACCAGTGATGTAAGCCAAGACACAAGTGGTAGAGATTAAAAAAAAAATGACCAGAGTGATACGTAATTCAAAAGGAGAGCCAAAATGAACTGCAAGCAGATGTGATTGGCAGGAAAAAAAAGTAGCTCCGAGTGATGCTAAGAACATTACATCTTCACAGAGGATTAGACTCTGCACCAACTGAGTTAAGGCTTGTACTAGGTCTATTGTGAGGTCTAAAACATAACTACAATTCAAGGACTACTAGTTGAAGCTGGGTGTGGTGTCACAGGCCTTTAATCCCAGCACTTAGGAAACATAAGCAGGTAGATCTAGGCCAGCCTGGTCTATCCCATCTCAAAAAAAATCAAAACAATGCTAATTGAGGGACTAGAGAAATGGCTCATCAGTTAAGAATGTGTACTGCTTTTAAGGTGTACCAGAGTTTAGTTCCCAGTACCCAAGTTGGGTGCCCCGTAACACCAGTCCCAAGGGAATCCAAAGCCTCTGAGGGACAGTCACATGTATATACCCCCACACACATACACAAAACTTAAAAGGATGAAAGCCATTTAAAATAAGTACTAGTTGAACCTGAGTTTTTATCATATTATTCAGAAAAATAACTGACAAGAACAAATCATATAGAAGATTCTAAAATGTTACTGACTGAACTGCTATGGTATAAGCAAGCATTTGTAGAAGTTTTTCCTCCATTCCTTAAGAAACCTGCTGAGGATATAGAAGAGAACATACAGTCACCCTATAAAAGCTATGGCCCTCGCCATCCTCTGGCCTCCCTGATTCTTCCCTTTGTTCTCTCTCTTTTCTCTAGAATACAACATAATTTATCAAATCTTCCATTGGGCCAGGTGTGAAGCTTCGTAACTGGCATTTAGAAGAGTAAGACTAAAGAAAGCTTGCACACTTACACTCTGCTGGAAGGCTTTAAGGCGGTATTTACTATGGGAACATTTCCTGAAATAATAGAGTGAACAATGTAGGTGGACTTACTCAACTCCGTCCCTCGCCTTTCGTTACCTCCCCTATGGGTCCAAAGAGAGAAAAATCCACTATTCAGAGACCCTTGCAACTAGGGCTGGTGATGTGATATGCTTCTGGTCAACAAGAAGAAAATATCCCTTGGGAGTTTCTGAGAAAAACTGTCCCTTTCTACTCGTTGTGGCCTAGAATGGAAACATAACCCGTGGAGTCACGTAGCCATCCTGAGACATTAAGAGGAAAATAAAGAGAACCACAGAGACTTCAGCCTTGTCACCTGTGCACAATGATGCAATGCTGAAGATCACATGCTCAGGGGTTTTGTTTGAAAAAAAATTAACTTTATACATATATGTCCACTATCAGCCTACTTTCCTACTATAGACAGAGAATTCCCAACAGATCCAGAGCATTTCCCTAAAAACTCTTCCTTTAACTAAATCTAAATCTACTTTTCATTTGTGAATTATTCATTTTCTCTTTATTCCATAATCTTGGAAAACATCTAATAGCCATTACCTAAAAGTTCTAGATCACTGAAAATATCTACCAAAAAAGAATCATACTAAATTTACTAAGCCCAATATAATTACCCTACAATACAGTTGTAGAATAGGGAGCTCTAAAGGTGACAGACAAGATATAATTCCAAACTTAAAGAGTTTGATAAACAGCAATTTGATGAGAGTTCCTTGGAATCAATAATCTTTACACTGTAGAGCCCCAAGCTCTTCACAAACCTTTGTCAACCAACCAGCTTTGTCATCCTAGACCTGAGTGTTCACAACTTGAAAAGACCACTAAGTTCGTCCTTAGAAATGTTTTCATCTAGTCTAGGGAAGACTCCACACCTCCCAAACAAGCAGCATGCAGGAGATATGGAGGCCATGAAAAGGTAATGGGCAGAAGACAATCTCACCAAGATTACATTCCATAAAGCGGAATTGGCAACATCTGCTCAATCTACTGTAGATAAACAGTGAACTATTTTCCATCTCATTAACCGAGAGGATGAGATATTAAATAAACCCCAGGGGCCTCATGTTTTGTTACCACATTTAAGCTTTGGCCCAGACTTGCTGCATTAGCTAATCTGAGTGGTGGTTTATAGTCTAAAATCCTCTCTCTCTCTCATTCTCTCTCATTCTCTCTCTCTCTCTTTCTCTCTCTATCTCCAAATAGCTTAAGACCAAAAGTCCCTGCTTAATCTGTTTCTCTAATTACTAGACACTTAGCTTAAATTATTAACCATGTCTTCAACTGTGATATATGATACCTGTAGGTCTCCAAACAGGATTCTAATAGAATTATCTAATTCTATTAAACTGCAAACAACTGTCCATTAAATATTTATTAGCCAGCTTGCATTCACTGAAGATAGATTGGTGTGTCAGCAAACCTCTGGCTCCCCCTTCCCACAGCCCAGTTGCATGGAGGGCTCAGTCAAGGCAGCGCATCAGGACTGTGCATATTGATCACCTGCCAATTACCTGTTTAATTAAAATCAATGGAAACAAAAGGAGCTTAGAAGAACTTACAAGGTATGCTATGGATATTTTTTAAATACGTGGTTAAATCAGTAAATTGGTTAAAATCTAGCTAAGTTGATTGTAAACACTTAGGGCTTATTTTACTATGGGGGAAACTACTGACAGATAATTTTCTTTTTCAGATTGGTGAATTGTATTTTTAATAAAAGAGTTGAAGAACTATCCGTTTTAGTCACCCAGGATAAAAGCTCCTTGATGTCAAGGTTTGGGGCTGAAATGCCTATTAAAGCCATATGATCGCTAAACCGGCACTTTTGGCAGACAGCTCTTCTTCAGATGGTAAGCATGTGGGCAGTTTTAGACAATCAGATTATGCAAGATGGCAAGTGTTCTTTCACTAAAAATGTAAGAACCATCTGGATTATCCCAGAGGATCTGGGAAGGATGAGCAGGGAAAATGGGCTGCTGTAGACAAACCACTTTAACAGGAATTGTTCAAATTGGAAACTATAAATCAATTCTTAATAGTAAAAGGCTGGAATGAAGAAGAAAAGGAAAGAGGAGCCATATCATCCAATGCTTGTTCAGCAGGTTCCTCAATAATCAGAGAAAATCAGGCCAGAAAAGAAAGGAACTGCTGCAGCAAATAACAAACAGAGATACCTGCTTTTCATTTCGGATGGTTGTCTGGGAGGAGTTAACCCTACACACAGCCTTGGAGTTTGGTTTTGGTAAAATACTACTAACCGGAAGCAAAATAATAAGGATGAAAATGAAAATTAGCACTAGGCTCCCCAAAATTAAAATGAACCAATAGGAAAATAAAAGTACTGTGTTGTATGTGTACCTAGAATGAAGTAACCTGAAAAATGACTATTGCAATCAGCAAAATTAATTTCATGAGCTTCACATTGGGTGAAACTAGGCCAAAATAAATGGGGGTTCTGGTGTAATTAAGTTTACATAAAACTCAAAACAGGAAAAGTTAAGCTTTTTATGTAGAATCAAAGCTACCTTTGACAGTGAGTACGTGTGTAGAAACTAGAGGAAGGGCAAAAGGAATTGTTTTGATGTGGTTGGTTGGTAATGATCTCATGTTTATCTTGAAGCTCATTACAAGGATCTAATCTATCTTAGATTTTTCTCACTTTCTAAACATATATGCTTTTCAAATAAAAAGTTTACCGTCCAAAAAGTGAAACAACAGAGCAATTTATTTGAATGGCCTCTGGCAGTCACTTATCTCTGGAGCTCAAAGGTCCCATCATATGTAAAATAAAGCCATTGAACAAGATGATCTTCAGATTTCTATGGCAGAAATGCTCTGATTCTACAAGAGATGACTAGTCTCTAAAGACCAAAATGGATAAATAAATCTGTACTTCCATCAACTCCATGTTGGCAGTCCAATCTCACATTCTACCCCCTTACCCTTTTCTTTTTGTAAATAAGAAAATTCTAGGGTTTCTGCAGCCTCTCTACTCATAAACTGTAGATCGATAAATAGATGATAGATAGATAGATAGATAGATAGATAGATAGATGATAGATGTATAGATAGAAGATATAGATAGAGGGTAGATGATAGATTATTGATAGGTAGATTAGATAGATAGATAGATAGATAGATAGATAGATAGATAGATAGATAGATAGATAGATAGATAGATAAATAAAGAAAGAAAGAAAGAGAGAGAGAGATAAAGATGATGATAGATATAGAAATAGATAGAAATAGATGATATAGATATATATCCACCATTACCACAGTGTTTTGTCTGCCTTAAAGGCAACCTGCTGCACTCTGTTTATTCTGTTTTCTGCAGTGGCCTGTTTTATTACCTCTCTAATATGAACTTTGTACAAAAAGAATTTTCTGAAATCATATAGTGTGTATCATTTTTTCTATTTTCTATTAATTTGAAAAGTATGTTTAACTTTTATTCTTTTTTTCATGGCTTGATAGCATACTATAATTTAATACTGAATAATATTCCATTGTCTGGATGTAGTATGGTTTATCCATCTATTCTACTAAAGAAAATTTTGGTTGTTTTGTTTTGGAAATATAAAGATGATAGATATGATAGATAGATGATAGATAGATAGATAGATAGATAGATAGATAGATGAAAATCAGCAGCAGATATACAGAAAACTTGTCCTAGAAAATCAGACAAAAATTCTACAGGGAAATAGACATAAGTGAAAACCATCATGTCAAGTGAAATAAGCCATATTCTTAAAGATAAATATTGTGCTGGGCATGATGGCACATGCCTTTAATCCCAGCACTAGGGAGGCAGAGGTAGGTGGATCTCTGTGAGTTCAAGGCCAGCCTGATCTACATAGTGAGTTCCAGACCAGCTGGAGCTGCAGGAAGACCCTGTCTCAAAAAAAAAAAAACAAATAAATAAATAAATAAATATTGCATGTTTTCGCTCACATGTGGAACCTCAGTTGAAAAAGATAGATGAGACAGGTAGGTAAGTAGTTAGATTAGAGAGAGAGAGAGAGAGAGAGAGAGAGAGAGAGAGAGAGAGAATCTTTCTACTCATAGGGCTTCATACAGGCAGGTTGGAGAGTCACTGGGGAATGAGCACATGTCACCAATTCACAGCCAAAATAATGGACAGCTACAACCTAAATCCCTCATGTATAAAATATTACAACTTTTAAATTCTCTACTAGTACATCTCTTAAAAGAACAGAATAAAGTACAAATCAAGAATTTTTCTTCAGAGGAGTATTCCTAGATCATGTTGTCAAGAAACGAATAATGCATCATTTCTCCTTAGCTCCCTAGGAGAGCAAAAGTGTCGAGAGAATAGGCAATGAACGGGTTACCTGCTGTTGTCATGAATCTTAAACAGAGGGCAAAGGCAAGTGGATTGGTTTTCCTTGACAAAGCACAAGCATGTCTAGAGAGCACACCCTCCCCAAGCAACAGGCTGCCTTTCTAAATGTGTCTCTGTTTGATTCACTCCCAGCTAGGACTGGGGTTCTGTTCTCTGCAGAACAATATTTTGAACACACAGTTAGCCTTCCTTATCCAGAGGCTCCACATCCTCCAGTGCAGCTAATCACAGACCAAAAATATTCGGGAAAAAACTGTGTATGTCCTGAATATGCACAAGCTTTTTTTCTTGCCATTTCACCCTGAGCAATACATCACAAAAACTATGTATCATCTCCACTGTGCTAGGTATTGTAAGTAATCTAGAGATGATTTATTCAGGAGGATGTACATAGATTAAACACAAATACCACAATGTTTTACATGAGGGATTTGAGCATACATGAATTTTAGTATCCCCACAGGGTTCTCTGTGAATACTAGGGGCAACTGTATATGTTTGGATGTCAATCTGCTTCTCCAGTCTATAAAAACAGCAATTGTTCAAATGCTATTAACCCATAAAAACTGTCATTGATCTAAGCCCAGTAACGAAAGAATCTATGATTGAACAGCCTTTTCTACTCCCAGAAAGTAGAACGAGATTGTTAGAAGAGACGGGAACAAAAGAAGAAAGTCTGAGAGAGAACTGTGAGGCATTGCTCCAGTCAGCATCATTCCATAAAGAATTGAGAGCAGCACAGATGCTGAGCCTCACTGTGCTTCTGTTCCTGTGGTCAACCTTCAACCTCTGCTGGGCCTGGGATTTCTAGTTTCCCTCCCCATATCTATTTTTCTATAGTAATAGAAGTTTTATCTGCTAAGTTCGACTGTATTTCCCAGCCTTCCTTAAAGCTAGCAATGACCATGTGACAAATCAATGAGGAAGAAGAGTAGAAAGGACTTGTGCAGCTTTCTGGACATATCCAAAACACAAGGCACATATAATACTGTTACTGTTTTCCTTCCCACTTGCTGGAACTCAGACATGGTGGCAAGAAGTAAACACCCATCACAAACTAAGAAAAGGAAGTCATGGTAAGAAGGGAAAGCTAGGAGCTGGAGAAATGGCTATAAAGAGCATGAGTGCTCTTCCAGGGGACCTGAGTTTAGTCCCCAGCACCCATGTTAGGCTATGAATAACCACCTGTAACTTCAGCTCCAGGGGATCCAATGCCCTCTTCTGTCCACCCTTAGAATCCACACATATATTGTACACACTCACATAGATACATAATGCATAAATAAAAATGAAAATAAAATCTTTTTTAAAAAGAAGGGTAGAGTAACAGCAAAGATGTTGCGTCTCTATGCTGTAAGTTCTAAAATGCTTAACACTCAGCAACCAAACCTATATCCTAAATCTACCACCACTCATTGTCCCATTTGGAGTAATGATTTTCCTCTACCCCATACTTTGTCCAGCACTCCCATCAAGCATGGATGCCGCCCCCCCATCTAACAGCCTGGCTCAGCCCTCCACCATCACTACCAAAAACAGAGAGTACTACATATACACAATATGTAGGTTCATGATGGTGTGAATCACAAGCACTGTCCCAATCAAGGTGGGATCAAAGAACCAGTTCAAAACTCACCCACTGACGCTCTTATTTCCAGCACGCAAACAAAAGGCAAGCCAGACCAGGAGCACCTGTATATTATAACTGCCAAAACCTGGTAACTGAATAAATAAGTGCATGGGGAATGGAAATTGGGGGGCCGATCCTGAAATAAATTTAACAGGCTGCCTCCTTCTTGTGTTCTTTTACTCGGTTGCTTTCAACAGGCCTTCTTTTGCAGAGGAGGAGACGTGACTCATAAGTCATACTTGCCAGAGACAGATGCTTCAGGTTTTTTTTTTTTTTTAAATTCTATCAGACAGGGTTCTGCAAGAAATTTGGACGAGGAAAAAGGCCAAAGATAAACATACTTGGAATCAAGGCAAATTTTCTGGGGAAACTGTACAGGATTTTTATTAACTCAGAGTTCCTAAAACTCTTTTCAAAGACAAAACTAAAGAGTTTTAAAGACAGAGATCATCCAATTCAACTCTGTTTTCCTAGACAAGCACTTAACATACATATAACACACTGCGGGCAATCGAATGTATTTTTGTTAAAGAAATGATTGACTGACCAGCAAATAAGAGCGATGAGGCTCTTGTCCAGAGTCCTGTGGGATTCAGGACACCGGCAGGCAGAGCAGAAACACCTCAGCACTGAGCCCAGGACATTCGCTGTGTGCAGCCTTTCTCGCGTGGCATAACATTTTCATTTTTTAAATTAGTGTCAAAATCCATGCCTATGCCTCCCTTTCCCCAGCATCTCTGTCAGTTGGGAGAATTCTAGTGTAGGTAACAAAAAACTAGCTGAACTTGACTAGTGTAGGTAACAAAACGCTAGCTAAAATTATACCTCCGCTTACTTCACAGAAACCCAAAGGTCATGACCATAGGGAAACAGTCTTACAGGCTCTGGGACCTTGCTCATATGAACCTAGAACAATGGTACCAGCATGCACAAGACCCATGCAAGCGCAAGCAGACAAAAACCCTGTAGAGAACTGGAGAAATTGACAACAGGCCCCAACTTTAGCCAAGAACTATTGGCAGCTGATTACTGCTGAGTGATCTTATTTAAGGGAATGACTCTAGATCAGCTGACTAGACCCAGCAGATAAACTTACACTGAGGGATTTCTGGGTACACTAACAACTCTATAGGCCTTACCATATATGACAGAATGCATGAAATTTGTGGGGCGGGCCATGGGGGCAACCAGATGGGGGAGGGGGTATAAAGATGATTAAGATGTTTTGTATGAAATACACAAAAATTCAATTTAAAAATTTTTAATTTATAAAAAAACCAAAGGTCAGTTGTCCCAGGGTTCATTCAACATCATCCAGCGCCTAAGAATTTTCTTTCTCTGCTCACCCATGCTCACCTGTTGCTTTCATTACTGGGGATATTTTCTAATAGTTGCCAAAGGATTGTAGCACCTCTGTTCAATTAAGAAAGCACCAAAATAGAAGGGGCAAATGGATAAGGGCCCAAATGACTTTCTTCCTACATTGCAGTAACTCATTCATCTGTTTAAACAAAGTCTTACTACTATATAGCCCAGGCTGGCTTCAAATCAAGATCCTCCTTTCTCAGCATCCTGAGTGGCAATAAGTATAACCTTTTTAATGAAAAGTAAAATCTTTCCCAGGCTCTTCACTGATGTCTTATAGGCCAGGACTGGGTCATGTGTCCACTCCTCAGTTAATCACCAGCCCCCCCAAAAAAAGGAATGAAATTGTAATAATAGGCTTAGTCCAATCATGATTTATCTGCTGAGGCTGGGCACAGCCATCCCACATGGATGTGTCAACAAAATGAGAAGTAAATGGCTCTTGAAATCACCTATGAGATTCTGCCATACATTCAGGTTATTTTAACTCCTTAGCTTCTTCTCAAGACTAAGAATAACCTGCTTGTATTTATTCCCAGAAACACTAGATATGATAAAAAAAGATTCAACTCAACAAATATTTGGGAAGCACTTCTATGTGCTGTTCTTCACATGGGACTTGGAGGTAAAACAATAGGAATGACATTGTTTTCCCCTCAGGGAGTTCACTACACCATGGTTAATGAATATCACTAAATGCATTATTAACAGCATAATACGATATATATTCTTATGGGCAAAGTGCCTAGAACCATGGGAAAGCAAAGAAAACATGACCAGTGTGGATGTGAACGTTCAGACAAGGCTCCGTGGTCAGGTGCCTTCCGCAGAATCAGCAGATGCTGGCACAGAGATACAGCGAAAGAGCAGGGGTGTTGCATATAGAAGACAAACAGGGGCCACAAAAAAGGGACCAGTGAGACTATGATAAGAAGCCTAAAACTCCAGTGTGGCTACAGCACAGAATGGAAGGCAGAGAGATCAATGTAGACCAGAGGGGTATGAGCTGGAATATGAGGCAGTTTGGGACTAGTGGTTGCTGATTTCAAGTTTTTGCCAGTTTGATGAAGGATCTTCCAAGACAGCTGTAGACAGAGTCACAGGTGTGAAAATGGCTAAAAGGCAGCAGGCGAAGGCAGCCTCCTCTGAGGAAACGGATGCAGACACTGCTACTTGGTGGCTTACAATTCCCTTTGCCAATTCCCCATCTAGCAAGGCTCTTACAGACCAGGCTGAAAATAATGTCAGTAGCTCCCCAGCAGAAGGGCTAGTGTGGGCAATAAGTGTACTCTGACAGCCCAAGGTCAGGTATTTAACAATATTCCAGAGCCTAAGTATGATACACTGAGTGCTGTTTTAGCTCCTTACTGGAAAGGCTCACAGCTGCTAATATTTACAGAAATAGGAAGCAATTACAGTTTGCTGCCACAGGAGGAACTTAAATAATTTAAGACTCATAATGCCTCTGATTCTTTTCAATCCATCCTTTCTCCAGAACCAGCTGCTTCTAGCTCTGAGAGAGCCCTCTCTTCAGAAGGCAGAGTCGACCTGATGTGAAACTCTGCTTTCGCTCGCCCCAAAACTCAAGCACACAGCTTTTTGGCAGCTACAACATTTCTCCCACACTTGCACTTCATCTCTGGAAAGGGCCCCTTTTCTCACCAGCAATGAAACTCTGCAGCCATCTGCCTGGGCTAATCTGGGCAAACTGGCATGAGCAGAGAAAACTGTAATGTGATTTCACAAATTAAACTAATTTATTTCAGTAGCCATTTTCATGACATGGATGTGGTAGAAGAAGAACAGAGAAGAAAAGGAAACGGGGGAGGGAACCAAATGGGCTGAATGCTAAGAAGAAAGGCAAAGAAAGTCCAGTGTTAGGTGCCTAATGGAACTTTCCACGAGTCACCACAAGAGCCTCTTACACTTTAATTTTTGATTCATTTTTCCTATAGTAGGAAGCTCTGAGTAGGATAAGAATAGGTAGATGATGGTAAATTTGGAAACTGGGGTGTAAATTGACTAGTTTCTAGTGCCACTCTGTAATTGCTGTAAGAATGGGAGAATACTGGGTTTTCTGTTTCCAACATATTACTAAGACATTGGCTATGTTTACTCCAGTCCACAGCAGCCAGGCTGAAGCCTGGGTGTTCCAGGATCCCTGGCGTCCACAGCCCTTCATTTCTCTTCACTTATTTTCTTGGGATGGCATCACACTAGAAAGGAGTAACTTTATTCTCTGGCACTCACCAAACTTTAGATCCCAGCATGGCACCTTCATGACTCCAGACATTGAGTCGCAGTTTCTACATCTAAGACACAGATGTGACCTTATGAGCATGTTTTACTGGGAATTAAATTACTTTAAGTAAAAGGATATGGGCATAAACCTTACAGTGTGTGGACTGTAGAAAGCACCCAGCGATGCAACAATGGTTCTTCTGTTATTTTCAGCTGACAAACTGTGACTCTGCAATGCTTATCATGTTTGAGAGATGTGTTAACCACCTTTTGCTCTCTGTATCTTGAACATATACATAAATACATTTTTAAGAAAGGGTCTTGTAATGGATTGAATATAAAGTATCTCCCAAAGGGCTTATACGTTGTAGGTTGTGTCCCAACTAAGGGCACCTGGTGATTGAATCATGGGGCCTTTGATCAAATCATTGGATTTGTGGTATGATGGCATTGTTGGGAGACAGTAGGGCACGGCTGGATGAAGTAGGTCACTGAGGTGGTGGGCAGAGCAGGGTTGAAGGATGTGTCTTGTCTTGGCTCCTTCCTGGGATCCTCTCTGCCTCCTGGCTACCATGAGGTAAATAGCTCTGCTCCAACATATGCTTTTTCCGAGATGTTCTGCCTCACCCCAGGCCCAGGAAATAATTTAGCAAGTCAACCATGGACTATAACCTCTGAACCAAGACCCCAAAGAAATCCTTCCTCCCTTAAAGTTCCTTTCTCACGTATATAGTCACAGCAACAAAATGCTTAACACAGGCCTTTTTATGTGCTGAACTATATCATATGTGTGTATGTACATATATATTTATGTATGTATGTATGTATGTATGTATGTATTCATCTGCTGAAGTCCTAAGTCTCACTATGTCAGAACATGGCCTAATTTGAAAATTCATTACAGATATTATTTGTTAATATGAGGTCATGATGGAGTAGAGCAGATTCGTAATCCAATATGGCAAGTGTCCTTATAAGAAGGGAAAATTTGAGCAGGGTGTAGTGGCACATCTTTAATCCCAGCACTAGGTGAATCTCTGAGAGATCAAGGCAAACCTGGTATACATAGTGAATTCTAAGCCAGTTGAGACTACAGGCTTTAATAAAGGGGGGGGGATTCAGCCATAAATATGCACACAGGGAGACTGTCATATGAAGAAGGAAGCAGAAATAATGCAGCAGACACCCAGAAACATAAAGCTGCCAGTCAAATTCCAGACTCCTATAACAGAGCATGGAACAGGTCCTCCTCAGAACCCTTGAGAATCACTGACACCTTGACATCATGCATCTCCAGATCTTAGTCTCCAGATCTTAGAAACGCCACATTCCTGCTACTTACTCCACCTAGTTTACAGGACTTTGTTACAGCATCCCTAGCAGGCTAAGCCAGCTACACTGCTACTTGAACTTGGTACACACAGGAATTGCTGTTACCACTACAGCACTTTTATGTTTCCAATCATCATGAGGAATTTGGATGCAAATTCGATCTATGTCCTATACAAATAATGTGTACAGAGCTGGATAGGTGAAAAGACCAGCCACTAGTCATTGCCTCTTCAGTCTCAAAGTACTTTAAATAAAATTCTCACCAGGCCTGGTCAGAAACACCTCTAATACCAAAATGCAGGAGTTCAAGACAAGAGATTTGGCATGAGTTCAAGGCCACCCAGCAAGTTAAAGGCCAACCTGGGCCACAGAATGAAATACTGTCAAGGGAGAGGGGGATTCTTATTACCACCGTTTACCTGGTTTTCTTTTCCACTAATTGCAAGTTTCCTGAAGGCAGACACTACATCTTTCTTATTTTCATAGTCCATGCATAAAGATAGCATAGGGCATAATACCTTCTGAATGTCTTACTTTTTCCAAGGGCTGTGCTAAGTACTGTAACTTTAGATTCTACAAACTGATCCTTATACCTGCCTTATGCCAGAGAGATTCCTCATATCCTGAGCAGAGGTCGCCAGTATTCTGTTTCCCAACTGAACATTAAAATGACAGGTGATGAAACCTTTTCACTCTGTTGTATTTTGCAATATGATTTCAGGAGCTAAAAAATGTGAGTCCAAAGCAGAACCTTTTCCGGATTATAGGTTCAAGGAAGAAAGGATGAGAGAGGGAGAGAGGGAGAAAGAGAGAGAGGGGAGAGAGAGAAAGAGGAAGATTCCTTCCCTCAAATGGTCCATAAGTAAACCACAGATTGTCAATAAGCCCCATTGAGTAAGCAAACAATTTTGACCTTGAGCAAATGAACATAAAATATAGAATGTCGTGTGGTGGTGCACACCTGTAATCATGCCGGCACTCGGGAGGCAGAGGCAGGCAGATCTCTGTGAGTTCAAGGCCATCCTGGTCTACAAAGTAAGTTCCAGGCCAGCTGGGGCTAAAGACCCTATCTCAAAAAGACAAAAAAAAAAGATAGATAGATAGATAGATAGATAGATAGATAGATAGATAGATAGACAGATAGAGATAAAGATATGTAGATGTAATGTCATTATTCTTAAAAGGAAGTCTGACCCCAAAAGACTCATTTCGCTACTAAATTTTATACTTTTGAACTAAAATGCTGAGTTAAAATTATACCTTTCCTTTTACTCTTCAACACAGCAGAGGAGAGAGAGAGAGAAAGAGAGAGAGAAAGATCTCCCTCTGAAAAGGTTCAGGGCATATCTTTCTTTCAATGCACCCTTTATTTAGGTTTTATGTCCTGATACCTTGAGTATCATGATTCCCTAACCCCAGTAGATATATTTGCTAACGGAAATAAGACAGCCCAAGAATCATGGCTACCTGCATCTATATCCCCTTTTTGTTGGCATTCAAAATGTCCTGGGACCAACCTGGACCATCTGGTGGCTAACCACCTGCAACACACACTCTGAGTTCAGAAGCTCTCCCTTCCACTTGTCTACTTAGAAGCTGGTTTCCTTCCCTACCAAGCTGATCTTTGGAGGGCTATGCTGTAAAAGCACATAGAAGCATATAATTCTCAGGAAACCCTAAAGCACCCCCCATATCAGGCCTTTGAACCAAAATAAATTCTTCAGCTCTTATCCTCATTTCTAAATTCAGTCTACACAACTCAATGAAAATCTCCATATTCGTGGAGAATTATTGTTGAATCAACACCAAACCAGATACCTAATGATTAACTATAACCTCTTGTTAAAATATTCACTGTAATGTTGCCTGGCAATTATGTCTTGTTTAAGACCACTTCTCAGGAAGACTAGTGAAGCAGAACCCATTTAGAATGTGTCTTCTGTAAATAAAAATATATCTAAGCCGGACGTGGTGGCCCACACCTTTAATCCCAGCACTTGGGAGGCAGAG
>NW_008353021.1:64569-80241 GCF_000622305.1 Nannospalax galili
ATATGCAATGAAATTCAGTATTTACATCAGATTTTCTTCCAAAGCAAGGGCAAGGAGTAAGCTCCCTGAGGACAGGCATTGTATATATGGTATATATGTATATATTAGTACTGAGGGCCCATCATGCTGTTTGCCATACTGTTTGTTTGTCACTGCACTGGGTATGTTGACCTACTAGCAGGGAAAGTGCTGAGGTAATGCATATTGATGGTTATGGCCAACATCAAGGTAAATAAGAACTATCTGTAAATGGATTTACTTTCTTACCCATTCCCCAAACTGGTAATTTTAATGCTTGTATGGTCTCTAGAGACACAAAAGCATAGATCTACCAAGTCTGATTCCTTCATGACAAAATATAAGATAATCATTTGCTAAAAATCCAAGTACAGATTAAGATGATAATTAGGAAAAGTAAGGCTTAACCATGACTAGAGAACAATTAATAGCATTGCTTGAACTATACTTATTTGATGTATTTGTGTGTTATGCCCACTTGCACATTAGAAGATTTTTGAATTATACCAGACTAAATAATTCTTGTACTTTTAACTTTTTTATTTATTCATTATTTTTATTTTATGTGTATGCATGTATTGCCTGCATGTAGGTTAAGTGCACCCATGTCATGCAATGCCCACAAAGGTCAGAAGAGGCTGTCATATCCCCTGGGACTGGAGTTACAGACAGTTGTTAGCTGCCATATGGGTGCTGGGATTTGAACCCAGGTCTTCTGCAAGAATAACCAGTGTTCTTAACTGCTGAGCCATCT
Organism: Nannospalax galili; assembly: GCF_000622305.1. Classification (NCBI taxonomy): domain Eukaryota; kingdom Metazoa; phylum Chordata; class Mammalia; order Rodentia; family Spalacidae; genus Nannospalax; species Nannospalax galili. The sequence goes on from NW_008353021.1 coordinate 65,342, forward strand.
CTCCAGCCCCAGTGCTTGTACTTTTAAACATTTCTAACTATAAGAAATTACACTAGTACAGGAAGAGCTGTCATTGAAAGTCCTTTTAACATAAAGGTCATAACTGAGTTTGTTTGTTCTGTATTACATTCATCTGATATTACATATAATTTAATTCAAAAAGTGGGATCATACACATTCTGTTCTTAATGTACTTTTTTCATTTCCTGTTTCTCTGCCTCCTACAGTTTCTTAAATCAGATTAAAACGCTAAGTGATTAGCTAGCAAGTCTATACTGATAACCATTTGCAAATCATTTTCTCTAAATACATTTCAAACCCCTAGTCAAGCCAAGGAACGGAGAGCTGGAGTTCCACTCAGAAATATAGAAAAACTACAACTCAAGCATTATGTTAAAGTTCAAGAGATTGTCAACAAAAAAGCTGAAATTTCTAATACAGGTTAGCCCTGGGTGACTCTGATTGACCTAAACCTTTTACTTACAAGATAAGGAAAAGTCTTATTACCATATCAACTCAGCATTTAGGATGTTGACTACCTGACATCAAGGGTGAGGTTGGGAAGAAAGAAGAACTAAACATTTAAACGCTGTGGTATCTCACCAGTAGACTCCTAGACATGCTGTGGTACACAAGCTCATCAATTATATAAACTCCCACAACGTTCAAAAAAGCAATAAACAAAGAAAAGGTCATCGCATTAACAGCACACCTCAAAGCAAGTCAGAGAGAACAGGTGCCAGTGCCGGGCAACGCTTGGCCAATCTAAGGATGAAAATAACAGGAGAGACGAAGACTGCTGTTGCCTTTAAGTCTTCAAGTGGTAAAGTCCCTCTGATGACTGAATGCCTGCAAAGACAGCATCCCAGATCATCAACCCAGCAGCCCTCTCAACCACAGTTCTCTGCCCCCCAAAGTGTGAGCCCCATTTTGTGGAGTTGGAGGCTTTAAGTTTGGGTTATAGTCTGTGAAACGTTAGCACAGAATCCTGGAGACATAAAAACTAAATCTGTGACCCACAAATCCTCTGTGAGACCTCTTTTGGAAGAAAGCAATTCTTTCTGAACATTCTCCAAAATGAATCTCTATTTTAAGTGACAAAAAACGTTCTCAAGGTTATATCTGTTCTGCCTCCAACCTGGATAAATGAACATGGCATTCGTAGGCTTCAGTTTTGGGAACTAACCTAACTTCACTGCTGAAAGCAGAGGTACAGAAAGAAAACAAGGTGACTGAGAAAGTGATCAAATTGCTCCTTAGTAACACTTGGGAGGGCTTTTATTTACATCTACAATGGTTAGTGCTCCTTGTCAACTTGACAGAATCTACAATCACATATCTGAGGGGGATTTCTTGACTTCATTAATACATGCCCACTGCGGGTGGCACCCTTCCCTGGCTGGGATTCTGGACTACACAAATGGAGAAAGGGAACTGAGTAGCACCATGTCTTCTTTGCTGTCTGATTCCTGATATGACCAGATGCATCAAGCTCTTGCTGCCTTGACATAGTATCATGACAGACCGCAGCCTGCAATTATGACCTGAGTAAACCCTTTCTCTCCTAAGTAGCTTTTCTCAGAGTATTTGTATCACAGCAGCAGGAAAATAAACTAAGACTGAGACAAGACTGCTTCTTAATTACCTGTACATACCTTACTAATTAAAACTAATAGGAATATTTCATTCCCTTATGTCAAGTCTTTCAAAGACACCAAATCCCACCTCCTAATCCTATCCACATAGGCCCAAATTAGTTTAGACACAGCCTTGGGGGGTCTCCTCTCAACAACCCCCAACATATAAGCCATATTTCAGCTGATGCTGTGACATTCAAGCCCCTACTTTATGCTTCACTATTTCTTATCTTTCTGTTGGCCAGGCAAAGTCTCTGCAGTCCTCAAGCTTCCCTTAAGCCTACCTTACCAAGGACACCACACCCTTAGACACTACTCCTTCAGTGAAACAGAGCCACACAATGACTCTGGAGCCAGTTGACTTGGATTTGTATCCTGGCTCAACCATCTAATACTTAATCAGTCTTCTCTATACCTCTGTTTCCTCAGCACTGACATGTATGAAGAAGTAACAACTACAAGTGTTGAGAGCTTTAAACAAGCTAATCTCTTAATCAGATTGCTCTGAGGGACATTCCAAATGCTCAGAAACCATTAGCTATTATCGCTATCACTGTCTCCTGGATCATCACACCACCATCCATCTTCAAGACTTTAGCTAAGGCTCTTTTTGTTATGGACAACTGTCTTTGCTAAATACAACTTCCTCCTGCATGTATCGATTACTTTTTTTTTTGTCCCTCCCCAACACCTGGACACACATCTATGATAGCTCTGATGGTGAATCATAAGGTATATTTGTACGAATCTTCTCCCTGCATGAAAGCCTCTTAAAAATGGAATCATGTCTCATTCATCTTTGTATTCTCCATAGGCACTGGTGCCTGACACATGGGAGATCTAAAAATAAATACTAGCTGAATTAATCAATAAAAGGGAAAAGTTTCTAAAACTTCAACTGAAAACTAGACAATGATCAATCAAATCACATTTAACTGCACTGAGGAAGTTTGCTTATCAGAGAAGCCAAAAGGAAAATTCAAGGGCAAGGCAAAATAAAGGTAAGTCGTTCAATGTGTTTGGAAGGAAGACTGAGTTAAGACCTCAGCTGTTTCTCTTATAAAGCTCTGTGGTCTTGTCCATGTTCTTTAACTCTCCAGAGCCTCTGCTTCATCTTTAGGTAAGCAGATAACATGCACTTTATAAGGTCAATAATAAGTAAGAATATATAAGGAGAGCACTTGGCCTATATGAAAGAACTCATTCCTTGGGGCTAGAGAGAGGGCTCAGCAGTTAAGAGCAATTGCTGCTCTTGCAGAGGACCTGGGTTTAGTGCACGACTACCTGTAGCTCCAGTCCCAGGAGATCTGACACCCTCTTTTTGCCTGCACTGGCACCAAGCATGCACATGGTGCACATACTTACATACAGACAAAACACTCATGCACACAAAATAAAACAAATGTCTTTTTTTTTTTTTTTTTTTTTGGTCTTTTTGAGACAGGGTCTCCCTGTAGCCCCAGCTGTCCTGGAACTCACTATGTAGACCATGCTGGCCTTGAACTCACAGAGATCCACCTGCCTCTGCCCTCCCGAGTGCTGGGATTAAAGGCGTGCGCCACCACACCCGACATAAATGTCTTTTTTTAAGTATTCATAAATGTATGTCCTTTATATTTTTATCAGCAATTGTTTTGTAAATTTAACTATTAATTCATAGATTGTCAATCTAAATTTGGATTTCCTAGAATATATCACATATCATTACCATCATGGTGGTAAAGTTTTTCAGGGTTTTTTTTATTTGTTTTACTTCTTGTCCTATTTCAATGTTCTTAACACCCAGACGTACATAACCTACCCACTGCCTACAAAAAGACCAAATTCAGATTTGTATACTACTGAGAGGTATCTTTGCTTTAATTCAGCTTCTGCATGTTTCTTCTGCCCAAACTGCTAATTTCAATATTAAAATGTGTAAGGAAGATTAGTAGTCCTTATCTGAGTCCCAAGACCCCAGGCTTTGACTTAGCCCCAAGAATCCTAATTAATATATGCTTTAACACTGCATCACAAATAAACTGATCAACTCCACATACTTAGGGAAGAGAGAGGGGTAACCAAAAGAAGATGATAAATTTAAAGGCCTGGTGGGGTAGCTCAGTTGTCAGTGTTTGTCACACATGTGGAAGCCTTGGTCTAAGCCCCAGCGCTTTGGGTAGAGAAAAAGAAGACACTGTAAGCAAGCCTAGTCTCTTTTGTTAATTGGATTAGATTAACTTGACCCTGATAGTGGAAATCTTTCACGCTCACTTGATTAAAAAATGTATTCATCATTTTTCCTGCCAATCAAACTGGAGACTTGTACATAAATGTCAAGATTACCAGATGATCCTACATTTTCCTATAGAAAGAGCATAAATTACTCATGAACTCCAAACAAGGGTCTAGGTTTGGCAGGGAAGTTAAAAGGGGGGAACGCAGTGAGGAATGACAGCTTGTGATTTCACAAATCCAGAGCACTGACACTTTATCCCAAGTCATTTATCTCCAACCAGTTTATCCCTGAGCATTACTCTGTTCTTGGCAGAAGAATAAAGAGAGCAAGCAGAATACTGTGCCCATGTCACTATTCATAGGCAGAGACAATGCATTAAATCTACCCCAAAGCTCAAGATCCACTGGGCATGTTTGAAACATCATTAGATGTCCAACTGTTTTTCAGCCCTAATTTTAGTACAGCTTCATGAGTGGAGGAATAGGAACCAAAAAAAAAAAAAAAAACTGAAACTGCCTAGAGAGCATTGATTACTTCATAGAACTGTGTAGCATCAGACACTCTATGCAATCAAGATACAGGTGTCATTAAAATTGGAAAATATAGAGTGTGTGTCCTGGATAGGACTCCTATAATAAACCTCACTCACCCAGGGCTCAGGGATCATTTCAGGGAGAGAGGGGTAGAAAGCCTGTAAGAGCCAGGGCTGGTGGGTGACCACAAGGAGAAGAGATTTCCAGGCTCCTAGGACCTTGCTCATATGAATTTACAGCAACGGTGAGAGCATACACAAGACCCATGCAAATTCAAATGATACAAAACCCAGCATAGATCTGAGGAATTGGCAGGAGGCCCCAACAATAGGGGAGGAACTATTGGCAGCTGATCACTGCTGGGTGAGGAAGAGCTGGTCTTTTTAAGGAAGTGACATTGGATAGGCTGAGCAGGCTCCAGTAGATGAACGCACACCAAGGCACATCTGGAGACACAAACTTGTCTCTATAGGCCTTAAGATATACGACAGTATGCATGAAATTTGGTGAGGGCTCTATTAGGGTATAAATAGAGGAAGGGGTCTAAATATGATTAAGATATGTTGTATGAAATGCACAAAACTTCAGTAAAATATATATACTGAAAAACAATTAGAAAACAAGGCTGGAGAGATAGCTCAGTGGTTAAGAGCACTGATTGCTCTTGCAGAAGACTGGGTTCAGTTCCCAGAACCCACATGGTGCTAACAACTGTCTGAAACTCCACTTCCATGGGATCTGACACCCTCTTCTGGCCTCCAAGGGCACTGCATGTCACAGATGCACTTACATGCAAGCAAAACACTCATACACATAAAATAAAAATAAATTAACTTTTTTAGTTAGAAAATGTACAGTTCTCTGTCGGATGAAAAAAATGCCTTGTTTTTGTCAGATTCCAAGCCCGGGGGACTAACAGGCATGATTGATGGGCTGATAGCTGCATTTGATTCATTGAATGAATGAAGAAAAGGAAAAACACATTTGCAAAAGTGCCTATTTAGAACTACAGTACTGTGGCCAGCAACAAATATCTCTAGTACAGAATCTGAGTCCAAAGATATGTGCCTTTATTTAAAGCACAACATATAAAAGAGTTGGTGTATCAATACTACATTCTGGAATTTAATCAAACTAAAAAAGAACAGTTGTTCTGTCTTAAAGAAAAAAAGGAGTACGTAACATTTTTAATATATGGATGGCTGGGTAGAGTAAATGACTGTCGCACAGAAGGTTTATCTGTAAACACTGCAGCAAGTCTGGGGTTTTTAACCACAATAAATGGCTGGTTTCAATCAGATGCTGCTAGCAGGAAATCCATGGCCCATAGGAGCAATTACCCATCTCTTGACTGAAGCACAGGGCAATTACAAGCTACACTCAGGATACCAGAGCACTCGACTGCATGGTGCTAATGGAACTGGGACAAGAAACAGCAGTTTATGGCTTCCCTTCTCAGCTTCATCCATTCCCCAATCTCTGTCATATTCCTCTTATCACATAGGACAGCAGCTTAGACAGAGAAATTGTGTCCATAAAAGCATTATCATCTTTAACCAAAACACAAACGTAAGGGTTTTCTCTGCCCTGCACCCTGCCACAACACTTCAAAATTATTATACTCACCCTGATTTTGTTAACTGTATTGTGCCATGATCAGTGGTTGGCCATTTGACTTCTTACCAGAGTCTTCTGTTGATATATGGTACTCATTTTTGTTACTAAATCAATTAGCCAAATTAGCATACCTAATCTTAAGGAAGTGAAGAGAAGCCTGTCAGGGAAACAAATTAGAAAATATTCTCTTAGGTCACTGTGAAAAAATAGCCCAAAAGTGTATCTTTAGAGAGTTAAGATTAAAGAAAGAAAAATTAGAAAATATTAAATGTTCTGTCAAGTAATTACATTTGTGCTAAATGCCGCATCTCACTGAAGTCTCACAGTAACCACAAAGTGAATACTGTTATCCTCACTAAAGGATTGAAGTAACAGACACAGGGTGAGTAAGTTTCTTGAGACATCACAGTTAAATGTGCTATGGATTCAAGATTTGACTTGCGTCCTAGCTCATCACCATTATATCATCCTGCCCCTGTTATTCAGTAATTCTGTGAGTCATACCCATTATGAATAACTGCCAAAGCTACTATATCAACTTCTCATGAAAGACATTAACAATCAAGGCCAAGAGCATTTGTCATTCAGTGTTGACAGGACCACAGAATCGCCCATCACAGTATTTTAGGAAACCAATAATCTTCAGCTCATGTATGTGTGTGAGTGTGTGTGTGTGTGTGTGTGTGTTTCCTTGTCTGTGATAGGATCTCATTATATAGGCTGAGCTATGTAATCTTCCTGCTTCAGTCTCCCAAATATTGGGTTGAAGGTGTGTGCCACCATGCCCAGTCCAGTCTTTCATTTTTATGCCAGCTCCACTTTAGCATATGGTCTTGATATGGTGTTTGATCTATTAGTAGGCATTCAATAAATATTATAATTTAAAGCATCACATATATAAGTAGAGCCTAGACACATCTGTTAGACCCAGACAAGCCAGTTTTCAGTTTGTGGCACTACCACTTACTAGTTATATGCCTCAAATATGTTATCTAACTCTCCAGATCTTATTACCTTATCTGTAAAATAAGGATAGTAAGACCAACTTTGCAAGGCTATTATGAGAATAAAATAAGATGATATCTAGTATTAAGAGGTAACTGACCTTTCAGAAATACCAGACCTACTAACAATAAAAAAAAAGATTAATTTTGTTTAAAACTACTTGAATCTCTGAAGATCAAAAGAAATTCAAGGAATGTTCCTAAGAAGGAAGATTGAAATTAGAAATTAAAGTGCAGGGAGAATCGTGGGACTAGAATGATGAAGAGTGAACAAACTCCACATCCCAGGGAGGAAAGATAACATTAAATAACAAGAGAAATCGAAAAACCATCTCAGATCTTGAACTGAGATAGAGAAATGAAAAGAAGCTCCCTTGGGGAGTGGGTCATAGGTTGAGAAATCTATCATGTCATGTGACTAAGGGAATGAAAACCTAAAAGAAAAATAATCTGTTTCTTACCTCTAGGTCTTATATCAGGCTAACAAGATTGAATCTTTGTTCACATCCAATTGGAAAACTCCTTAGAGACCATAATAATATATACCATAAACTGTGGACTTGATTTTAATATAACTGATCCTCTCCAGAATACTGGTGTCTTAGTGTTTCCTGGGGCATGGAACACAGGTCCAGCTCCATATTACAGGGAGCATCGAGCAACGGATCTGTCTCAAAGGAAGTGTTCAGTGTGTGTTAATTCTCACCTTTTCCCTAAGAAAGAAAAAAAAAAAAAAACCTTGCTTTTCCAAATGCACTTTAGGGTCCTGTCTACATAGAAATCAACCATTTCTGCCTCTCAATGACCAAGTTTCTGCTGGGCAGAGTGAAAGCAGTAAGGTGCCTAATTCAGTCTCCAAAGTATATCAGAGACTGAGAGCCCACTTTTCTCTTTCTATATATTCATTTCTTCTTAATCCTCGAAGTTAGAAAGAACAGAAGATGTTTTTTAGTCAAATCTGAGCAGAAGTCAAATCTTCACACAGTTGGTTAGTCCTGTCAGCTCCCACCACAGGTGTTGGCATGGGCCTCTTCAGAGATCTAATAAAGGTGATTGTAAACAAACCAAAATGATTATAACTGAGTCATGAAAGAATTGATGGACTGTACTTCACAGAATTTACAGAAATAGACAAGATTCTGCATTGCAAGAAACCCAGAATTATTAGGTGCATAATAATGGTTAATAACTGTCTTTCAAACTCTTTTTCTCTTTCCTATCTTTCCTTTCCCATAGTTTATGATTCAAGATATAAGCTTAAGGGTTAAAAGGATGGTACCATGCCATTTTGTAGTAATGAGTTGTTACCGATGCCTAAATTCCAAGTCCACCATGGAAGATCCCTGTCTTGCCAAGGACCCCTAGGTCTATTACCTGAAAGATGTATGTTACAGATCAAAAGTGTTTCATCATAAAAGGTGAATGAATGCAGATTTTATGCAAATCTGATGACACTCATTCCAATATGTATAAATTGATACTTCAGAGAAAACACAAGATCTTTAAGACTGTAGTTGCTGAAATAGTTTTAAATTGATAGGAGTCCCTGAGATACTGAAAAGTAAACAAATAGAAACACATTCTAATAGATTTTAAAAGGTCAACTACTTTTGAGGACACTAGATATTCAAAAGTGTGATGTTAACCTCATTTTCATGACAAAATGTTCTCATTATTCACCCTTGCCTCACAGATGTTCTCTTTTCCTGCGCTATTCCTTTACGAAGTGTGTGCGCTACACTTTCATTCTGGTCTCCTTCGCCTCCTGGTTTCAACAACCCTTCCCATCACCCTCCAAAAAAAGGAGCCACAAAATTAAGAAAAAATATCCAGCTGAAAGGGCAAGGTTTTCTAAAAGAGTGGGAAATGAATTATTTTAGACCAAAAGCAATTATATTTTGAAGGCAGAAGCAGACATTTTCTGGCACAACTGTCAAGATGTTACAAAAAGATTAAAGGAGGACTTTTTGTCATTTAAAATCTGTTTCTGGTTCGCAAAAAAAAAAAAGTGTGCTGTTCAGTTTGTGATTTTTAATAAGATTTCTCAATAGACTCGCTGCTTTAAAAAAAAAAAGTGTGAGAAAGAAAGAAGCAAAAAATCGAAGGCCACGCAGCAGATACCCTCACGACTTTGATACTGTATCATTCATTTTCACCATTCTGGTGGATTTAGACAAGATTTTTGTGGGAGGTTATACCCTACACAATAACCTGTCAACAAAATATACTTTTTGCAGAGACTTTTCAGGATTTAGGCTTCTACTAAGGTTAAAGTAGAAACACCAGATTAATTCCTTTTCAAAACTCTGTGAACTTTTGCTCAAGCAGGCAAAGGCTGGTATTTTCCACTGTCAACAGCATGCCAACCTCTCCCTCATCCAGCCTTAAATGGCTAGATGCTATTTTGTGCCCATTCTTTGTAATATTAGCTCCTTCCGGTCTCCATTTAGAATTTCAGATCAAGCCTCTACCTGGAAGACACACACGGGTATTGCAAAGACCTGACAAAGTATGCCCACTCAAAGTAGAGGTGATTTCCAGAATACTCTCTCTGCCCTCTCCCTACCTTTGGGACATGAAATCTACTTTGTAGAGTATTCAGAGTCCTAATTTTCTCCATGGAAACAGCACTCTCTAAGGCTCTTCCACCTTTCCTTCTCTCCTTCACCTCACTTTTCACTTCCTTCTATTGTTATAGTTCAACACGTTCATTTCAAGGCTTCTCTTCTTCACCCCTCCCAGAAATCCCTTTCTCTGGGTGAGAATGGCAGGTCACAGTCTTAGCTCAAATGGGTCTTAACCAATTCAGAAATAAAACACTGCAGGCAGAAGGGAGGTTTGTGGATTCTCTCCTGTCATTTTGTCTCCAGAGTCCAAGGACTTCTTTCTGACTTCAGTGGGGCAAGTCTAGGGGCTGTGGATGGCCACATAAAATAAGTATGTGAGCTGACACCTTCATTCAAATATTTTATAATCCTTTAAAAGAAATGAAATGTTTACAGCCAGGCATGGTAGCACACGCCTTTGATCCCAGCACTAGGGAGGCAGATGCAGACGGATCTCTGTGAGTTTGAGGTCAGCCTGGTCTACATAGTGAGTTGCAGGCCAGCTAGGGCTACAGGGAAACCCTGTCTCAAAAGGACCAAAAAGAAAAGAAAGAAGCTGTTTACTTGGGAAACAATTAAAGGATGCTCTAAACAATTAAAGGAAACAAAGGACATGTTAGGATGGTAATCAAGGAAGTACTAGAGGCACTTACAATTAAGATCTTCTAGGAAACAGAGGAAATGTTCCCACTTAACCTGGTCCTTACATTCACTCTTCGTTCATTGAACTCATTCAGTTATCAAGTTGCCCACGGTAATTGCACCAAGAAAGAACCAAGTTCTTCGATTTCCTCTTATGACTGATAATAGTAATGACTTATTTTTCTTTAGTTTCACTTGAAACCCTATCAAAAGTATCATATGTGATGCATCATTTCATTTAGGCTATATCTCAGATTCCTATAAAATATGTACACACCTGATTATTGCCTTAACTTCTTTTCCACTTCAAAAAAAAAAACACTCTGAAAATCAATCATTTAGCATCCATTCTGGCAAATTAATTTTTTAATTATTTAATAACCACATGTTTAGAAGAAACATTTCATTACAGCATTAATATATTCAATAAGTTTCCAGAGCAAAGATGCATCTCTTTCAAAATCGGCTGTAAATTTTTAGGTTCACAGTTGAATTAATACTGTTATACAATACTGAACTCAGTATAAACCCTGTAAGACATAAAATTGAATGAGGTTTTAATCTTTAAAAAAAAGATCTCCATTTCTGCCAGGCATGGTGGCGCACACCTTTAATCCCAACACTCAGGAGGCAGAGGCAGGCGGATCTCTGTGAGTTCACGGCCAGCCTGGTCTACATAGTGAGTTCCAGGACAGCTGGAGCTACAAGGAGACCGTGTCTCAAAAAGACCAAAAAAAAATCTCCATTTCTTTTAAAAATACACTGTTTCATATAGAAAAACTCATTTGTAATGCAACTAACGCTTAGATGTTTGCACGTGTCTCTAATCTCTATGCATCTGATTATTACCAGTCACAGTCAGTTACTTTCTGAGATCCTTGGCACCTGAGCATGGATATAAAGTCATCAGGTAGATTTCAATGGTAATGTTTTTCACCTCTACTAATTAACATGAAGAAAATTTTTATGCTTCTTCCTCAAATACTCAAATATAATTCATTTATCATTAAATGTTATTTTTATTAAATGTTCATACAGAACATCCCAAACAATCTTATTCATCTATATACCCACTTCCCAAATGGCACCCTCCCATAGCCTCTCCCCCACCCCGCCACTGGAGCCCATACTTTGTCATCCCTGTTACTGTCCACTGTGTTGTCTGCAGCCCCAGCCGTTCTCCAGTGCTTGTCCATCCACTGAATCTAGTCAGCCTATCTAGAGATACTTGTTTTCAGAAGATCAGCTCTTCCTCATCTAGCAGCAATCAGTTGTCAATATTCCTTTAGATAAGACTGGGATCTGTCCCGCTTCTACACTAGGTTACTGTCTGGGAGTCTCTTGGGCCACCCTGGCCAACAACTCAAAGGAAGGTATCTCCTACCTGGCATTATTTCTTGTTATGTTATTTCTTGTTATAGACTCTTAAAGAATTATATTGCTCCCTTAAATCTTTGGTTATACTTTCCTTTTGGGTGTTTAAGACCAGACAGTTGGCCCAAATAAACCAATTTACTTTACTCTTTGGGTCATTTGAGGATCTGTTCCTCAGGGGTCACATAGGCTTGGGAGGAGCCCCTGGCTCCTTTCTTTTACCAGTTCCATCTATGTGAAGAAAAGTCAAAGGTCCTACTCAATCATGGCTGGCTTCACTTGGAAGCATGGTGGAAATGTTTCCTCTGTGTTGATCCTCCTCTTTGTAGAATGGACACTGGTTCAAGTCCATTTTGTGGGGTCTCCATGGCCTCCTTGATCAAGAGGACAGGTGACTCACCACAGTTACAGGACATTTTGAGAGATCGTTATAGTCCCCTGGAACTTAGTAGACTTTGGAGGGCAAGGAGCAAAAATTGTCCTTTAAGTCCCTCTGACCAGATTAGTATAGGCCCCAAAGTATGGCTGTTAAAACATCCAAGAAGGTTAGTTCCACTAGTCTGGTACTTTAATTACCATGTGTTATATAGATAAAGCTTGGGCAAAGACCAAATGTTCTCAGATAAAACCTTGCCTATACATTTATTATGTTCCTTGAGCTAGTTGTATGTATAATTTGTCAGTAGGTTGTTCAATTAATATGGCTCACTCTGGTTTTTTTTAAATTAGCTAGGCATTATTTATCTCTCGCATTGTCTAACCCTTCCACTGTGGTTTCCCCATTTAAAGTGCCCCCATTTCTCCCATTTCTCCCTTAATAATACCTTTCTCCTATGGTCCCACCTCTCTTGAGCTCCTTCTTTCCCTTTATCCCCAAGGTTCCTTGTATAACCCTCCCTCCCTTCTCCCCTTAAAATAACCTCATTTTTATCTATATCCCCCTTATTAACACCTGTTTCTTATTGTTCTCTTTCGGATTCTTTTCCTTTTCATTTTCCTGGTCCCTGTAGTTACGTCTGGATACTCACTTATAGGTGCTAGGATCCACATAAGAGGGAGAACATATGTCTTTTTTTTATTGAGTCTGTGTTATTTCACTTTGTGTAACAGTTTCTAGTTCCATCCATTTACCTGCAAATTTCATGATTTCATCTTTCTTTACTGCTGAACTCCATCATATAACTCCATCATATAAATGAACCACATTTTCATTATCCACTCATCAATTGAGGGATACTTAAGTTGCTTCTATCTCTTAGCTATTGTGAAAAGAGCAGCAACAAACACAGATGTACATGGATGTATTCATCTCTGCAATAGGATGAGTTCTTTGGGTCTATGCCAAGGAGTGGTATAACTTGGTCAAATGGTAAGTTCATTTTTAGTTTAAGAGTTCTCCATACTGCTTTCCATAAGGGTTGAACAAGTCTACAATCCCACCAGCAGTGGATGAACATTCCCCTTTCCCCACATCCTCTCCAACATTTGGTATCATTTGTTCTCTTGATCTTAGCCAGTCTGACTGGAATAAGATGAAATTTCATTGTTTTTTATTATTTTTATTTTATGTGTATGTGTGTATTGCCTCCATGTAGGTAAGTACATCCATGCCATGCAATGCCCACAAAAGACAGAAGAGACTGTCAAATCCCCTGGAACTGGAATTATGGACAGTTGTTGCCGCAAGCCACGACTCCGTCCAGCAGAGCCGAGGAAAGACGACACAGACACCAAGGTGAGGTTCAGGCTTCTTCTTCTTTATTACGCACTTCAGTCCTTATATAGTTTGTTCCCAACAGCCCTCCTCCCAGCCAGGACCAATCAGGGCACACACACACATGCAGCAGGCAGGCAGAGTGGCAGCTCATTGGGCCACGTAGCAGGGTCATGCTTGATGATGTCTCTGATCAGGCAGGCAGCACATGATCGGGCTCCTTGCTTGGCAAGTTGGAGTAAACAAGCGAGGGTCACCAGGCTTGGCAGCTAGCCAAGGGTTGGAGTCACGAGACTTGGCAGCCAGCCAAGGCGCCATCTTTGGCTGACTAGGCCATACTCGCTTCCCACAAGTTGTTAGCTCCCATGTGGGTGCTGGGATTTGATCCTGGATCTTTTGCAAGAACAGTCAGTGTTCTTAACCTCTGAGACATCTCTCCAGCCCCCATAAGATGAAATCTTCAAGTGGTTTTAGGCAAATTAAAATTTTTAACATGAAAGTTGTCTTATAGCATATATTCCCCAAATGGAAAACCTAAAATCTAAAGAAGGTTATTTGGTAGTAAGTAAATACAATGATGCTTCCAGGAATTTAAGATTAGAAATCTTTAGTTCCTCATTTAGCTCAACTTTATGTTTTTGGTTGATCTTCTCTACCCATTAGTGACAGGAGAAGTAAACGATGATAAAACTTAAGTCAGCATTTATTCATTGCTGGAATGTGTCTTTTTAAAAGAAAGTTACTGGGGTTGGGGATTTAGCTCAGTGGTAGAACACTTGCCTAGCAAGTTTGGTTTGGTCCTCAGTTCCAAAAATAGAAAGTTAGCACCAGTTCCTTATATACAAGTATGCTGTACACCACTCATCAAAGAAGTTTTTGAAACAGATGGAGGCTATTAAAGAGTTTCACAACTGGTCACACACAGAGAATATATGTCTGGAAGATGCCCAGACCCAAGTGACACATCTACAGTGGAACCTCTACAACCTAAGGTTCATGGAACATAATGGAACAGGGGGTAGAGAGAATACTAATAATATATCCATCAACTCTCATCAGCAAAGCTTCCTTATACAACAGACTGAGATGCACACAGAAGGTCACAACTGGCCAAGTTTTAGAGAATAAGATACTGCAGAGTGTGTGTCCCTGGACAAGACTGTAAGAGCCAGGGTTGGTGCATGAACATAAGAACACAGAGGTTTCCTGGAAACTTGCTCATTTGAATTTGCAACAATGTGTCAGCATGCACAACACCCATGCAAACCCAGGCAGACAAAAATTAAGCATAGAATTTGGGAAATGGGCAGAAGGACCCAACCTTAGCTGAGGAGCTAGTAGCAACTGATTACTGACGAGTGAGGTGGAGTAGATATTTAAGGGAGTGACTCTAGATAGACTGACTAGACTCCAGTGGATGAACTTGCACCAAGGGACATCTAGGTACAAATGCTTAACCAGATAGGACTTAACATATATCACAGAATACATGAAACTTTGGGGGGGGGCATTATGGAGGGGTTGTGGATGGCGGAGGCAGTCTAAATTTCATTAA
>NW_008353021.1:80477-85246 GCF_000622305.1 Nannospalax galili
ATAAAACCATTAAGTTTAAAACTAAATAAAAGTTTGCAGGGAAAGAGATTTAAAGTAATATAATTTTCTTGAAATTTTAGCCTGCTTTATATTTCCTGAAATCGCATGGCAAAATAAAAAGAAGGAAAAGGAGAAGACCGAGGTGAAGCAGAGGAAGCATTGTATAAAGAACAACTACTTCACACAATGTGTCAGACCCTCACCTGGATTTTCCCTATGTGTTATCTTATTTAATCCTCATAACAAATACCACCAGACAGGGTTTTTATGATCTTTGTTCTACAGATGAAGCACTCACTCTAAGATGGAAATGATAAGGTAACTCAGTCAGTGTTTTGAACTGAATGTTTGTGATGCCCTTTCCCAAATTCACACATTGAAATCATAACCGTGAAAATATAACTGTATTAAGAGAAAGCGTCTTTGGAAAGTGATTAGGCTATGGCCGGAGAGCCTTCATAAATGTGACCTGTACCCTTCTTAGGAGAGACATGAGGGGCTAAAGGTGTGACTCAGTGCACTTACTTGCACAGCATTTATGAGATTCTGGGTTCAATTCCCAGGATGAGAGGAGAGCGAGAGCAAGAAAGTATTCTTCTCTCTTCTCAGTTTCTATTTCCCACCACTTGAAGATACAATGGGTAGGTATCATCATCTGCAAATGAGGAACCTCACCCTCCAGAAACACCAGATCTGCCAACACCTAGATCTCAGACTTCCCAACCTCCAGAACTTTGAGAAATAGATTTATGATGTCTAAATTACCCAGGCCACAGCTCAAAGTGCCTAATAAGTCCAGAACCAGAATCTGACATCAGTTCCAATTCAGCCACTTCCTTCCACTGCAGCGCAAGACCAATAGTCCCTGGTGTGTCCTTCCAGAGCACTCACACCCAACACAGGTCAGGTGCCAAGTGGACAGACTTCCCATGCATAACTCCGAGGCTCAGCTTACCAAAAGACACAATGAACACACGGGAATGTACCTGTTTTGTTTTGTTTTTTTCCCTCCCCTCTCATTACCTCTGAGGTACAATTGCACATCCACAGGCAGCAGCGCAACCACCTACAGCATCGAAAAGAGTGAAAGCCTAAGCCACCGAGGTCGACAGAGATCAGGAGGGAGAGCCTGGGATCATCAATCAATCTCCAGTTCGGCGTGAACCTCCGGAAGACCCAGCCACCGTGTGGAGGGTAGAATTCTCCACTCCAGCTCTCTTCCTTCAGAAGTCTGACCACAACAATCAAGCGATCATAATTCCCCAGGGCAAACCTACCTGCTCAGTTTATCTAATTGAGAGGAAAGGGTGACAAAGGTATAAACAAAAGGGAAAAATGTGCTCAGAGTATTTTGTATTTGTCAATGTGCAGTTGGCACTGGAGTGACCCATGGTATTGAAATGGGACTGGCTGGGGGGCACGAGGGCTGCTGTGAAGAAAGGAGAAGGAGGAGGATGAAAGTGAGACAGACAAGGCAGAGTTTTTCCCTTTTGAATTTCAACCTGTTGGATAAAAACAATAGCAAATGAGGCACTGAATATGCATGAGGCAGGGAAGGTATTTTAAGTTTTTCAGGAGACAGCTCGCTGAACGGAATTGCTAATTATGTCTCACATTGCTCCGTCCAATTCAGTTAGCTTGATTACGGCTGAGTTGTCAACTCCCCTGCACTTGAGGTTCCACAGTTGCAGCCGTTCTGGGGCTTAATACTAAATTAGAATTACATTTTTTTCCAAAAAAAAAAAAAATGTTTTCCCTCACTGAAGTGCTAGCTTTACCCATTGTGACAATATAACCTTTCTCAACAAAAATAAAATTCAAGCCGCCAAGGGTTCAGATTCAAGGGTTTTTGGAGTTGGTGAAACGTCAGGAATGTAATCGCAGCTGTGACAATTGCAAATTAAGATTGAACAATGAGCCAAATTAAAAGGGTGAGAAGAGCAGAGCGCCATATGGAATAACTCGCTGCTACCCCCACAGGAGAGCTTTGATTCCTCTGGATAAAGAGGATTAGCCAACTGAGGAATGGGCTGAAGGGAGCCCAGAATCTCACTAACCCCAACCACTGCCTCCATCAAGGCAGTTCCAGTCCCCTTCTTGTTACTTAATTTCTTCACTTTTAAAATAGAACTTCACTCTAGCAATGGTGCTGATTCAAGAGAGAGATGAATAAAACAGAGCCTTCCAGGGACACTTATATCAGGTCTAGGCCCATCCAGCTGTGTTGGACTTTCCATTGCTGTTAAAAAAATACCTGAGAAAACAGCTTTAAGGGGAGGATTTCTTTAGCATACAGAGTCAGAGGTTTTAATCCGTTATGGTGGGGAGGCTGTGATAGAGCAGCGCAGTACATCTCATGGTAGACAGGAGGCAGAGAATGGAGGAAAGGCAGAGGATAAAGGCTCAGCCTCAGTGACCGACTTCCACCTCCAAGGCCCTCTCTCCTACTTCTTACCACCTTCTAGTGAAAATATCAAATTATGAATTCATTGAGGAATTAGTACACTGATTGACTCAGAAGCCTTGAAATGCAATCATTTCCCAAATCTCTATCAGCTGGCAAAGGCCCTAAATACATGAGCCTAGGAGATACATTTTAAGAGTTTTGGAAGAATTCACCCTAAATGTGGAGGGAATACAGCATGATAGACTCCATCAAATACATATTATTAGAGCAAGTTCAATGGTGCCCTTTGTCAAACCCATTCCATTGTTGGCAAGCCTCTGATGAACTCACAAAGAGCAATGGAAGGTAGAGAGAGGTGTGGACACAAGCCTTTCTGCCTGGATCCCTCTAACACCACGGCGCCAGAGGGAATGCAGCATGGCTCCTACCTTTCTGTAGAAAGATGCACTGCTTTAGAGACACAAAGATGCAGAGCACTGGTCCAAGGCAGGGATGCAGTCCGAGGTGCCTCCAGTGGCAGCTCTGCTGTGCTGGAGTACACTGACTAGGAGGCAAAGCTTGGCAGCTGGAGACCACCACAGGTTCAATGGATCTTACCTGAGAACATTTGTGAAGCAGCTCCTGGAAATACAGAAAATTATCAGGGAACAAGGGTAAAATATTTCCCTTTCATATAATTTTACTGAATTTTTGTGTGTTCCATACAAAACATATTAATCATCTTTATACATCCTCCCCCATTCACACCCTCCCATAGACCCCCCCAACCAGATTGCCTGCTGTCATACGTGTTAAGGCCTATCCAGTCAAGTTAGTGTACCCATATGTCCCTCAGTACAAGATCATCCACTGGGGTCTAGTCAGCCTATCTAGAGTCACTCCCCTAAAGAAGATCAACTCTCCCTCACCTGGCAATAATCAGTTGCCAATAGTTCTGGTAAGGTTGGGGCCCGCTGCCCATTTCCCCAGTTCTGTGCTGGGTTTTTGTCTGCTTGAGTTTGCATGGGTCTTGTGCATGCTGACATCATTGCTGTAAGTTCATATGAGCAAGGTTCTAGGAGCCTGTAAGAATCTGTTTTCATAAAGTCATGCATTTCCTCCCCTGACTCTTACAATCTTTCCATGCCCTCTTCTGCAGCGGTCCTTGAGCCCTGAGTGGGTGAAGTTTAACACAGGAGTCCTGTCCAAGGACCCACACTCTGCAGACTCTATTCTCTATGCTTTGGTCATTTGTGGCCTTTTGTGTTCATTGTCTTCTGTTGCATGAGGGAGCTTTGTTTATGAGAGTTGAGAGATGAATTAGCGTTCTCTCTACCCCTTGTTCCACTACATTCCATGAGCCTTAGGTGTAGAGCCTTCCACTGTAGGTGTGTCACTTATGTTGGGCATTTCACGGACACTTAGTCTCTGTGTGGGACCAGTTATGGAACTCTGTAAGAGTCTCCATCTATTGCAAAAGAAGCTTCTTTGATGAGTGGTGACTGGAGTGAGCCTTAGGTGTAGAGCCTTCCACTGTAGGTGTGTCACTTATGTCGGGCATTTCACGGACACTTAGTCTCTGTGTGGGACCAGTTATGGAACTCTAAGAGTCTCCATCTATTGCAAAAGAAGCTTCTTTGATGAGTGGTGACTGGCATACATGTCTGTAAACGTAAGGGTCCATATTTAGCATATAGTGAAAAACTATATTTGTCTAGGGCTGTGACAGCCTTAGGGTTTTCTCTAAGATCTATGAGCTCTCCAGTCATGTGTATTTGGCTATGTTTACAGTACCACACATGAGTTCCCTCCCTGCGAGTAGGCTTTAAGTCCAATTAGGCAGCTGTTGCTTACCACCAATATAAAAATGCTATTACTGCACCAATATCATTTGCTCTGCCAGTCATTGATATGGTTATTAGGCCTTAAAGCTGGGGTTGAACCATCGGTTGATGTTCTCCCTTAGCAGCTTGCATAGTGTCCTCCAAAACTGTGAGAGCTGGTCTTCAAGGAGGAGGCTTCTGGGTCAGTTCCAGCTCCATTGCTCCAAGTCCCATGCCCAAACTATGCCCTGACTTCAGCAATGGAGTCTTACCTTCAAGTTCTGGAAGATAATCAGGGCTATAACAAAAGCCTGTGTAGTTTTTGGAGTCTCTTGAACTACCCTAGCCAACAACTCAAAGGGAGGTTTCTCCTATCTGGCACTATTTTTGTTATAAAGCCTTCAGCTATAGACATAAACTCATATAGAGATATTGTATGTGTAACTTTTCAGTAAGCTCTTGAACTAAAATATTTCTCTCTGGGTTTTCATGCCAGGTAAATGCTATTTATCCTCTCTTCTCTCTCTCTCTCTCTCTCTCTCTCTCTCTCTCTCTCTCTC
>NW_008353021.1:85297-89813 GCF_000622305.1 Nannospalax galili
CCCCCTCTCCTTCCTTCCTTCCTTCCTTCCTTCCCCCCACTTCCTGTGTCTAACCCTCCCTCCTTCCTCCCTAGTTAAGGAACCCCATTTCCCCCTTGATAATACCTGTCTCCTATGGTTCCCCCTCTCTTGAGCTCCTTCTTCCCCTTTAGCCCTACATTTCCTTGTATAACCTTCCTTCTTCCCCTCCCAGTTGAATACCCTCATTTTGTTATTATGGTAGAGTTGGAAATCTATGACTATAATGTAAGAAACCCACACTATCCTGATGAGGAGCTATGGGAAGAGATCCAAGCCATCCTTGCCTAGAGACCCAGACAATTGCTGAGATTGTAACAGACAGGAATCTGATCACATGTACACCACAGAGGTGAACCCACATTACATGAACAGTGATGAACCAACCCAGCTGAGCTCTGCCCAAAACACAAATGTTTAAGTCAATAAATGTTGGCTGATTTAAGCTACTGTGCTTTGGGGTGGAACAGTGCACAGTACTAGATAACTTATACAACCATTACTAACATACTACATTTATTCCCCGTATCCCCTACTTTCAAGATGGGGAGAAATGGAGTTTTTAAAGTAATCTTAATTGTTTTCAAGCAATGTCTAAGGCTGACCTTAATCAGTGGCACTAGTGCAGTAACAATCATCTTTCATTCTAAAATTAAAGTTTTAGCTACAGTGCATCGTTCTGCCTGAGCAGAATAGTCTCCAATAGCAACAGCATCTATGCCCACATCTGTCTTCCCTGAATAGTATCAGAAGAGTGTTATGCACATGCACATCAGCTTCGGAAACACAACCCCAGAATGAGCTTGGGGTTCAGGATCACTGCATTATGCACACTTGGTTATTCATTCTACAGAGCTGCTAGCAACTGATCCCAAATATCCCCAACAGGAAAAGAGAAGATAAAAATTCACATCTACAAATAAAGCAGTGAAGTTACAGAGCAAATGGGAGAGATGTCAGCTGCAAACAGCATAGCAAACAAACATTCAAAGTTATTGGTGCACACCACTTTCCAGTTTGGTGGGCAGCTCTACTAGGCCACCTGCTAGACCATAAACAGAAGATGTCTTGAGAACTACGCAGGATCATTTTCTTCTTTTGAAACCTAAATGAATGGAAGTTGGAGGGTGCCATTGTTTAGTCTGAGATACTCCTTATTTATGTTTCTCATCTTGTCCTTGTTGGTCCTAAACTCAAGTATCCTGTTGGGGCAGAGACTATTTCTTAAATAGAATCTTCCTCCTGATTGAATCTTCTGTGTCCTTACACATCTCCATTGCTTCAGCTCTGCTAAATCTGGGTTAGTTCTATCTGAATTTACAATCCAATTTGAACTTTCAGTGATCAGGGAAATATAGATATATTTCTTATTTTCAGTGATATCAGATTGGGCTGTCATCCATAAGAAGTCAAGATGGAGAAATTAAAATCACATCATGAAATGCAGAAACTATTTATTCACTTGAACTCTTTCTCATAGAAGCTTTAGGAGACAAGTATATCAAGATGTTGTTTATAATTAAGTAAAATTATCCCAAAAATATATCCTGTTGCACATGATTTGTTATGTCTCTGAACGTCTGTCTTTAAGAAGAGAGAGTAATTAGGTGTATTTCAATAGATTTGCCTGCTTGCTGTGATGATCTATGCCATTTGGAAGTCTCGACTCGTAAGTTGATGGTGCTTAAATAAGAAACGTGTTCCCATGGTTCCAGTCAAAAAGTTCATCCCTCTTTCCTTTTCTTTAAGTCTCGACAATACAGCACATAGAAAGAAACCTAAACTAAAATCCATTTCTTATATGTTAATATTGAGTTCCATCTCTATAACCACAGACAAACTGAAAGGAAAAGGCAAAGCTGAGATAAATCCAGGCCCAAGGGGAAAAAAGAATCAAAGTCTGAGAGTATCAGAATAACCAGTAGGAAGAAAGCAAGGAGTCTCTTTCTTGTGTGACTTAAATCATATTCAAGACACATCCTCTGACTTGAAGAGAGGTCAGAGACTCAAGGCTTGGTACTCCTGCAGCTGCTGTTGAAATGAGCGTTTATCAGGAATAACTCCAAGTGAGAAGAAAAGGGCTTCCTTCCCTACCCTAATCTTCTTATAGTGTGACCTGCTGGAGGTCTTTCCTTGATGTTTACAATAAACTCCTTCAAAGGCTGTTTAACTGCCACCGTACTGAAGGAGAGTGTTATCTGCAAGATGATGAGGAACACCATCCCAAAAGTAACAAAAACCAACTTTTTTCTTCTTTAAAAATTTTAGCACTTACTATATGCCAGGCAACGGCAGGAAAAAGCCCTACACTGGCTATTTCTGGGTATGAAGGCAGTTCAAATCACCCATTCCTATGTGAAGTTGCTCCTTCCATTCTCCAGCCATACGATGGCAGCTGGACACACGGTCCTAGTACCACATGACTGTGACTGGGTAACATGATATGGTTTAAATAAATAACGCATCATTCACCAGATGGCAGGACTGGTCCAGAGCAGTGATATCGTCCAGGTACCATCAATTAACACCATTACATCTTGTTTTTTTCCCATTGCTTAAAGATCAAACCCATGGTGTTTGCATACGAGATGAGCAGCATCACGATTTCTTTAAATCAATCAAATGTCTAGCTTTATGTTGGGGAAGATGATGTAAATAAAGTAGGGGCCACTGCACTATCACCTCCACCATGGGCAATCCCTGCTTGCATGAAAGGATTAAAGCAAACCAAAGGAGGGGAAGAGATCACATTTGGGCATCTGGATCAAACCTGTATTAACTGCTCTTGTGAGCATGATTGGATTATGGACATGAAGAGATCTCGGTCCAGACACGATGCAAGATGGATTAGCTACTGCATTCTCTGTTTCCCCTTAGCTAAAGAGTTATTGACATAACTGAAGAGCCCTCAGCACTGAAGTAGCTGCCATTATTTCTTTCCAAACAGGAAAACTAAAACTCAGAGGAATTAAATAACTTCCCCAATAACACAACAATATGAAAGACAGAACTCGGGTGCAAACCAAACTCATTAGAACTCTGGAGTCAAGGCCCTTAACCACTGCAAAATATAATCTATTAAGTAAAGCCATCATGCTAGCAATCTTCAAAGGATGACAGGGAACAAAAAGTTCTTTAAAAAATAGTTCTGTAAGAGAGATAGAAATAAGTCATGGAGTATAAAGAATCCTGGCTAGCACTGAGTAAATGGCATTCCTCCAGAACACATTCTGTTTGACAGTATTTGATTTAGTATTCCCAGTAGTAGACAGTGCAGGGATTTTTGTTATTCATTTTACAGGTAAAGACAGCATCTCCCTATGGGATGAAATGAAGCCAGGTCTGCACACTTTCCTTCTAACTCCCAGTCAGTTTTTACCCCCTTCACCACATTCACTGCCTTTTAAGTCACAGAAGCATTGTTATGTCATTCAGAAGAAGATAAAGTTGAGAGACCAAGGGTTTAAATCTTCTACTCAACACTGGGCCACTTGGGAAATTCATGATGAAAATCTCTCTTAAAAGCTTTTAACAGTAAGGAAATTTTTTTATTCACAGTAATTCTTAGGCTCGTGCACATATGTGTATTTGACCAAGATAGGTAGAATCATTGATTCATCAGTATTTTCTTCTTTCTTTTTTAAGATCACTTTTTTATTGAATTTTTGAGAATTGTATATAATATATTTTGACAGTATTTAAAACACCTCCCCTCTGCTCCCCTCCCCTTACTACTGTCTGTGCAATTTAATGTACTCTGTTATACATAATAAGGTCTATAGAACCTAATTTGTGTCCCCAAATGGTCCCAGCAGCCATCAGTTGCCCACAGTTCCTCAGGTAGGGATGGGGTTTCTTACTCACTTCCCCACATCTATGCTGGGATTTTGTCTGGCTTGAGCGTGCATGGGACTTGTGCCTGCTGTCACCATTGCTGTGAGTTCCTATGAGCAACTGCCCAGCTGTCTGGAAAACTATTTCCTTGTGGTCATCCACCATCATGTAGAATATATTCTTGATACAAGATATTATATGAGGATAACTTTATCCCCTTCATACAACTGATCAATTCACCAGCATATAATTACAGATTAATCCAGTCTTTTCATTCTGTATATACATATCCACCTTGTTTTTTTCTGAGCTATTACTTCCATAATCTTAGTATAAGAAACACTATAAATATAAAAGACAAAAACAATAAGGAAAAAAGACAGAGTTTTTTAATCTATCAATGTATTAATTGATAAATTTAAAAAATTACTTTAGATCTATAAATTATAAATATACATATATATGGGATGCTCAAAATCTTAATTTGAAGAATTATAAATACAGAAATATGTGCCGGGCATGGTGGTGAACACCCTTAATCCCAGCACTTGGAAGCAGAGGCAGGTGGATCTCTGTGAGTTTGAGGCCAGCCTGGCCTACATAGTGAGTTCCAGGCCAACTGGGGCTACATTACATTAGTCTTAAAAAGACCAAAAAACGAAGG
>NW_008353021.1:89872-105828 GCF_000622305.1 Nannospalax galili
AGGGAGTTCAAGTAAAAAAATAGAACAATTAATAATGATAATTTACTGAAAAATATATACAAATTAACTGAAAACACCTATGACAATTTTAGCAACGATATGGGGAAATGGTCACCCTTGTCTGTTGCCACAGGCATTGCAATAATTGGTACTTTGTGGAAGATAGTAGTTCTCTAAAGGACTGAAGTGTCCTGTAGCCTCTAGTCTTTGATTCTTTTACTAGGAACTTCCCTAAAGCAATAAGGAAAGATATCTCATCCCAAGGTGCACACTGGCCCACTTTGCTAGCCAATAAGCAACCACAAAGTTGAACTATAGCTGACTGTATTAGTTACTTTTCTCATCATTCTGACAAAGCACCCGACAGAAACAACTTAGGTGAAAAGAGGTTTGAACTCATGGTTTAGAGGGTTCAGTGCATCATGGTGGGAAAGCATGACAGCTGACGCAGCTTGGTCCATGGTGGCAGGAACTTGCTGTGTGGCTTATTCGCTTCACCACAGACCAGGAAGCAGATAACTCAGTCCAGAAGCAAGGCCAAACTATAATCCTTCAGGTCCAGCCCCCAGAAACCCACTTTCTCCTGCCAGGCCCTACCTCCTTAAGGTTTCACAACCTCTCAAAACAGCACCATCAACAGGGACTCAGTGTTGAGCCTGAGGGGGACACTTGACATTCAAATCATAACTCTGACCAAGCCATCGTTTATGCTTACAGTGGAGTATCTTGTAGGCCTGCAAACTTACCCACTTATCTAAAGTCCACAAAGGAGTACTATGTGTCAAGTACCATGCTAGACCATGAAAATACATAATCCTTACCATTATATAGAATATGGTCTAGACGGACAAAAAAAAAGTCACACAGAAATAAAAAGATAACTGATCTAAGTCTAGAAGCATTCCACTAAGCATGGAGAGTCTCAACTGGGAAACAGATAAACCAGAGAGATTTGGAAATGCTCCCAAGAGTCAAGTGATTCAAATGAAGTCTGAAGAAAGAGTGTCATAGTTTGGATCGATTATTATTATTAGTGTATGAGTGTATTGCCTGAATGTACCTATCATGCAATACCCACAGAGGTCAGAAGAGGGCATTGAATCCCCTGGAACTGGAGCTATGGATAGTTGTTAGCTGCCGAGTGGGTGCTGGGAACCCTCTGCAAGAGCAGCCAGCTCTCTTAACCACTGAGCCATTTCTCCAGGCCCATAGTTTGGATCTTAAATGTTCCCCATAGGCCCAAGTCTCACTGCCTAGCACAGCACCATGAGAAAATGGAGGAACTTTAGGAGGTGGGGGCTAGTCGGAGGACATCCAGTCATTGCAACATAACGTCACAGGAAAAGGTGAGACCCTCAACACCTTCCTTTTCCTCTTTTGCTCCCTGACATGAGATGAGAAGCTTTGCTATGACACAGGCTCCCACCACGATGTTCTGTCCCACTCTAGCAATGAGTCTGCCTGAGCATAAACTTGAGGCCTCAAAAACCATGAACCAAAATGAGCCTTTCCTCTTTTAAAGTTGACTGCTTTAGCCATTTGTTATAGCAATGGAAAACTCACTGAAACAAAGAAGTAAAGTTACCTGGATAAAGGAACGCAGTCCAGTAAAGAGTTCAAATACACAAACTATGGCTGTGCTTCGCATACTGCGTCTGTTGCTGAAGAAAGTATATGAGTGTAGAAAATAAAAGAATAACTGGAGTGAAATGAAGCAGAGATCTGGATGTTTCCTTGCTTGGGGGACACTACCCTATCCACCTACATGTATAATAGGTTGTGTTAGCCAAGCCAGTCCCCCTGGGCCAAGCTCTAAATTGCCTTAACCAAAGAAGTTAAGAAAAACTACAAACTCCAGAGTGAGCCATGTTCCCACACTTGCATATCTTTAGTTACAAATGACTATTTACTTGTCATTTGGGCTGAGAACACCCATTGGTTTGCCTTTGAAGTGAACCTCTTGGATTTAAAGAGATTTTTTTAAGCTGTTGAAAGTTTGCTTGATCTAAGTCTCAGGCACGTTTGAAGTTGTGACTTAATGGAAGATTATTTTTACTCACAGTGATCAAGCAGTTAATGAGATAAAGTAGTGCAGAGACAAGCTTAATAGAATATGTGGTTGCACTGCATGTTAATCTTTATAAAAAGCAGAATGAAAATAACAGGAAACCAGGAAGAAATTGGGACAGATGGCTGAACAGCTCAAAGACAGGAAAAACAACTCTTTCCTATACAGGCCTTTCAAAAGCAAACCCTTCTCATGTTAAGTTCAGTACATAAAACAACATCAAAGAAAGAAGATGGAAAACCAGGGCTGAAAGGTTCCTGCTTGGCTGTTCCCTTGAGACCTTCATCTAACCCTAGTGCTTTCCCTGCCCCTCCTCAGAAGGGAAAAATATATCTGGAGCTGCAACGACAAGTTTTCAGTATAGAAAGAACACGGCCGGCATGGAAAGTCAGCAGTCCATCAATGGTCCATTATGTACCACATTGACCTCCATGAATCCTAACATGACAAGGGGCACTTGTCAACCTCACCAGACTCAGCAACCATACTCTGGGAAGGCCCCCAAAGCAAGAGGCAGAAGAAGGACTAGAATGCCAGCTCTATTACTAAGCCGGCCTCTATGTTAGTTCAGTACCACTTCCTTTATGGTGGGAGCAGGCTGCTTTGTTTGGCTTCTTTTGTGTATCCAGAACAAAAAAAAAAATAGATTTAGGCACATGATTTTCCATTTAAGTCAGAAATCTGATGAAACCTAAATAGTCACAGGGAAAAAGAAAACCACTCTTGACAGGTATCTGTTTAATCAATCAGTAGCATCTACTGAAGGGGGGTACAATCAAAATAGATAGCTTCAGGAATCCAAGTGACCAAAGTTTGAATTAATTTTGGGAAAAGGGCAAAGCTAAATTTCCCAATAGGTCCTCTAGGAGCCCCAACATCCTAGTTCTCCAGGATATGTACTAAAGTATGGATTCCTGACCCTGCATCCTCAGCTGTTTCTGTTATTAGAATAAAGGGACCCAGGAATCTGTGCTTTTCAAACATTTGACCATACCCCTATTCTGTATCTCTCACGTTTAATGTGTGAAGTAATTGGAGGACCCTATTTCTGCTGGAGCTTGTTACAAATGAGTTTGGAATTTGGAGCCAGTGACAACTGGGCTCGATATCTAGAACCCAGGGACACCTGGGTGGGGCAGCAACCCTGCAAGAAAAAAAGTGTCTGAGTTTCTGCCCTCAATACCTCGACTCCACCAACTCGGGTACTCAGAGTTAGTTTCAGGACTTGGGTCATTGGGAACCATGTTAGGGGTGTGACGTCACAAAATTACAGGCCTATGGAACTCAGAGGAAGCTAACGCTGTTTCTCGTCCCTCTGTCAATGGTAGATGTTTCTTTCAGTCTGCCTACAGATGAAAGTCCTTAGGAGGAGGATATCTAGAGCTCAATTCCCATTCCCCACTGAGGTCAGTCTCAGATCTTCTTTTGTATCCTCTTCTTGCTTCAGATGCAGGAGTCTGATTATCCCCCAGACCAGCATTTTCTTGGCACCTAGATACATCTCCAAGGCCCTGTTCTCGATCCTCCTCTGTCCCTCAGAATTTCTCTTCTTGATCACAAACTCAGTTCTGCATTTATGATTTTAGCTATATTTTATCTACAATTACTAAGAGTTGTGAAAGGAGAGAACTTTTTATGAATTCTTGGAAATAGATTTTCTTATCCACACTCTAAAATCTGAGACTATTATAACCCTCAGAAAGCAATGAGACTTACCCGTGGTATCAGAGCAAGGTATAAAACACTTCATTTACTTCATTTCATTTTTACAAAACAAACTTGCAAAATAAGCGGTACTGGCATTTTTCTTCTGAATTTTCTAGTGTCAAACTCCAGTCAGACTATCTTTGTTGGCCAGAGATATAAAAGTAGTTAAACAGCAACAGAAAAGTAGAATTCAGATCTCCTGATAGTTGGTTCACTGCATCTTATTTCAATATTCCCAAAGTTACAACTCAGGTTTCCAGGACATCACTATTTGCTAAGAGACTACAGGTCAATTTGAAGGAAGTCAGTTAAACTTTATTTGGAGACCAAAAATCTATGCTTTCCTCTTCTGTGCAGGCCAGACACTGACACCCAGGTGCATTGCCACAGTGCCATAGACTTCCTCAAAAGTAATTTCTCCAGTCCCGCTGTGATGCCCCACACCAATTACCTCAGCCACTTGAGAAGCTGAAGGAATAGGCCAGGGTTGGCAACATATGGAAACTTGTCTCAAAAATGAATATGTAAATAAACAGAAATCAATTTTAAAGTAATTTCTCTAAGTAATAATTACTTTTGCTAAGCAAGGTGGCTTATGCCTGTAATCCTAGCACTCAGGAGGCTAAGGCAGGGGAATGTCCATGAGTTTGAGGACAGCTTGGGCTACATAGTGAATTGAAGCCAGTCAGGACTATATAGCAAGACTATCTCAAAAACAAAAACAAATGTGTGTGTGTGTGTGTGTGTGTGTGTGTGTGTGTATGTGTATGTGAGAGAGAGAGAGAGAGAGATTTTAATTTTAAAATGGTCTCCACAATGGGCTGACAGGATTATTAGCATATCCTGATTTTTCTTGCACTTTGCATCACTGCCAGCTCTCAGGAAGACTCAGCAGCTGCCAATCACTCTTCAGAGTTCATGTTCCCAGCAGGGTTGAACTCTGTGAGACCTCAGCCCTGCCTCTGCCTCTTGTATTGCATCTGCTCCTTTACCCACACCATATTCATTCCACAAACATCCAAACACCCACAGTGTGTCTAGAAACAACTAGAGACTTCCTCTTATCCTGCCTAAGCCTTAATATTCTGTGTGGAAATTTACAGTGGAATTAATATTGCAGGGTTTCAGCTTGTTTCAAAGGGCCTTTGAGCAGACAAACAACTCAAATGCTTTTCTGCTCTGTCCAGTGGTAACAGAGCACTCTTCTCTCTCTATTCAGAGCTGTCCCCTTTTCCTCCTAACTTACAGTTTATGGTGAATAAGTGTCTTCCCTATATAAGACATGCCAAGACTTTTTACACAAGCACAAATTGCCATGAAAATTTAAAAGAATTTGTTTAAGGGGGAGTTAATTAATTTTATTTAGGGATTGTTCTTCAAATGCCTTTGAAATCTTTGCCTTTTTTTTCCTTCAGGGCCAAGCCGATTTCCTTTAGTCCTTTTAGCATAGTGTAATTTGCATAAATATAAAAACATTTTATCTCCATTAGCATTCAGAACTTGATTAGTCGATACAGTCATGATCAGGTCAGACAGTAGACCTAAGTCCACCAGTATAAGGATGGACATTGCTAATGCCTTCAGCCTCACTCAACCGCCATCCAAGAATGAAATAGCCTTTTATGGTCAGTGCCAACATGCAAAGAACAGGATATATCACTATGTAAATAAAGATAAGTCAAAACTAAGGCACAGATCTAGGAACATTGTTCAGTCAGTTGAGTGTTTGCCCAGCATATACAAAGTCTTAGGTTGGATCCCAGTACCACATGTACCAGGTATGATGGTGCGTGTCTGAAATTCTAGTACTCAGAAGGTCAAGGCAGAGGATTAGAAGTTCATCCTTAGCCAGCTGCTTTCAGAGTTTGAGGTCTGCCTGGGCCACGTCAAGCCCTGCTAAAAAGGCAAAGCAAAGGCAAGCAGACACAGCGGTACACTCTTATAATCTCATCATTTTGGAAGTGAAAACAGATGAGGAATTCAAGACTCGCTTTGGCTACATAGTGAGTTTGAGGCCAGTCTGAGCTACATGAGACATGGTCTCAAAAAAAAAAAAAGAATGTAAGAAGGGAGAGAGGAAAGAAAGGAGGGGGAGACGAGAAGGCATGAATTTTGGTAATTTGGTAGCACCTATAAAAATACATCAGCTGCTGAGGAATAGAGGAGAACTGAAGAATAAAAGTGCTATCATTTTTTAATTCCAACATGCATCAGTACATGGAAAAATTTGAAAGCATCTTTAAAACTAGATATTGTTTCCAGATAGAAAAGTAGCTTAGAGATGGCCTCAGCTTAAGTATGGTGGCTGAAAAATAATCATTGAAAAGGGATCATTGTCTCTAAGTCACAGAGTCCCTAAGCAATTGTCATCTGTACAATGGTGCCTCTGACATCCTGGGATGAGGAAATCCCCAGTAGAGAAAAACCATATTCTCTCTACAAACAAAATTTAGCTTCTGCTTGGTGGAAACTCAAGCAGGTTTCCGAAAGCTGTGGCTGCACAGTGGCACTGCAGTTACAGTAACTCTAGTTTCAGAGGATTCAACACCTCTTTTGGCCTCCACAGACACCGCACTCATATGCACAAACAGAAACACACATATGACACATATACAGTGTCATAGGTTTAACAGCAACTTAATAATCTTCCCTTTAAATGTATGTGTACAGAAAAGTGTGCAACTATATGTGACCAACCTCATACTTGTTCTCCTCTTTGGGGTTTCTCACATAATCCGTGGTGGAAGATGAACCTGTTTCTATTTTCCATTCTGTTGGAGACTGATGACTCTCGGTGCCTGTGGTTGATGACTCGCGATGACTCTTGGCAACTTCTCTGTTTAACAAGAAAAGCCTACTGGTTACTCACTTATACATCACAGCTGTAAGAAATTGATTTTTAAAAGTCTCAAGATACAGTAAAGTATTTAATTTGTGTTCTCTTGGTCCTCACAAGTAACAAAGTTGTTCAATAGAACACACGTTGAATATCATTGGTAAAATCATACTGGCAGGGCTGAAGAGATATTAAGAGTGCTTGTTGCTCTTGCAGATGATCTGAATGCAGTTCCCAGCACCCATGAGAGGCAGCTCACATCCACCTGTAACTCTAGCTTCAGAGGATCCAACACCTCTTTTGGCCTCCACAGACACTGCACTCATGTGCACAAACACACATATGCACATAATTAAAAATAAAATGTTTTTCAGGCCTGGAGAGATGGTTCAGTGGTTAAGAGCACTGACTGCTCTTGCAGAAGACCAGAGTTTGAAGGCTGGGTTTCGAATCCCAGAACCCACGTGGCGGCTAACAACTGTCCATAACTCCAGTTCCAGGGGATACAATGCCCCCTCTGTCCTCTGCAGGCGCTGCATGACATGGGTGCACTTATACACACACAGGTATAACACATATATACATAAAATTAAAATAAATAAAAATTTAAAAAATAAAATGTTTTTCAGAAAGCTAGTAGCCTCATCTCAGTTATTAGTTCTAAATACTACTAAAGGTAGAACTGGTAAAAGAAATTAAAGAAAAATATTCTACTGTTCTCCTTGTTTGCTTTTGTATCAGTTTACACGGTCACTATCCTGACAGAAAAAAAGAATCTGTCTTTAGAAACTATTTGTAACAACTAATCTTTGTAAATATAATTCTCTAAATTTATAAATCCAATGTCCATTAACAAACAAGTAGGTAATCAACTTGTAATTAATCTCAAAATGAAGTACTATTTAGCAATAAAAAGGAATAAAGAGGCTGGAGAGATGGCTCAGTGGTTAAGAGTACTGGCTACTCTTGCAGAGGTCCTGGGTTCAGTTCCTAGCTCCCACATGGTGGCTAACAACCATCCATAATTCTAGTTTCAGGGGATCTAATTCCCTGTTGTGGTCTCTGTGGGCACTGCATGCATGTGGTGTACTTACATAGAAACAGGCAAAACACTCATACACATAAAAATAAATGAATAAATGAAGATTAAAGAATTACGATAAAAGGTTAAAGAATAATGATTAGCTAGATATTCATTCAATAAAAATTTTAAAATTCAAGGGACTAGAGCGATGTCTTAGTGGTTAAGAGCACTGACTGCTGTTGCAGAGGACCCAGGTTCAATTCACAGCACCCTCATGGCAGCTAAGAACTGTCTGTAACTCCAGTTCCAGGGGATCTGACACCCTCTTCTGATCTCCACAGGCATGACACAGGTGCACTTACATACATCCAAGCAATACACTCACACATAAAAACAAAAATGATAATTTTTTTAATTTTAAAATTCAGTATTCTTCCAGGTAGGGTAACTAAAGTAGCAAGATGACAGGATAGGTTTAGTGGTTTGATTTTGTCGGTCCACACTGTATTCAGAAATCATTACATTAGAGGTGGATGTGATGGTGCATACTTGTGATCCTAGTTCTCAGGAGGCTGAGGAAGGAAGACCACAAGTTCAAGGCAAGTCAGAGGCCACATAGCCAGTTCTAGGCCAGCCTGAGCTACACAGTAAGACCTTGTTTCCAAAGATAAAACTCATAATATGACTTTGTGCCCCCCAAAATTCATCTAGAACTTGTCAAGATATAATAAAAATAATAAAAACTAAAACACAAGTGGTAAATGGAAGAGAAAGACACTGCTTTAACCAGATAACACCTTCAGAAAAGAAGCCTGCAACAAACAGAATATTTAATGATGGAAAGCCAGAAATGTTTCCTTTCAAGTGGGAAACAAGCTCCGGCTCCAACCTCTGCATCTATTCAGAACTGAGCTTGAAGAAAGACAAGTCAATAAGAGACCAAATACATGCAAAGCTATCAGATAGGAAGAAATAACTGTCATTATTCACAGACAGTGGTATTATACATGTAGAAAATCCAGACTGTCCTATGGGAAATTAATTAGAACCAATACGAAGGCTCAGAAAGTTTGCAAGTAGATCAATTATTTATAGTTTTTATTACATTTATTTATTATGTGTGCATGTATGCATGTGTGGGTGTATGTGTGCCACAGAGCATGTGTGGAGGTCTCAGGACAACTTGTGAAAAGTTCTCTTCCTTCACAATGTGGTTCCAGGGACAGAACTCAGGTCCTCAGGCTTTAATGGCAAGCACCCTTTCCCACCGAGCCAGCCCTCAGATCAATCCTTTTTTAAGATCATGTTCTTATATAATAAGAAGTTGAGAATTTTAAAAGGATGGTCTGTTTCCTCAAACCCAGCCTTTAAAAAAGTGAAGATGAGACTATAACCAGGTGACAGGAATGAAGACCTGGGAA
Organism: Nannospalax galili; assembly: GCF_000622305.1. NCBI lineage: Eukaryota > Metazoa > Chordata > Mammalia > Rodentia > Spalacidae > Nannospalax > Nannospalax galili. The sequence continues at coordinate 98,929 of NW_008353021.1, forward strand.
CTTGTGCATGAAAGTCCAACCTTTTTCTGAGGACACCATCTTGGGCCTCTGCTATTTTCCCTATGGAATAGCCTCCTTACAGGCCCGTGTATTAAAGGCTTGGACCCCAACTTGGTCCTACTTGGAGGTGGTGGTAACTTTAAGAGGCATGGCCCGTGGGAAATCTTGAGTCCGTTTGTATGCTGGATGGCTTTAGTGGTCAGCTTGACATGACTAGGAAGAGGGAACTTCACTTGAGGAATTTCCTCTCTCAAATTGACAGGTGTGGCCATATCTATGAGGCATTTTCTTGATTGTAGAGTGATGTGGGTGGGAGGGCCAGTCCACTGTGGGTGGTGCCATCCCTGGGCATGTGGTTTTGGGTTGTATATAAAAGCAGGCTGAAGGACCTGGAGAGATGGCTCCACGGTTAAGAACACTGGTTGTTCTTGCAGAAGACATAGGTTCGAATCCCAGCACCCGCATGGCAGCTAACAACTATCTCTAACTCCAGTTCCAGGGGATCCAATGGCCTCTTCTGTCCTCCATGGGCATTGCACGACACAGCTGCACATGCAGGCAATACACGCATACACATAAAATAAAAATAATAAATAAATTTTTAAAAATTTTTTAAAATAAAATAAAAAATAAATTAAAAAAGCAGGCTGAGCACAAGTCAGAGAGGCAGGCCAATCAGCAAGATTCTTCCATGACCTGTGCTTCATCCTACCTCCCTGCCCTGAGTTCCTGCCTGACTTCCCTTAAAGATGGACTACACCTTGGAAAGGCAAGATAAAATAAACCCTTTCCTTCCCAAGTTGGTTTTGGTCAGAGTTTTATCACAGCAATAGAAAGCTAAGACAGTGCCGGGTGTGCCTTCAAAAGGGGTTGTGGAACTCCAGGCTCCTCCTCTCTCTATCCCCCTTACACTGCTCCTCTACCATGACCCTAGCAGGCTTCCTCCACAGTACACGGCCACAAAGATGTTCTGCCTTGCCATCGGACCAAAAGTAACCAGGTCAACCAACCACGGACAGAGAGATCTCTGGAACCCTGTCAAAATAAACCTCTCCTCCTTGTAAGTTGATTATGTCAGATATTTTTTCACCATGACAGAAAGTTGACAAATATAACCTGTCTGTGTTTTAGGAGCCTTGCTCTAACTGCATTGGACTGTCAAGAGAAAGCTAGGCTACAAACCCCATCTGAGCTATGACTGCACTTTTCAATTTGTGTGCATGTCCTGAAGACACTGACTGTCTAAACAATAGCCAGCTTAAATCAACAGGATGAAAATTCCATTAACAAAAGTCAAATTCTGCCTTTTGATGCAAAAAGGAATTTATACAAATATACGACAGCAGCCTAATAACAGTTTATGAAATAAAGATGTGAGGCTTCCAGTGGATAGTTTACTAGTCACCCACAGTGGGTGACAGCTATTAGAAAAGCTATTAGGAGATTATAAATTGCAATAACAGCCACTAGATTAAAAAAAGTCTCCTGGCCTCTGCAATAGCCTGGTTGACTATAATATCCTATTTCCTGTGTTGGACACTTCAGCCACATTTTAAGAAGTGACTTTAGACATTAGCATCAGGAGAACTGGTGTGCAGGGCCAATTGGCCATAAAGTTTCTTCACACTCTTGTGCATCCAAACCTACATCCCTTCCCCTTCCATCTGAGTGGGCTCTATGACTGCTCTGATCAATAAAATGCAGCTGGCTCTGTAACAGCTTCTGGGTCTCCACCTGTCTCTTGTAGTACTCACCTACCACGTAAAAGACTAGGCTTCCCTGAGACCGCTATGCTGAAAGGAAGCCAAGCTGCAGAAAGAAGCCCTGTGGAAAGGTAGATGTCTAACCAGTCATAGGCTATTCCAGACCCTGGTTAGTCGAATCATCCCAGACCAAGAGCTTGAAATGTGAGTGCTGAGGCCATCTTGGGAGAGCCAGCCCAAATCAAGCCAGTCTCACTGACAATGTGACTGTGACCCATGAAAGACCCAAGCAAGAGACACCCACATGAATTCATCAGCCTGCATATTCATGAGTCATAATGGAAGCACCATCAGTCTATACATCATTACAACCCATATAACGTTTATACATGGAATCATAAGTGGTTAGGGACCAGTGGGATGGCTCAGCAGGTAAAGGTACATGCCTGAGCATGATCCCTAAAGTCTACATAGTACAAAGAAAGAACCAACTCCCCCACGAGTGCTGTGGTGTGTATGCAAACACAAACACACACACACACACACACACACACACGGTAAAGTAGCTCTAAAAAAAAAAGTTAAATGTGTTAATGTGTTAGGTATTCTAGTTTTCTTTCTGTTGCTGTGATAAGGACCATGACCAAAAAGAAACTTTGGAGAGGAAAGGATTTCAATTTACAACTCCCAGGTTACAGTGCAGCACTGGGGGGTGGGGGTTGTCAGAGCAGAACCGGAGACAGGAACTGAACCAGAGAGCATAAAGGAATGCTTCTTGCTGGCTTGCTCAACTATCTTTTATAGCCTAGGCCCACTAGCCCAGGATGACACTGCCCACAGTGAGCTGAACCTTTCTTCATCAACTAGCATTAAGAAAATGTCAACAGACATGGTCAGAAGCCATCTGATTAAGGAAATTCTTCAGTTGAAGTCCCATCTTCCCAGGCAACTCAGTTTTGTGTCAAGTTGACAGCTGGAGCTATGACATTAGGATTTTTGGTTTTTGGCAGTGCTGAGGACCAAACCCAGAACCTGGGCATACTAAGTAAGTTCTGTACCAATAAGCCCCACTGCAGCCCATTAGGCTTATTTATTTTATTTATTTATTTATTTAATTTTTGGTCTTTTTGAGACAGGGTCTCCCTGTAGCTCCAACTGACCTAGAACTCACTATGTAGACTAGACTGGCCTTGAACTCACAGACATCCTCCCAAGTGCTGGGATAAAAGGCCTGTGCCACCACGCCCGGCCTCCATTATGTTTATTTTTCTACAATAGGTAACTAGAAGAACATGAACGTCCTTCTTACAAGTTGTCTTAGTTTGCTTTCAATTGCTGTGATAAAAAGACTGACCAAAATCAACTTGGAGAGGAAAGGGTTTATCTTACCTTCCCTCTCCCAGGTCTCAGTTCATCACTGAGGGAAATCAAAGCAGGAACTCAGGGCAGGAACCTGGAGTACAGACCACAGAGAAACACTGTTTACTGGCTTGCTCACCTGTCCTGTGCTCAGCCTGCTTTCTTACATAACTCAGTACCACCTGCCCAGGGATGGCACCACCCACAGTAGGCTGGTCCCTCCCACATCCCTCAGCAATCAAGAAAATGCCCCTCAGGCATGGCCACAGGCTAATCCAATGGAAACAATTCCTCATTTGAGGTTCCCTCTAACAAGGTGCATCAAGTAGACAACTCAAGCTAGCCAGCACACAGACTGTTACCTGCCACATAAAGGATAAGAAGGAACAGCCTATGTTCAGCCTAGGAAAGGGAACATTCCAGAAAGGGCTATGACTATCTTCAAATACTTGAAATACGTGTCTGCAAGAGGAGGAAGAGCTTTCTTCTCCAAAGAACGGATCTAGGTCCAAGCCCATGTTAACAGTGAAGTAGGCAGCAACATCAGAGTTCAAGAAATCCCTAATGATAATGTGGTCCAGATGGAGAAGCAGCACCTTCCCTTCCTCTGGGCATATTTGGGTGTGCACAGGAAACATCTGTCATATGGAGTATTAAAAATGAACCTGAAGAGACTAGAAGTTGTTACTAGAGGGCTGTGATCCTACCATGTATTTTAGAGCAGTGGCAATTTATAAATAATTAACACTTGTCTGAACTGAAGGAAGGCTTGCTCAGTTTCCTACTTGTCAAAAATACTGGCTTGAGGGCTGGGGAGATGGTTCAGTCAATAAAGTGCTTGCCTTGCAAGTAAAAGGACCTGAGTTCTGATCCCCAGTACCTATGTAAAAGTTTGGCAGAGTGGCGCACCTGTACTCTCAGGTGAAAACAGGAGGATTCCTGGAGCTCAATGGCTCACCAATCCAGACAAGTGACAACTCCAGGTTTGAGAGACCCTGTCTCAAGAAATAAAGTGGTAAATGATTGAGGAAGAGTGGGGGGCGGAGGGTATGAGTGTATGTGTGTGTACCAAAAACAGAAAAAAAAAAAAGAGAAAATACTGACTTGGAACAAATTCATGACGTTGACTACAACTAATAGCATGTTTAAACAAGACACGTTTCTTAGGAATTATACACGTGCTTATTTTTAAGATGTTCATAGAAGTGAACTGCTCATGTGCTATTACATCTTACAATATTTAAGTAACTCCATGGAAATATTTAGATGGAATAAGATGACCTTCACCTCACCTCCACCACTCACCTCTTACCCTTTGGTAACTCACTATGGTCCATAGATGACGCCCATTGGTCCACAGTTTTCTCTTATTTACGTCACGTCAAACTCTGTAGGAGAAAGTCTTAGAGTTCATTATAGTCTATCATTTTACATTCCTATTACAGATGAAGAAACTGAGACACAGAAAGGTTGAGTAAGCTGCTCAAATATGCAGTCAATCCTAAACTCTGACCCCACTGGTCTGCTGCCTGGGCAAATAAGAGGAAACTTTCTTACTAAAAGGAGTGGCTTTATTTTAATAAAGAAGTTCTGGGAGGCGTCTTCCTTTGTTTTTACAAATCCTTTTATTTTGTTTTCAGCTGATTAGTCATCTGTGGTGTTAGGAAAAGTAAAAAGACAGTAGACTAAGAATGAAGACCTCTCCTTATGTACAGAGAGCATCTTATCAAGGGTTGGGTGTCCTGGGTAGAGTTTAGGAATCTGTAAACAACCTTTCCCAGTTTTCTCCTGACCAAATCAGACAGATACTATATAGCATAGTCTACCTCAATGAAAGCTAGCAAATAAATTGCAGTGGTCCAAAGGAAACAAAAAGTGATAAACAATGGCATTCATTATTGCTCCCTTCCATTAAAATCTACAAAAATAAAAAGAACTTGCCTTAGAAACAAACAAAAGTCACTCATAATATTTAAGAGTCAGTTTACCAAAAAAACCTCCAGAAATTCTTCACGTTCATTTCAGGACCCAGTTTGGATCTGCTTTCATGAAAGTGTTGATACTATCAAGTACTTTGGAGCAATCAATTGGCACCTGACCTGTTTGTTTTTTGAGCCATCTTTGGATTTCCTGAAGTGGGTGACACAGCTGTTTTTGGAGATGTTTTCTGTTGGGCTTTGGATGAAATGACCCTTCAAGGTGGCCTGGTGTCTTTCAAATACAAGGTTCTGTGTATACTCAATCCCAGATCAGACAAGCTTGGCTAACCACAGAAGTTGGGATAAATGCCAAATGCATCCCACACATCTCTGTGGCCCTCCTGCCTTCTGGCAAACTCTAGGACCAGATTGGAAAATCTGTGCCCAGTTTAGGGGCCAAGTTTGGTGAGAGCCGGGATGATTTATATTACTCTGGGTGGAGTCCACATGATATCTGCTACTTTGGCCAAGTTTAGCTTTGGAGTTCCTGACTCACTTGAAGGAACATATATTAGGTGGGGACAGACAGATGGGCTCCCCAATGGGGACCAGAGGAGACTCCTCCAAATCCTGTGGGACCCAAAAGCAACTGATATTTCCACCTCTTTATTCAAAGGTCTAAAGCACATGCAACACAGGGTGGCATCAAGGAGAAGGAATTGGACGTACAAATGCTTTCCAGGATTTGCCAAAAATAAAAATAAATTGCTTTTAATTTCTGAAGGGAGAAAGACTGAATTGATTTTACAGGCTCTCCTCTAAACAGCAATTTACATGCTGAAACTGTAAGGCTGAGGGTAAAATATCCCTTCCTGGTGATTTGAAATCCGTTGATTAATTTCAAGTTGATGACCTTGTTCCCCTACAACAATGGAGCTTTAATTCATCTCACTCCGGCTGCCTCTAACTAGTTTTCAACAATCACTAAACAACCAGCAAGTAGTGGCTATCCCAATGGATGGAATTCCTATTAATAAATACAAATTAAATGAAGCATATCCAAAGAACCTGATCCCAATACCAAACTAAATAAGGTTTTTCTCTGCATTTAAAAGAGAAAAATACATCCCCAACCAGAAGACTCTCAGATGCTCTAAAGCAGCACTTTTTGATAGAAATACAATGCGAGCCACGTGCATAATTTCACATTTTCCAATAGCCACATTAAGTGTAAAAACTCATGAAATCAACATTTAAAATATCATTTTATTTAGTCCAGCAGATCCAAAATATTATTTCAATACGCAGTCCATATAAAAACTTGATGAGGTTTTATTTTTGTATTCTTTTTTTCATATGAGTCTTGGAAATGTGTGTATTTTACCTTTAACAACATCTCAATTTGCACTTTCCGCAATTCAAAAGCTCAAGAGACTTTTACGCTATTGGCTACTGTTAGCACATAGTGTAACTTTAAAGTAATTGCCATAACGTATGTGTTTCAGTAGCAAACCTCGTAGCTAACCCTGATACAAGCTGCAAAGATGTGAGGAATGGGCTGGGGATGTAGCTCAATGGACGGGGTGCTTGCTTGCCTAACATACACAATGCCCTGAGTTTGATCCCCAGTACCACATAAACCAGGCATGGTGGCATGGGCATGGTGGCACAGCCCTGGGGAGGTGAAAGCAGGAATGTCAGAAGTTTAGAGTCATCCTTGGCGACACAGTGAGTTTCAGGTCAGTCTGAGCTACACGAAACCCTGTCTCAAAAAAAATGATTTTGCCGGGCGTGGTGGTGCACACCTTTAATCCCAGCACTCGGAAGGCAGAGGCAGGTGGATCTCTGTGAGTGCAAGGCCAGCCTGGTCTACATAGTGAGTTCCAGGACAGCTGGGGCTACAGGGAGACCCTGTCTCA
>NW_008353021.1:105936-108301 GCF_000622305.1 Nannospalax galili
AAAAGATTTTTGACTTCACAGAAATGACAATATTTAAAGGTAGTATAGCAGAAGATTCCCTGGATAATGATAACCGTCCCCAAGCTTCACCACCAGGTGCCTCAGTTTCCCCATCTGTAACATGAGGGTAAATCCTCTAGCTGTCTTACAGCACTGAGGTTAAATAAGTTAATAAACATTAGAGTGTTGGAAACAGTTCCCAGAATATCATAGCAATCAACAACCCTTAGAAAGAATAGACTGATCAGAAACGTCTTGAAGGTAAGACTGTCTGTTACTCAGCACTGTAAGCTTCAGCTCCTGCCACAGCCTTTGTACATAGAACATAGCCAGTGGATATTCTATTGAAGATGCTCAGGGTGGTGAGCACTGTGATGTGTTACCCAGCTTCTACTTTCAGAAATAAAGGGTTCAGGGAATGCCGCCTTATCTGCAGTGGTCCTTAGGTACCACGCCCGCCTTGGAGGTGGTCCTAATGACACCATCAGGGAAATGTAAGTCAAAAACACAATGAGATACAATCTTGCCCAGGTTAGGATGGACATTATTAAAAACAAAACAAAACGAAGCAAAAATGCAACTGCTAACAAGGATGTGGAGAAGGGACACGCTCATCTGTGAATCCTGTGAATGCACATTAATAGAGTCATTATGAAAAACAGCATGGAGGTTCCTCAGAAAACTAGAAATAAAGCCACCTAAGGATCTAACAATCCCACTAGTGAGTGAATACATAAGGATATTAAATCAGTCCGAAGAGATACCTGTACTCTTGTGTTTACTGCAGCACCATTCACAAAAGCCAAGATACGGATCGACATGCATCCATCCAGATTAATATACAAAGAAAACATGGTACATAAATACAGCAGAACACTTCTCATCCATAAAAATGAATGAAGCCTTGTCATTGAGATGACATGGATGAACCTTATGTTGCCTTATGGACATGGAGGACAGCATTATGTTAAATCAGATAAGCCAGTCACAGAAAGACAAATACTGTAATGATCTCACTCAATCTGGAAGCTAAAAAGTTTGCCTCAGATCAGTAGAGAGTTGCATTGTGGTTACCAGAGCATGGAAAGAGTTTGGGGAAGGGTATGAAAAGAAGGTGGTTAAGGGCACAGGGGTGCAGCTGATATGCTGTAGCACAATAGGAAAATATTAACAATAATTCATTGGATATTTTAAAATAGCAGGGATGATTTTTGAATGTTGTCAAAACGAACAAATGGTTAATATTTCAGGTGACAGATATGCCAATTACTCTCATATAATCATTTACACATGTGTGTGTGTCACGATGTACCCGTGAATATTCATCGTGTGAATTAAAATTTTTAAGGAAATAAATGAAAGAACAGTGCCTTAAGCCTGGTGTGGTGGTGCACACCTTTAATCCCAACACTCAGGAGGCAGAGGCAGGCAGATGGCTAAGAGGTCAAGGCCAGCCAGGGATGGTTTACTTAAGGAGGTCCAAGCCAGCTGAAGTTACATAGTACTACCTTACCACAAAAAGAGAAAGAACAGTGCTTTACAAGCCCCCTTTTTCCAGGGCAGGTAGTTTACTATTGTGGCTTGAATGTGTAATGTTCCCCATAGGCTCATGTGTTTGAACACTCAGTTCCCAGCTACCAGCACTGTTTTGGAAGGTTATAATCTTTAAAGGGTGGAGCTTTGGCAGAGGAAGTCAGTCACTAGGAGTGGGTTTAACATCTCCCAGTTAGCTTTCTACTGCTGTGATAAAACACTGACCAAAAGCAACCTGGGGAGGAAAGGGTTTATTTCATCTAACAGCTCAGTCCATCCTCGAGGGAAGCCAGGGCAGAAGGTCAAGGCAGGAACTGGAGCAGAAACCACAGAGAGTGCTGCTTACTGGCTTGTTTACTTCCTCCTGGCTTGCCCAGCTATCTTATGTAGCCCCAGGCCCACCTGCCCCGGGATGGCACTGCTCACAGTGGACTGGGCCCTCATATATCAATTAACAATCAAGAAAATGCCCCCACAGACATGGCCACAAGCCGTCTGATGGGGAAAATTCCTCAGCTGAGGTTCCCTCTTCCCAGGGGAACCTAGTTTGTGTCAAGTTGTCAAAAATGAACAAGCAGGAGATCCCTGTTCCAATTCTTGATTGCTCTCTGTGGAATAGGACCAACCATCTCATGGTTCCTGCCTCTATGCCTTCTCCTCCATGGTGGACTGTGTCCCTTCTTAAACTGTTAAGACAAAGTAAGCCCTTCCACCCTTAGTTTGCTTCTTGTTAGGAATTGATCACAGCAACAAAGAAAATAACACATTTCATATAATATTGGAAAGCTCTCGCCTCCTCAAACAGGAAAGGCTACATCAGGTCCTCACCCCT